>NC_140172.1:93145043-93149652 GCF_963971535.1 Notolepis coatsorum | reverse complement strand
AGTGGTGCTGTTTCTGTGTTTTTAATAATTTTCCTGAGCCTCTTTGCCTCCTCTTTTTTTTTTTTTTTACACAGACTTTTTGCAGAGCAAATTCTTGATTTCTTTGTGGTCAAAGGTGGCTGCATATTTGTGGGTTAAAGCAGTTAGTGCCGTGTTGAAGCACTGGTGGCCTCAGTATACACACTCCAGAACATGATTCATTAATAGGGGGAAAAAATGCACAATGTGGATTTAATGGAACACGCCAACTTTTGGGAAATTTGCTTATTTACTATCTACCCTGGAGGTAGACAAGCAGATACAGTACATACCCTTTTCTTCTCTGTGCATGCATTAGGCTTAGGGAACAGCCGCACCGTTAGCCTAGCTTAGCATCATTCACGAAATACACTCCAAATACAACTCCAAAACGTTCCTGTAAACATGTTGTGACCTGTGTATTTACCACGTGGAGAAATACAAAAAAGAATTAGACATTTTCGTTTTCTAAGCAGATATATACTCAGATGTTTTTTTGGCCAAACCACTGCTGCCTGGGCAATCTTCTAATCTCACAAAATTACATATTTTCATTCAAAACCAACTACTTGAATACTTTTTTCTTTTAGTACACTCTTTTAGTTGATCTATTTACCTGCATACCACATCCTTCTACATGAGTAATATTTGTTTTTGTATATTCACACAATGCTTGGTGTTGTTGGCTGAGGCTGCACTTCTATTTCAGTAAAGTATTCGTCACATCGCTGCCTGTTATACAGTCAGGCGGAGCTCGGACTGATTGATGTGAGTGTATCCCTGGTAGAGAGAGAGAGAGAGAGAGAGAGAGAGAGAGAGAGAGAGAGAGAGAGAGAGAGAGAGAGAGAGAGAGAGAGAGAGAGAGAGAGAGAGAGAGAGATCAGGTGAGCTGAGACGAAGGACATTAAACCCAGCGGGGGGGGGGGATGAGCAGGAAGATTAGCTCAAGGAGGAAGGATGACAGGTTTAACAACATCTACATGCCGTACAAGCAGAGAAGCCTTTACAGCTACAGCGTTAGCTACTCATTGAAGTCCCTTTTCATACATCTATCCTACATCTAACCTCCATTAGTACTACAAGAGCCTGTTCCAGCCTATTCCCAGATGTGGTGAAGTTGCACTGAGGAAGTGCATTATGTAATATTCATGTAATATTTCTTGTACATTCTGACTGCTGAAATTGGGGAGAAAATAAACATTTTCAAACAATTCATTTTGAGTGAGGGGCCATTAGCAGTAGTTTACTATTGCATGCAGTATATGCAGTCTGTGACGCGGGGTACATCTCCAGGCTGAGATGAATACACGCCCATATAATATCGGGGGATATCAACATGCCACATCTTTCTGGACATTTATAATTGTGTGGGGCTATATGGTAGATACCCGAATGAATAAACCTGTATTGTAATATTATTGTTGCATTGTCTGGCATATATTAAAAAAAAATATATAAAATAAAGGCATCCATTTGTGTGGGTGTGAAACAAAGAGGCATAATAATGGACCCGCATGATGACAGAGGAGGAGGGCAAGTCAAAGTCCTGGGGTTTAAAACGGGATTGTGGGTCAGATGCCTAGACATCACTGCCTCTCCGCTCACCTCACAGCCATCCTCAAACCCCCCCCCCCCTCTATTCTCCCTCTCTCCCTCGCTCCTTCATCACTCTGCCCCACCCCCTCCTCCACATCCTCTACTCTGCCTTAGGAAAGGATACTTCATCTTGAGGAAGGCTACTGCCGCAGACTCCTCCCTCTTTCAGCACTTGGAGACGCTAACCAGTCAGCCGAATTTGTGTGTGCGTGCGTGCGTGCGTGCGTGCGTGCGTGCGTGCGTGCGTGCGTGCGTGCGTGCGTGTGTGTGTGTGTGTGTGTGTGTGTGTGTGTGTGTGTGTGTGTGTGTGTGTGTGTGTGTGTGTGTCTGCTTTTGGGGGGGGGGGGGTTCTTTCTGGGATTTCCTCTCAATCCAATAATATTTGAGAAATGCAGACATAACTAACCTTAATTGAGGACCAGACCCAATACTGAAACACTCTAAAAATACTGGACACAAGCAGTGTTAATTTAGTCAACGAAAATGTATGACTAAATACAGGGACGTGGCAAGGGGGGGTGCTGCGGGGGCTGCAGCACCCCCACCTGGCAGGGAGTTGTAACTGCAAGGTTGTTTTGGCTTTTATTCCATTGTAATACCGTATCCTACTCAATGTCACTGCAGCAGCACTGCAGATTTACCCTACTCTTAGAATTCGGAAAAGATCTTCATAGGGGCGCTGTCTCGATAATGCAGTGTTCCCTGTTATACAGACCGGTGTTTTAGGCATATAAACAAAGGGATCCCGAACGCGGAACTGAAAGTGGGTTAGGGAAAATCTTTACACTACCGGGCTGCACCGGGCAGAAAAGATTATTGATGCCAAGACGAAACGTTGCATTTTGCTGCATTAAGGTAAGACAATGATGGTTAATCTATTATTGGATGCCTTCATTTGAACACTTAATTTGCACTATATATTAAAAGAGGAAAAAGATGTACGCGCTGCGCGGTCATTGCCTCCCCTTCAGCGCAACCCGCCGCCTATGACGTTATTATATCACTTATCTCAGCACCCCCAATGCTGACTGAGTTCCCGCAGCCCTGACTAAATATGGTCGTCAGCAAAGCTTTTTCCCCTGACGAAAACGAGACGAGACGTCACATTAATCATGTGACACTAACGTGACGAAATTATTCATGCAATGTCGTTTACTAAAAACGACGACACAAAATGTAGTTTGCAAAGTAAAATCTTGCTAAACGTTTATTCAACTTCAACGTCAACACTGTTTACTTGCTACTTGCTAGCTAACAGGAACTAGTTTGCCGACAGGAAAGTAACAAACATAATTGTCCGTGCGGAACCCTTATTGTAATGTTCTGGGGTTTTGTGTGTCGCTCTAGTTGTATGGTCTTAGGGGCACCACTGTTTTGCTGGGGGTGTTGTTTGCCCCCGGGAGATATGGGAGGACGGAACGGATGTTACGTTGTTGTTGTGAAGCTAGCGTATTAGCAGGTAGCTGTGTTGTGTATGAGAAGGGAAGTATCAACTTGTAAAACCCGATATTGAGCTGGAAATTACTGCATGACGGATCGCTACGTTATGTTGATCCACCACAATAGAACACAACCATAGTTTACATAAGTCTAACCAGCTAGCAGTAAGGTTAGCTTTTTTTGTTTAGAAAAAGCTCACACCAACTTATAAGGCTGTAACTGAGTGGCGAGACTAAACAAAAAAGACTAAATCAAAACTAAACAAAAAAGACTAAAACGAAAATGCTCAGACCTGTAGTTGACTAAAACTTGACTAAACGAAAAATAGATAAAGGTGACTAAATATGATGAAAACGAAAAAGAGCATTTGAGACATGACTAAGACGAAAACTGACTCGTAGCTGACGAAATTAACACTGGACACAACACACCAAATACAGTCAGAGAAGGCAGGGCCTGTTCTAGGTATAGGCAGTATAGGCAAATGCTAAGGGTGCCACCACCCAGGGAGGTAATTTTTTTTAATAATAATAATATATATATTTGAATATTTAAAAAAAAAAATTACTAATACTAATAGTTATTTCGAAATACTGAAGTCTTATCTATAGTACAGGTCCAACGTCTATAACAATCCCATGGAAAATTTGTGTTTTGCAATGGCTCATTCATTTGGACGGCGAGTGAGAAATTCTCCAAACAAACAACTTCCTCGTCTTTTTCTCTCCCTTTACCGTATGGAACAGAACAGCCCTTGCGTAATATACCATTAGCTCCAGAATTTCATTGGCTATAAAAACGGCCAATCATACGGTGGTCACTTGTCCGAAACCGACGCTCATTGGTTGTTCGCTGTTCGGCCTTGTAACCCGAGACTGGAAGCACGCAATATGTTGAGTAGGGTGTCAATCGAACTGCGGCCATTTTAGCTTTCCAACGATGTGTCAAAAATACAGCGTTAGGCCGACAGACAAGGGTGAAGTGATGGACGGACCATATAAGGGCTTTCGAACGTTAACAGGATATTCTACAGTATAATATTATTAGTAGTGAATAAACTGTGATGCAAGGGGGCGCCAGATAAAATCCTTCCTAGGACAGCCAATTGGTCAGAGCCGGCCCTGAGAGAAGGGGATGAACCCTGTAGTAGTATAGGGGACATCTGCAACACATGTCCTCATCACTCAGTCCCCACTGCTCAGGGAACACTCCATCCTGCACTACTATAAATCACACTGACGGACACATGGTCAATCGAGGCTCCAAGAGACAGGCGGGAAAACGACTGGAACGAAAGCAATCTGCATTCTCTGCACACAACCTTTCATAATCATAATAATCACATCCTACTACGCTGGTTGGTTGTAGTAATTTTCCAAAACCAACATTGCTATTCGATTTCAAAACAATCTCACAATGTAGCCATTCCTCTCCCCTTTCTTTTCAGAGATTTTTTATTTATTTATTTTTGCCGGATGGTGTGTTTCAATCTGGCAGTCCCCCTCGTCATCTGTCTGTCATGCCTGCCTGCCATTTGAAAGGGAGCGGCGGGGCT
>NC_140172.1:92675043-93140043 GCF_963971535.1 Notolepis coatsorum | reverse complement strand
GCCATGGTACCCAGCAGGTACCAGCCCACCAAGAGGCGTAAGAGGAGACTCGCCTAGGAGGCCTCTCTTCCAACGCTCACCGATGTGCCAGCCATCCATGGCATCATACATTGGCACACCGACGTTTCCGGACTTCACCCACGAGAACAGAGCACAGTACACGGAGCTACGAATGTGCTTAGAGACAATGATGTCCGATGTAGCTGATGAACCGTACAAGTATGCTATCCTACTGAAGCACCTCAAGGTGCCCCGAGCGCACAATATAGCGCTGGCCTATGCCACCTCTACTACCCCATACACAGCGGCTCTAGCAGCACTCGACCAAAGATATGGACAGATGGACTGAGAGAAGTCAACAGCCTACGGTTGGATACGTTCATGCGGAGCACCCCAAGCTCCAGAGAGGGACCTAGGAGAGCAAACGATGGCCGAAGATTGGTGACCGTCATGCACCAATCAGAATCAGTACCGAGCAGCAAGAACCACAGTACCCCCTCGATGAAAGAGAAGTGGAAGATGGTGTGCCCGTACTGCGAAAAGGAACACTGGTTGTCACAATGTGACACGTTCAAGAAGATGACCGCCGACGAGGTGAGTCAATGGATAAAGTCCAACCGACGCTGTTACCGATGTGCGCGCAGTCACATGGCAGCCGATTGCCGCTTAAAGAAGAGGTGTAGTCGGTGTGACGGAGCCCACCTAGATGTCCTACACGACAGTAACAGAAGAAAGCCTGCACCCTCAAGCAGCACAAAGGCAAGTGTTATGTACATTGACCCCGCCAGCAGCGGGGGCGCCCGGGTGCTCTTAAAGGTGGTCCGCGTAACACTGAGTTACCAAGACAAGGTCATGGACACTTACGCCGTCCTTGACGACGGGTCAGAGAAGACCCTTCTCCTCGCGTCCGCTGCGGCCCAGCTGGGGCTGCGGGGGAGCGAAAACCAGATGACGATTCGGACAATAAGAAGAGATCTAAAGACGATAAAGGGCGAGAATGTCTCCTTCACTATCGCAGCAAGCGGGCAGCCAGAGAGACGGTATAGGATTACTAACGCTTTCACCAGCCAAGAAATAGGCCTGTCGCAGTACACCTACCCCATCGCCAAGCTGATGGATAAATATGTGCACCTGCGTCAACTACCTATACCGCTCATAGACGGTGCCACCCCGACCCTGCTGATAGGCTCCGACCATGCAGACCTCATCGTCCCGATAGACCGGGTCCACACAGGGCCCAGAGGCTGTCCTGCAGCAGTCGAGACCCGCCTAGGATGGACATTACAAGGCCCCCTCGCTTAGTCTCTTAACCGAACAGCAGCCACTAACTGCCTCCACTCCAGAGTGACAGAAGAAGACACCACCCTCCTACAGCATGTCGAGAGGCTATGGACACTAGAGACAATGCCCTTTAAGAACGAAAAGAAAGACATTCGTTCCAAGGAAGACATTTACGCTATAGCCCTCCTCGAGCAGGGGACAAAGAGAGTCAAAGTCAACGAAGTGATGAGATACGCAACTCCACTCCTGAGGCGAGAGGGTATGCCTACCTTCCACGCCCCAAAAGAAGCGACGGAGCGGTATCTATTGAACACAGAGCGGCGCCTAGCCAGAGACCCCACTCAAGAGACGGTGTACCGCGCTGAGATTAACAAGCTAATCACAGCGGGACATTGATTGATTTTAATTGACATTAAAGAGGCCGATCAGACGACCAAATCATGGTACGTGCCGCACCACAAAGTCCACCACAACGGCAAGGATCGTATTGTGTTCAACTGCAGCTACCAGATCGGATCACAAAATCTGAATAAAGAGCTCTTGCCCGGCCCAACACTCGGCCCCTCTCTACTAGGCGTGTTACTACGTTTCCGCCAAGACAAGGTGGCCATCAGCGGCGACATCAAAGGGATGTTCCTGCAGGTGAGACTAGTGGAGGAGGACAAGCCCCTGCTGCGGTTCCTATGGAGAGAGAGGATCGGGGATGAGCAACCAGCCATCTATCAATGGGAAGTCCTCCCTTTCGGAACCACATGCAGCCCATGCTGTGCTACGCTTGCACTGCAAAAACACGTCGCAGAGGACCCAGCAGCTGATGAAGAGGTCCGACAAAGTGTAGGAAATAGTTTCTACGTGGACAACTGTCTGCAAAGCGTCTCGACGCCAGAAGAAGCCGAGGCCCTTCTACTCAAGCTTTGCGCCTCCCTGATCAAAGGTGGCTTTGATCTCAGGCAGTGGGCCAGCAGCGACCCGCAAGTATTGCGCAGCCTCTCCCCCGAGGACAAGGCAGCAAGCAGCGAGACCTGGATGGCGACCATCCCAGGAGAAGCCCAAGAAATGACATTAGGACTAGTCTGGCGCTTCAAAACAGACTCGCTCCATTATAAACACACACCCCTGACCAAGGAGCAGGGAAGGTCGACTGCACTACCGACCACCAGACGGAGTGTATACAGAACACTCGCCAGACAATATGACCCGTTGGGATGTATTCTACCTTACACCACCAGGGCAAAGATGATTGTAAGAGCGTTATGGGACAAGGACCAGGGCTGGGACGACCCCATACCCGAACACCTTGCATCCACATGGAGAGAGTGGGAGACGGAACTCAGCTCACTCCCAGGTGTCAACATACGCCGCAGCTACTTCCCACCCACAGTGAGGCCGGAGACGTGCCAGATGGACCTGCACGTCTTCAGCGACGCCTCCGAAGTAGCCTACGGTTCGGTGGCATACT
Organism: Notolepis coatsorum; assembly: GCF_963971535.1. NCBI lineage: Eukaryota > Metazoa > Chordata > Actinopteri > Aulopiformes > Paralepididae > Notolepis > Notolepis coatsorum. Next base: position 93,137,303 of record NC_140172.1, on the reverse strand, counting down.
TGCGTGCCCGAGAGGAGGGAGGAGAAATACATACTGCTTTCATCCTGGCTCGCTCAAGAATAGCCCCACGAAAGCAACAATCTATCCCGCGTCTAGAGCTCTGCGCAGCCCTAGCAGGAGCGCAACTCGCCACGTTAATCCAACGTGAACTCACCATTCCGGTGCAAAGAACAATCTTGTGGTCAGATTCCACGACAGTACTCACATGGATCCGGTCTGATTCGTGCAGATACAAGGTCTTCGTGGGAGTCAGAGTCACAGAGATTCAAGATTTAACAGAAGTAGCAAGCTGGAGGTATGTGGACACAAAACACAACCCAGCTGACGTCATCACCCGGGGAATGTCCCTGGATGACCTCACCCGTCACAACCTATACAGTGACGGGCCAGAGTTCCTCAAGCTCCCGGAAGAAGAGTGGCCTACACCCACCCCACGGGAAGCGAGTAAAGAGGAGGCCGAAAACAAGAAATCTATGTTCTGTGGATTGAACACACTCGTCTCCACAGACCCCGACATAGACGATTGCCTCACCCTAGAGAGTGCGCAGCTAAAGACATTCCTGTGGCACCACCCAGAGGTTCAGCTCACTACTGACATTACAGCAGCTGACTACGAAGAAGCAGAACTTCTTCTACTACAACGAGCCCAGAGAGACTCGTTCCCCGATGAGCTAGACTGTCTACAGGGAGCAAAGCCCGTCCCATCAGACAGCAGACTGCTCCACCTAGCCCCCGAGAGCGACGCCCATGGTCTCATCAGAGTGGGTGGTCGTCTGCGGAGAGCTCCAGACTTACCGGATGACGTCAAGTACCCGATAGTCTTAAACAGCCGACACAAGGTCACAGAGCTGATCATAAAGAAATACGACGAGGATGTGCATCACGCCGGGGCAGAGAGAGTCTTCGCGGAGATCAGACGTCGTTATTGGATACTGCAAGGGAGAGAAGCAGTGCGGCGCTTCCAGCGAACCTGTCTAGACTGACGTAAGTGGCGAGCGCAGCCCAGTATACCCCGGATGGCTGACCTACCTCCCTGTCGCCTCCGACTCGGCGACAAGCCTTTTCACTCCACCGGTATGGACTGTTTCGGCCCGCTGTATATAAAGAAAGGAAGAGGAACCGAGAAGCGGTGGGGTATTGTATTCAAATGCATGACCACCCGAGCGATGCATATAGAACTCCTTCCAACCATGAGCACAGACTCATTCCTTATGGCCTTCCGAAGATTCACATCGCGGAAAGGCAAACCGTCTATATTATTGTCTGATCACGGGACAAACTTCAAAGGCGGAGAAAGAGAGCTGAGAGAGAGCTTCCAAGCTATGGGCCCAGAACTTAAGACCCACCTCGCTCCATCCCAGATTGACTTCCAGTTTAATCCCCCAAACGCACCTCACTTCGGTGGAACTTGGGAACGAGAAGTACGTTCAATAAAGACAGCCCTGTACGCCGTGCTTGGGGCCCAGACCGTGGCGGAAGAAGTCCTAATGACAGTCCTCACGGAGATCGAGGGAGTATTGAACTCAAAGCCCCTCGGTTACGTCTCAAGTGATGTAGCAGATGTCGACCCAGTCACCCCCAACACACTCTTGATGGGGCGGCTGGACCCCGCGCTACCACAGACAATGTACAGGCCTGAAGAAGCGAACGGCCGAAGAATGTGGAGGTACAGTCAAGTATTGGCTGACAAGTTTTGGAACAGCTTCCTACTCCACTATCTACCGTCGCTACAGACCCGCCAGAAATGGGTGAAAGAGAGAGACAATTTGACAGAAGGAACAGTCGTCATGATTATCGACCAGTCACTACCCCGAGCTATGTGGCCGGCTGGCCGCGTAAGCAAAGTGATCACCGGTGCCGACGGAAAGGTCCGAGCAGCCGAAGTGCTCGTCCAAGGACGGATCTACACCCGACCCGTGGCGAGGCTAATAGAACTGCCAAGGCTCCCCGATACTATCGATGACGACCATGACCCCATGACTTTGTGAACTGCCCGACCCCTCACAACAGACATTGAGTAGTGGACAGTGCGGTTAATCTGTCTCTGCTTAGCTAATTAGGTGGGACTAATTAGGGGGCGGCTGTTACAAAGGATCAGATTAAACCGAATATATATATTTATTGATTGATATATATTGCATAGTATTTGTATATCGTTTGATATCCCTTGTATATTCCTTGTACATATACACGGAATATCCCTTTAGCCTATTACAGACCATAATATTTCATTCTCCTATTGGACAGCGGTCCACAGGCGCCAGGGCCGTGCCTCCAGAGTCAGGTTCAAAGCCACCGTCAAGACATGTCTGTACATGCCCGGCCTTGCCCAGGGATACGAGACAGAAATGAGGTTGGCACTAGATTGTTCGCCGTGCATATAAATATGGCGCAGGTGAATACAGAAGTAGAGTTACCCAATAAGTTGAAGCCTCACCCACGATACTCCGTGCGGTGAAGTATGGCCTGTTTGGCCCCAAATAGAGCATTGAGACCGCGTGCGAATTAATAACTGAATTGTCAGAGTTTGGCGCTATACCGTCGAGTGCGACATATTTCTATTAAGTCAGTAATAGTCTATTTGTGTATAGTGTATCGTGCGGCTAAAGTTCTACAGTGACCAGCATCACCAACGCTTCCTCGTACCAGCTAGAGTGCTTATCCAGGCTGGGCTGCTTTCATGGCGCTTTCACCCGAGGAGACCTAGACGAGAACCGTGTGGACATGTACACTGGATTAATCTACCCGACGACTACATAGCCCTTTGCGGCTGGATTATATTTGTTTTGGTCCTGTGATTTATGGAGCGGAGAATCGCCGACGCCTACACGTGTGGGATTTACCCTGTGAGGAGCCAAGTCGAGTCTGCGCCTCAGAGAGCCTGAGGCCGGCTAGCTTTCTTCACTGTGGAGCTACAGTCTACGGAGAACAGCTGTATTCGTCTGTGGATCAAGAGACTATTGCACCGTCTCCTGTACTTGGAGTCTCCTTAGTCATCGTTGACCAGACTCTCTACTACCAACAGATCCTCTACCCCTGCTGGCTTACAACCGGGGGGACCCTTCCAGTATCTCCCGCTATATATTACTAGTGTACCATAGATATAATTCCCTAAGATTCAGGTTGTATAATTACCTCCTGCGTAACCAGAGAATGGACATTCATTATTGATTTGCCTACGCACATTCCTTTGCCTTATAAGCGCATCCAAAGTAAAAGAGAGAAGTATATTATGTACTTTTTGCTGCAATAAATACTTGATTACCATTTGGTGTGGAACCGATTCATTGTGGGAAGTGTTCATCATATTTATATATCATGTACTGTATGGCCAGTAATTAAAGTACATAAAGCGGTAGTGGTTTAATGATACCATACTTATCAATACAGTCAGGGAATTGTACCCCTCAGTTACAGTTATTATTATTATTATTATTATTATTATTATTATTATTATTATTATTATTATTATTATTATTATTATTATTATTATTATTATTATTATTATTATTATTATTATTATTATTATTATTATTATTATTATTATTATTATTATTATTATTATTATTATTATTATTATTATTATCTATACATTACAATTGATTTATTACCAGACTCACAACTATTTCTGAACATTATTCTTTCTGATGATCTTAATGTTAATCTCTTAATTTTGAGTAGGAACCTGAAAATTGGTAAATGTGAAAATCTTTACATACTGAACAAAGCCCCATATGATACTCTTTTAGGCTACGTTTAGACGGAGAGAGTCTGAACAGAAACCGCAAAAGTCGTCTTGCGGTCTCACTTTTAATTTTGCGTTTAGACTAGTGTTTTGGGGTGGAATTCTCCGTGCAGACGAGGCTGTAACTACTCGAGACGACTGAGCCCCGCTGTCACACGATTGGCGCATATGTCACATGACGTGCTGTGAAGACCCGCCCTACTCTGCCTCTGATTCGCAGACTGTGGGTGAGGAATGTGATTGGACCAAAGCAGAGTCACTCACAGACAGTGGCTCCAGTCCGCGGGACAGATTCTTGTACTGCCAAAAAAAAAGTACTGCCAATGTAGCCTTCAGGTGATCTCCAGTCCGTAGATAGAATCAGACATGCTTGTTCGCTTTGTTTACGCTTCTAGGCTACTGGCGCATGCCTGTGATGTAAGCAGTATGCGCGACGAGAGCCTTGACAACCCTTTCGTCATCGTTTTATGCGGTTTGACAGTTTAGATGAGAGCGCAAAGGTCTATCGTTTCTAGGAATTCCACCCTGGAAGGTGGTCGTCAGACCCCCCTAGGCGTCATCTAATTCCTATAACACACGACTTCAAGTCGACTGAACGTCAGCAAAACAAAGGAGATGATTGTGGACTTTAGGAGGTCGGGGGTCAGGGACTACAGCCCCCTCAGCATCGACGGGGCACCGGTTGAGAGAGTGAACAGTTTTAAGTACCTCGGAGCCCACATATCCAAGGACTTGACATGGACCACACACATTGACAGTGTTGTGAAGAAGGCACGACAACGCCTCTACTTCCTCAGGCGCCTAAGGAAGTTCCAAGTCAGTCAGAAGATCCTTAAGAACTTCTACTCATGTACAATAGAGAGCATCCTGACTGGCAATATCACCTCCTGGTTTGGGAATAGCACCGCACAAGACCGAAGCAGACTACAGAGAGTGGCACGTTCAGCCGAACGCACAATTGGAGGGGGGCTTCCCACTCTCCAGAACATTTACAACAAGCGGTGCAGGGGTAAGGCTAAGAGAATTATTAAGGACTCCAGCCACCCAAACAACTGCCTCTTTGAACTGCTGCGGTCAGGCAAGCGATACCGGAGTCTCATGGCAAGCACAGAAAGACTCAGAAGAAGCTTCTATCCCCAGGCCATCAGGTTGCTCAACGAACAATAACACTATGCAACAACCATCAAATGCACTCACAACACACACATCCACACGCACACACTCACTTTAAACAAACAACACACTGCAGCACCCACTCTCCACACTTTAGAACACCTAAACACACTTTATATTTATTGGTAAAGGATTTGCACTACAACCCATACCTCAGTACACCTTACTGTAAATTGTACCTAAATTGTACCTCATCCCATTTCTGCTTTGCACTATAGTATTGTATATTAGTATATTGCATAGTATATTGTATATTGTATGGTAACTCAATTACTCTATTCTGCATCGAACATTGTACATATGTATATACTGAACACTGTGTCTACGTACGTTAGGGATGGGTACCTTTCACATTTGAACCGATACCGGTACCGGTACCGGGTACCTGTGAATCGATACCGGTACCCAACGGTACCTTTTTTCGGTACTTTAGTCTCAAGAAATGTAATTTACCTACCTCAGTCGTGAAAAAAAATCCAAACTTCAAATAACTACAATTTCGACAGTTTTCGGCTTGCCATTGCTCCGACTGCTTTGTTGTTGAATCAAGTCAAATCCTAGGTAAGCATATATTGTGCGTGTGAACGTTGACATGAAAATAAAAAAGTAAAAAAAAAATAAAAAAAAAATAAAAAATCTGTATCTCACTTGATTCGATACTCGGTAGTACCGACGTGTTTCGGTTTGGTACCTCAAAAGTACCAAATTCGGTACCCATCCCTAACGTACGTGACTTCTATTTTTACTTCTATTTTTACATGCTATACTATTTTATTTTTATTTCATACTTATCTTTTGTCTAGCACAGTCTCTGGAGCGTAACAGAAAGAAGCATTTTGTATAAAAGTATTCTGTACTTCTGTATAATAATAATAATGCAGGACCTGTTGCAGAGGTCTTTATTCGGCATGCAACGACACTCAATGTTTTAGTGGTACACACAGCGGTTAGTTTAGCACACACACCGGAACACACACGCATGCATTGTCTCTTTAGGATCGCAGATGCGATTTGTCTCTGCGATTAACCCATCCCGTCGTCCTTCCCCCCCAAGGGCAGCCGGGAGCAGACAGGCGTCAACGTGAGCCGCGCCAGGGGACCAATCCAAGTGCTCCTGTCCGTCTTCGTCAAGGACGCCACAGCGTTAGCGATCTGTTGTTGTGCATGTTTTTCCATTGGGTTTATCTTATCGGGGGGGAAACCCTTGCGAGCACGGGGAGAACATGCAAACTCCACACAGAAAGGCCTGGGATATAACCCACCTGGGTACCTGGCATCATGGAAACCTGGTCCCCAAGCGGGAATCGAACCCTGGACCTTCTTGCTGTGAGGCAACAGTGTTAACCACTACACCACCGTGCCGCCCCTGTATGACAACTATTAAAGAAACTTGAAACTTGAAACTTGTAATGTCTTTTATACAATGGCCGAATTCACCCAACCTTATTGCTATATATAATAAACACACAGTAATTGAAGCATAATGGAGATTTATTCACAAAACCATCCGCAGAAAAAGTTGGTAAAAAAAAGAAAAATTGCCTCCGTGTCTAGAAGCAGAGGGAGGTTGCTTCAAAGAATGCCATCTAACAACAAACTTCATATAAATCCTGCGATGTATTATTGTTTTGACAATGGGTCATGACAAACCAATTACATAATCCAACATTGTGTAAACACCTAACATATTCCAGTTAACTGTATCTTTTTTAAATTATTCGTTACGAATATATCCATACTTCCATTGTGTCCGGGACATCCAGTGAAATCGCTTCATGCGACAGTTTCCTTTTGCAAAGGGAGGTTGCTACAAAGCATGCCAACAAACTTCATATAAAATGACTCTGCTATAGAGCCACACTCCGTTATCCACAAGTTTACAGACATACATGACATACAGATAGACAGTACTGCTACATCTATACATTTATGACATACCAGATTTACAAATACAGTACTGTTTTTGTAGGGTGATTATGGTTTATTTACATTGAGGTTTTCTTGTATCACAAACAGTACTGTATTTGTACATCTGGTATGTCATAAATGTATAGATGTAGCAGTACTGTCTATCTGTATGTCATGTATGTCATATATGTTATGATTTTGAAAATGGGGGACCCTGATGTAAACAAGACGAAAGTCTTTCTCTGGTCTGCATCCTTAACAATTGTGTGTATTGAGCTGTACTGTATTGTACCCATTCTGCAATCTGTTAATGCAATTTTCAATCAATCAATCAATCAATCAATCAATCAATCAATCAATCAATCAATCAATCAAATAACAACCGGTAATTTCACTGTGCTTCCTAAACAAGATGTAGCAGTACTGTCTGTCTGTATGTCATGTATGTCATATATGTGATGCATTGAAAATGGGGGACCCTGATGTAAACAAGATGAAAGTCTTTCTCTGGTCTGCATCCCCTTAAGAATTGTGTGTATTGAGCTGTACTGTATTGTACCCATTCTGCAATCTGTTAATAAAATTTTCAATCAATCAATCAATCAATCAATCAAATAACAACCGGTAACTTCACTGTGCTTCTTAAACAATGATTGGTGTAAATCATGTCCGTGCCCGTGGCTTTACATATTCGGGGTAACATCATATATAGATCAAAATGTACAATGATAAGTTCGTTTTCGTCAATGTCAGCATGTCTTTTTTCCTTCTCCGGCTTCTCCTGTTGTATAAGTTTACATACTTATATTATTCAATGAGACTGCCAGCCAGCTTTTGCGCGACGGACACCGACACAGAGAGCACTCAGCCTCAGAACCCCCCCCGCGCGATTTACAGAAGGTTAACCCTCTCACTGCCACACGACAAAGGGTTAACCCTTTCACTACCACATGACCAAAGGGTTAACCCTTTCACTGTGACAATACAGAACCCTTTCACTGCCACACCGTCTGTAGTGTGGTAGTGAAAGGTTAACCTTCTGTAGTGTGGTCGACTTCAGGATGGAATCAGCACTCAAGGGTAAGTTCAGAATTTTGGACACCTACAGTAGCCCTATTTCCTGCTCCTCAATGATGTTAGAGTCTTTCTCTTCACAATCCGTGCCGTGCTTCGGGATATCCAGCTCCTCTTTAGTTACAGTGGCCCCATTACTGCAGCGTGGCCCCATTACTTTACATTAGTCTGTGGCTAAATAGCTAGAGCTGCAGCTGTACACAGTATGAAGAACAGCTTGGATTGTGCAGAAAAGTGATTCGACCGACTAACAACATCATTGGTAAGTAATTAGGAGGAACTCTACTTGTGTGCACTGTGGAGTACATTTCAGATAAATTCAGTCGGCTTGTACAGACAGGAACTTGTCCCCATTTACTTTGCTTTAGCTTTGCTTTAAAACTAGCCACAGCTAGTACAGTATAAGTTTCATATAATGAGGAGCAGGCCCTCTACTTACACATCTTCTCGCCCCCCTTTATTTCTTTTTGGACCACTACCACCGTCAGATTTCCTCATCTATGAATTAGAGTGTCTACTATAACTATAGGGTATGTCTGTATACAGGCCACTTTACCTGCTTCTCATGTCTCCTTAGGATATCAATCGTATTCTATTTCAAAAGAGGACATACATGTTACAAATTATGCTGATTTCCCTGCATATCAATCCAAAGATACAGTATATAGTATACAAGTGTGTGAGTATACAGAAGATACAGTATATAGTATACAAGTGTGTGAGTATACAGAAGATACAGTATATAGTATACAGAAGATACAGTATATAGTATCTATATATTGGCTATACCGATATTCCGATATTGTCCAACTCTTAATTTCCGATACCGATATCAACCGATATCAACCGATACCGATATATGCAGGGTTCCCCCCCCCCCCCCCCCCCCCCAAAAACAGAATAATTTCAGGTAACTAATAATTTCACTGGATATATATATAAGAAATATTGTTATTGTTTTATTTTTTTTTAAACCGATACCGATATTTTCCGATATCACATTTTACTGCCGATATCGGCCGATAATATCGGTCGGCCGATAATATCGGACATCCCTAGTATATAGTATACAGAAGATACAGTATATAGTATACAGAAGATACAGTATATAGTATACAAGTGTGTGAGTATACAGAAGATACAGTATATAGTATACAGAAGATACAGTATATAGTATACAGAAGATACAGTATATAGTATAAAAGTGTGTGAGTATACAGAAGATACAGTATATAGTATACAGACGATACAGTATATAGTATACAGAAGATACAGTATAGTATACAGAAGATACAGTATATAGTATACAGAAGATACAGTATAGTATACAAGTGTGTGAGTATACAGAAGATACAGTATATAGTATACAGAAGATACAGTATATAGTATACAGAAGATACAGTATTTGGTATACAAGTGTGTGAGTATACAGAAGATACAGTATATAGTATACAGAAGATACAGTATATAGTATACAGAAGATACAGTATATAGTATACAAGTGTGTGAGTATACAGAAGATACAGTATATAGTATACAGAATATACAGTATATAGTATACAGAAGATACAGTATATAGTATACAAGTGTGTGAGTATACAGAAGATACAGTATATAGTATACAGAAGATACAGTATATAGTATACAGAAGATACAGTATAGTATACAAGTGTGTGAGTATACAGAAGATACAGTATAGTATACAGAAGATACAGTATATAGTATACAGAAGATACAGTATATAGTATACATAAGATACAGTATATAGTATACAGAAGATACAGTATATAGTATACAGAAGATACAGTATAGTATACAAGTGTGTGAGTATACAGAAGATACAGTATAGTATACAGAAGATACAGTATATAGTATACAGAAGATACAGTATAGTATACAAGTGTGTGCGTATACAGAAGATACAGTATATAGTATACAGAAGATACAGTATATAGTATACAGAAGATACAGTATATAGTATACAGAAGATACAGTATATAGTATACAGAAGATACAGTATATAGTATACAAGTGTGTGAGTATACAGAAGATACAGTATATAGTATACAGAAGATACAGTATAAAGTATACAGAAGATACAGTATATAGTATACAAGTGTGTGAGTATACAGAAGATACAGTATATAGTACAGAAGATACAGTATATAGTATACAGAAGATACAGTATATAGTATACAGAAGATACAGTATATAGTACAGAAGATACAGTATATAGTATACAGAAGATACAGTATATAGTATACAAGTGTGTGAGTATACAGAAGATACAGTATATAGTATACAGAAGATACAGTATGGTCTACAAGTGTGTGAGTATACAGAAGATACAGTATATAGTAGGGCTGTCCCCGACTAAGGATTTGGATGGTCGACTAGGATTGGCCAAAATTTGCCATTAGTCGACTATTGGTCGACTTAAAAAAAAAAAAAAAAAAAAAAAAGTATAATATATATATATATATATTTTTTTGTATCATTCCATTTGGGCTGTGGGGGGTGCTTAATGTCTGAAGGAGTCGACTGAAGGCTTCTTGTCCTCTGCAAAAGCATGCAATTGGTCCACTGATGGATACATCTTGATATTTGTCTAGTATAGTGTGTTCATTAGATGGGTGAAATCCTCTTTCAGTGCCTCTGTGCCTGTTTTCGTAGGCAGTTAGCCTCTGGTATGCGTGCCATTAGCGTTAGCCACGCTTCTATGCCTCTTTTCTTTTGAAAAAAATTATTAAAAAAAATATATATATTTTTTTATTATATTCGACTAAGAGGTTGGCCAGTCGACTACGGCCCCTTTCGACCGATTAGTCGACTAATCAATTAATAGGGGTCAGCCCTAGTATATTGTATACAGAAGATACAGTATATAGTATACAGAAGATACAGTATGGTCTACAAGTGTGTGAGTATACAGAAGATACAGTATATAGTACAGAAGATACAGTATATAGTATACAGAAGATACAGTATGGTCTACAAGTGTGTGAGTATACAGAAGATACAGTATATAGTACAGAAGACACAGTATATAGTATACAGAAGATACAGTATATAGTATAAAGAAGATACAGTATGGTCTACAAGTGTGTGAGTATACAGAAGATACAGTATATAGTATACAGAAGATACAGTATATAGTATATAGAAGATACAGTATATAGTATACAGAAGATACAGTATATAGTATACAGAAGATACAGTATATAGTATACAGAAGATACAGTATGGTCTACAAGTGTGTGAGTATACAGAAGGAGGTGGAGAAACCCCAGGAGGCTGTGTCTCTGTAGGGGTCATTTGGCAACAACTCCATTACCCCAATGACAGCCTTTAAAAATGTATTTCCAATAATAGCTAGGTATTGTGTGTGTGTGTGTGTGTGTGTGTGTGTGTGTGTGTGTGTGTGTGTGTGTGTGTGTGTGTGTGTGTGTGTGTGTGTGTGTGTGTGTGTGTGTGTGTGTGTGTGTGTGTGTGTGTGTGTGTGTGTGTGTGTCTTCGCCTTTGGCTTTCCATGTCTAGGTGTCTCAGGTCTACTACCTACAAGCTGCAGGACTAGTGCAGTGCAGTGTTTGACCGGTTCAGAGAAGCGTGGTGTTTTCAGAAGGAGTCATGGTTACAGCTATTCAAAGCCAACCGTTGGGCCGGTGGTACAGTTGAACCCTTTCACTACCACACTACCAAAGGGTTAACCCTTTCTCTACCACACTACAGAAGGTTAACCTTTCAATACCAACCGTCTGTAGTGTGGTAGTGAAAGGGTTAACCTTTGGTAGTGTGGTAGTGAAAGGGCTAACTGTACTGTAACATCCTTGTCTTCTATACTGATATACTTCTAGAATGAAATTAAGACAGATGTAAAGTTTAATGACAATTAAAATACGACATAAAGAATACGAAAATGTATAAAAGCCAAAACAAGACAAAGTTTGGACTTTTCTCCAACCCCGCCCTCTTTCTTTAATCATCGAATCACAGCTGTTGTTGCTTTTGTCCGAGGAAAACGACAGCTGTGAGTTTGAGATAGGTCAACTTGACAGTATCCTGACTTATGAGCCGACTCCTGACTCCATTTAGCTAAAGTCCTAGCAGTCCTGTGACTGGTTAAAGTGTTAGCCTACTGTCCCACTTCCCAGTGCAAATCTATGGATGCAGTCTGGAGTGGAAAACTAATTACATCAATCATTAATTTAATTCATTTGCTGATTCAAGAAACAGCTACAAGAAACGACAATGCATTGCAGACCACCTTATTTATAACTTGAGAACCCACAGCAAAGCCATATGCACATGTATAACATCATTTTATTTATCATTGGATTTCCTCAGGGGAGCACCTAAAATTTGATAAACATGCTCATTTGGCCCTAAACATACTAGAAGGGGGGCCCAGACGTGATCACACAGGAAGTGACATATTGGTACAATTCCATATGAGCAGCTATGGCTGGGAGGCTAATTGTCTTAACCCTTTCACGACCACACTACAGAAGGTTAACCCTCTACTACCACACTACAGAAGGTTAACCTTTCACTACCACACTACAGAAGGTTTTAAACCTTTCACTACCACACTACAGAAGGTTTTAAACCTTTCACTACCACACTACAGAAGGTTAATCTTTCACTACCACACTACAGAAGGTTAACCTTTCACTACCACACTACAGAAGGTTAACCTTTCACTACCACACTACAGAAGGTTAACCGTCTGTAGTGTGGTAGTAAAAGGGTTAACCTTCTGTAGTGTGGTTGTGAAAGGGTTAACCCTTTGTCGTGTGGCAGTGAAATGGTTAACCGTCTGTATTGTCACAGTGAAAGGGTTAACCGTCTGTATTGTTGCAGTGAAAGGGTTAACCCTTTGGTAGTGTGGTAGTGACTTTCCTGGAGTTGGTTCTACAACAGTTGAAAATAGTTGAGTGAATAGCGTCTGCAGTTCACGAGAAGTCTTTCTAGTGGACAGCTGATGTGGCCGAGCTCTCGGGATCGGGACACAGTAGACCTTGGTGAGTTACATGTCCTGTGATCACATTGTTGTTACCAGTGTTGTAGTGCTGCATTTGGAAGTAAGGGAGTTACTACTGTGTGACTGTGATGGTAGAGTGTAGACACACTACCCCCTCCCTGGAGCTTCTATCACACTGTATATTCCAACTAATACCACACTGTCATATGAAATTCAGGAGACACATTATACAGTATAACCACACAATGGGCTGCCATTGTATTATCCTCATAATTTTACACAAATTACACAGTGTTTAATTTTAGACACTATCGATGTGATCACTAGATGATATATTGCTGTTTGCCTAAAAATACCCATGTCTCTGCATGGCAAAAGAGATAAGTAAAAAAAATTATTAAGATTAAATACCATATAGCACAAGCTGACTAGAATATTTATCCCCCTTCCGCTCAACCACCCTCCTTCTGCGCTGTCTCCTTAAGCATTCTGGTGTGGGTTAAATGAAGCTTTTAACATTTCAACATGCAACCATTAACATATGCTTGAGTCCACTCTCCTCCTAACAACCAAGAAAACGCATAAGCACACACTGGGGAGGGATTTCCACTTTAATGCCCCCCCCCCCCCCCCCCCCCCCAAAAAACACTAAATACAAACTAGCATTGACAAAATGATCTGAAGAGTGACACAAGGGGGGGAAAACTGCACACCACTAATCCAGAATAATTATTTATCCTAATGAAACTAAAATATGAACAAATTATCGCAAATTCATCAGTATCAATACAAATAGTAAGGCCTTATTGCCATATGCTACCAGTATTTCCCTCCAGTATTTCAATTATCCCTTTCACTACCACAATACCAAAAGGTTAACCCTTTCACTGTGACTCTATGTGGAATTACAGATATACGGTATGGTAAACACCAAATCACACTAGCCTACTCACACCCAGTTTCACATTGACCTGAAAATGACCTCCAAACAGTGTTTTACTGGTGATGATCGCTGTCAGTGTTGTACTCAAGTACGAGTCCTGGACTGATTTTCAGGACTCGTGACTCGACCTTGAGCACTGATGAATCGGACTTCGACTTGGACTCAAGCATTGACTGCATTCGGACTCGGAAGGTGCAGACAAGTCCGAATGCGGCACGGTGGTGTAGTGGTTAACACTGTCGCCTCACAGCAAGAAGGTCCAGGGTTCGATTCCCGCTTGGGGACCAGGTTTCGACGATGCCAATTACCCAGGTGGGGGATCTCCCGGGGCTTTCTGTGTGGAGTTTGCATGTTCTCCCTGTGCTCGCAAGGGTCCCCCCCCCCCCCCCGATAAGAGAAACCCAATGGAAAAACATGCAAAACAACAGATCGCTAACGCTGTCGAAGACGGGCAGGAGCACTTGGATGGTCCCAGGGCGTGGCTCATGCCACAGCCCTCGTCTGCTCCCGGCTGCCCATGGGGGGGAAGGACGACGGGATGGGTTAAGCGCAGAGGAGTATCGCATCGGCGATCCTACAAAAAACAATGCATGCGTGTGTGTGTGTGCTAACCGCTAACATTGAGGATAATTGCATGCCAATTAAAGACCTCTGCGACAGGTCCTGCATTATTATATTATTATTATTATTAGGACTCAGACTTGATACATTTTTTTTAATAGGCCCTAATCATTTGGCATAATATATTGATGGCTAGTGCATTTGTTTGAAACCGTTACCGCTGTGTCATTTATGTTTAATGTAGACCTTTTTTTATTTGTATGTCAGCTCTTTGACTGCCAGAGTGGAGTGGACAACCTTGATGACTTGGACTCGGACTAGGGTAATGGGGACTCGACTCTGACTCGACTCTGGCTCTTCTTTGGTGACTCGGACTTGGACTCAGACTCGAACACTGGGGACTCGAGACTCGACTCGGACTCGAGATTTAGTTACTCGACTACAACACTGATCACTTTAAACAATGTTTTACTGGTGATAATCACTGTGAACAATGGTCCTCATTCTCGAACGGACATACGTAAAAGTTACCAAGGAATTCCTTCGTAACTCGATTTACATACATATTCGGCATTCTCGAACGGCTTCGTACATTTGTTGTAGGATTTATGTAGGATTTACAAACTCGAAAAGGCAGTCGTAAGTCGGACAGACCGGTGTGCGCTTGTATTTTCAACAGCTTTCTCTGGGACAAGTCATTGGGGTTTGTCGATACTACAGACATCCGTGGAATTAAATAATTACAATGATAAAAAATACGACAATATTTGTATCATTAACAATTACATTTTGCATTTATAGTCCTGACTCAATGAGGCATTGTGAGCATTACACACACACACTACAAACTAAATAAATAAGAACTAAACCAATTGCCGCGGATATAGCTACTGTATTGTGGAATATATTGTATTAATATGCCATATACTGTCTTCTTCTCTATGATATTTATTGTTGGTTTGATTTATGCCTATTGCTAGAACTAAATACATGCATGGAGAAACGGCTTAGTGAGGCAGCCTCAGCGCACAAGCACACACGCACAAACGTACTGTATACGTGCAAAATGAATAGTTCCAGCAAAGTAGGCTTCTATTATTCTAATGACTTGTTTTATTAGGTATTATAGTAGTAAGTTCTACTGTAGAACATGACATATTAGCATGACATCTCATTTAGTAATGTCAATACTGAACCACTGCGTGATTGGCTCTTGAGACTAAATGAGATGTCTGGGTTTCATCACCTGTGCATTGTATCTTACTATTGCACTTCACTGTTACATTTGCACTCTGGTTGGATGGTGTATTGTACTTTTGCTGTATAATAACAATACATTTTAATCTAATCTCATTTTGAGATCAGTCGCAAATCGATTTCGCGCTACCTGTTGAATGGGTCAGCATGGTGCAGATGCAATTCCGACCTTTTGCTGTTTAGCACACGCCTCCTTTGCCTTATAAGGAGCTGGTGGGGCGTGTCTGTATGCAAATGCAGGTGTACGAGAACACACTTTGCAGTCTATTAACTAAGAATTAACATATTTCATTCATGGGAACCCAGCTGCGAAGATTTTGGCACTTCTGGAGGAGGAATGCTATGCTGCATCTTGATGAAGATCTTGGATCATTTGACAGTAAAGGGAGCCAAGGATAAATACACATTATGTTCTCTCTCCTGACACGGGTATCTTTATCCCAAACCTATAGGTCTCATCTGAGCTATAAGTTGATTAGAATCTCTCTCCTCATGACAGCTCTATCAAGGTTAATCTTGTATGCAGGTTCCCTGGGCTCTTCCTGATCGAAGTGAGCGGTCTAAGTGTTGCTGACAGGCATTCAAATGCGAGGACCTCGGAAATCTTTAATCTTCTAAATGCACTCGTTCGGAGCCCTGCAGGAGGAGACTGGAGTTCGTTTTTTATTTTTATTTTTTACATTCAGCCTCTTGCTATTTTTATGTGATGTCTAAAGAAACCACACACAGGAGGCCTACTTCTCTCCCCTGCATGTACCATGCGCTCTCTGTCTGAAGGCTGGAAGGATCCGCACTAAAAAGGTTCATGTTTTAATAAGCTGAGGTACACTCAACACTGCAGCTATAGGCTCCAAGCTAAAAATACATACGCACAAAAATGCCCGCATACATACACACACACACACACACACACACACACACACACACACACACACACACACACACACACACACACACACACACACACACACACACACACAGACACACCACACACACACACACACACAATGCCCACATACACACACACACACACACAAATGTACGCATTCGCACATTATGTACACACACACACACACACACACACACACACACACACACACACACACACACACACACACACACACACACACACACACACACACACACACACACACACACACACACACACACACACACACACACACACACACACACACACACACACATCCGTGTGCACTCATACAGTATATACACACACAAGACAGACACACACAGATACAGAATAGTACTAAGTGCCAATTGAGGAGATTCACAGTATATTTAGACCAGCCTATTATTGTCCAATTGAGCATGTGTCAGATTTGCCCCGTGGCATTACTGAGCAAAAACAACATTATGGTATTTCCACATTTTATCTATCTATATAGATAGATCTGTTGTTTCCATTACATTTGGGTTTTAATAGAGATACTGTTGGAAGAGCACTCTAAAGCCTCAAGTCGTTGGAATTAAATTCTACAACAGATTTTACTCTCTAGAATTGTGAGTTGTTAAGATCCATAGACAGATGCAAATAATGTGCCCAAAATGGACAACTGAGCAGATGAAAATGTAGTTTGTACAGTATATAGACTAATGTCTATAAATAAATCCATTCATTCATTCATTCTTTCAAACCTTTAAACTCGGAAAAATCATCAAACTAAATCATATTCAAACGCATTACTCTCAATAACTGTCAAAACTAAATTAATGCATACAAAACTGAGTTTTTGGATGTGTGTGAGGTTATGTGCAAAATAAATCAGCATTGTTTTATTTTTTTGTGAAGTGCCCCTTTACAGTAAGCATAAACTATCGTCATTTGAGTCAGATAGGGTCCAGAGCTTCAAACCAGCATCATTGAGATATAAGGCTAGAATGATAGACCAGCCACTGCAAAGGGGCCTGAAACACATCTCATCACAATGGATTTTGTAAAATGTATAAATAACAGCCACAGTGATATCAACAGATCTTAAACAGATCAATCATCAACAACTTCTTTCAATCTAATAATCCTTAAAACACAATGCTCTCACTACAAAAATAAATATGATTGGGCCAAGAGAGAGACAGGGCTGAAATGGGGAAGCACTACTTCCGGGGTCACCTGCTCGAACCAACCCCACACTGCGCCACACTCTCAGTATCGGGGTATCTGTATAGAGACCACCTCAGGAGTGCAAAACAGAACCCTAACAGCATTTGTTTCTGGTCTTCGCGTCTCTCTGCACAGGAGAGCTGCACACACTGTACTATTCTAATGGTGCCTGGTCGTTTAGAGTCACATCCTGAGGACCATTCTGTGAATACAGAATATGAAGAAAGATATAACGACGCCTCGGATGAACAAACCTTTTCATATAGAATGTAATAATTCATTGTTGTACATTTTAATAATTGTGTTGAATCAACAGATATACTGTGTGTCTTTTGTGCTGAACAGAGACACGTGGGGATATAGTCACAGTGTGTGCGGTAGATTATTCTAATGTCTTTACACACAAAACAATGTTTAATCTTCAAAGTCAATGGAAAGGTGTTGCCATTCAAAGTTTCCATTGCTGAAGCTTATACAGCAGCAGCCATTTTAGAATGGCTGTTGTCTGGACCGAAGAAATACTGAAAAAGCCATTCACGTCGTCTTCTTCAGACAACATTAGCCTGTTTGAGCGCAACACTATGGGTTGAGATTTAAAACTAGGCGTCAGTCAGTGAGAACAGGTCCTCTCTGTCTCTGCAGACAGGGACGCCTATAGGAGCCTTTACTATAATGGCCATCAATGATTTTACTTTATGCTCCTCTGCAAACAACCACTGCCTTCATCCACCCCTCAGCACTGCCACAAAATGGTCCTGCTGTCATCTTTGGTTGACGCATCCATTGCATGTGTCCACTTTTTTTTTTTTTTAACCCTTTCTATCTAGCATATAGATAGACCCTCTAAATGCCCCAATTTTCTTTTGAGATAATTTCTGCACCACCAACCCCGCCACCACCCCACCCTCTAGCCCCCCCCCCCCCCCCCCCCTCAGCCCCCCTGCCCTCTCCACAGCCTCCCTCTTCCTTACACACCCCTGTTCGCTGTATTCACATGTGAATCCATGGCACCCCAAATCCAAAAAGCACAATCACGTCTTATCAAATCTATCCTTTTTTTCTTCTTCTTAAAAAGAAAAGGGGGGGGGGGGGTTGGGACATAATGAGAGGAGCACTTGGGAAAGGATGATAAGGGCTTGTCTACTGCCTTTTTCCAATCCAAAATGACTCCATGTCTATGTGCTTCTAATATGGCGGTTGCAATGCCATAAAAACACACTCACACACACATGCAGCCAACATATTTAATCCCTTTTCTCAAAGAATCTGGAT
This sequence comes from Notolepis coatsorum, assembly GCF_963971535.1. NCBI lineage: Eukaryota > Metazoa > Chordata > Actinopteri > Aulopiformes > Paralepididae > Notolepis > Notolepis coatsorum. The sequence goes on along the minus strand of NC_140172.1, from coordinate 93,118,267 downwards.
AGATGTAACAGAGATGTGCAAGTGAAACGTGTATACATATTATTTAATTTGATCCTTATAATAACTATACAATGATCAGACCATGGTATCATTTAAGTGGATATACAGTATATTTTGTATTTCTTAAATGTATTTCTTGGTTTAGGAGCAGACAAATTATTTCATGAAAACCTATACAATAATAGATTGTAATTCATTGTAATTTCATTAAGTAATTAATTCTATAATTTGAGTACAATTTAAATGCAGTTTTGAGGTGATTGTAAATTGATGTAAACATTTACACAATACGATACAGAAAATATAAAATTTTGATAAGACTTTTAGACATGAAACTATGGCTGCAAAGTATTATTGTTCATACTAAACATTTAAAAATGCATCCAACGAAATTAACCCAGACTTAGGCCCATTTGATGAAACTGAACAAATGGCCTTCATGGTGCAAACAAGCAATGCATCAAAATGATTATCATTTAGGTTGCATTTTACTACTAAATGTTGCAATTTTGGGAAAAAGGAAACAATGGCAATGCCAATAGCTAGTGTGTCCCTGATCTTGAAATGCCACTATCTCTCTCTCTCTCTCTCTCTCTCTCTCTCTCTCTCTCTCTCTCTCTCTCTCTCTCTCTCTCTCTCTCTCTCTCTCTCTCTCTCTCTCTCTCTCTCTCTCTCTCTCTCTCTCTCTCTCTCTCTCTCTCTCTCTCTCTCTCTCTCTCTCTCTCTCTCTCTATGTACCAAAAAGCAATCTAGAATGTTCAAAATGCGCTGGTATAGATTAGGCCCAAGTGTTAATACATGATAATATAGCTATGGACAATTAACCTGGATGTAGTACCAAACCCAGTGCAGCCCATATACTGTAAGCTCTCCCCTATAGTCGCCTGTGTGGACATAGCAACAGCCTGTTACCCTATATATTTTATTCTCCAAGATAAGGAATCAATATTATAAATCTAGAAATAATCCTGGTGTATAGGCCTACTTGCACGATCAGTTCTACTGGAAAATGTACATAAACTTCAAGATAATGTGAAATATGCCTACATGCAATACATACCATTCAAGATGCACTGGAAAAAGATAATAGCCAATATCCACATGCCACGCTCCGTTCAATATCCCAAACTATGATGCAGCTTCTTCTCACTCCACTCTTTCTTCCTTATTTTCCCGTTATTTCTTCAATAAGTCAATTGCAATGAAAGAGAGGCGCCACAATTCTGTGTCTATCTCTCTCTCTCTCTTTCCCTCTCTCTCTCGCCGCGCGCGCGCTCTCTCTCTCTCTCTCTCTCTCTCTCTCTCTCTCTCTCTCTCTCTCTCTCTCTCTCTCTCTCTCTCTCTCTCTCTCTCTCTCTCTCTCTCTCTCTCTCTCTCTCAATCCTTCACGTCGGGAAGAGGAGGTACTGTATGAGCTTCTGATTGTCTTCTGGTGGGAGCGATGATCCAACGGTACGTCTCTTTTGTAGTGACCACGCCGTGTCTCGGGGCAGCCTTCCCCGCGTCTACGCGCGCAGCTCTGCGGGGTACATGAGGTGCTCGGCTCCGTGCGCTCCGGTCCAGGTGAGTGCTGCTGCTGCTGCTGCTGCTGAGTCAGAGCGGAGACGAGGCTGGATACGCATAAAGCAGGACACCCCCAATGGACACAGGTGCACTCCTAAATAAAACCAACGGAGGAGGGGAAGAAAAAATAACGAAGCGGTCCAAATCTGGAATGCCCTAACAAAAATAAATAAATAAATAAAAGACTATGCATAAATAAAGCGACAAAAAAAGTTCCCAGTGCTAAAAAAAATGAATAAAGTTGGATTTGAAAAATAGTATGGACTTGTGGCGGAGGCAATTGTTAGCTGTACTGAAAACTCATACTCTCTTCACCGCCTCTCTCCATCCAGCAAGCAACAAGCACACGCATCTTCCCGCAGCCAGCCGTACAGATCACACTGGTCCCTCGCTAACCTGCCCTGCCTCACAGCGTTATGGAATAACCCTCCTCTTCTCTGCAGCCGCTTTTCTTCTTCAGTGCCTTAAAGGTGCAGGGGCGCGCGCGCAGCTCCCCACCCTGCAGCTGAGCGCAAATACCACCTCTCTAGTCTAGTCCTATGAATTCAAGAAGGATCACTGTGAGATAATAGATAAACAGGGAAATGTGCATTAACATAATCAAGAGATAATTAGCCCGCACAGAGTCTCTCGTATACTGGCACCGTTAGGCTGGAGGACGGACACCGAGTGAGGGAAGGCGGGATGTAGGAGGACTACACCTGACTGGATATGCGTTCGGTTCGGTTTGGAAGAGACTAAATTATCTTGATTGGAGCACCTCAAATCATGTATTTTAATGTGTTCTCTGTATAATTTATGAACCCCGGGGGCGATTTGGGATCCAGCCAGCCCTCCCCTGCATCCATTAATTGACCTTGACAAATATAAGCAACGACCCCCAGTGCACCAGGGGGCATCAAACAGCGGCCATGTCAGACAACCCCCCCTACTCACGACTACTGGGGGAACCATTTAAACCACGCAGGGTCCTACAAAGTAACACTCACTGCCGAGGCAGATCCAGGCAATTAAATAATAATAAGAATTTTAATATTTGTCAATGTAAAATAGATAACCATCAGGGCAAAACATAATTATTGCTATGTATTATATATTCGTCTCACTGTTTTCATGGGTTAAAGGTGCACCACATCACTTATTGAGTCTGGATAGGCCTATGAGACAATAATACATCTACCAAAATTTATCATTTAAGAACTAATCTAATTGTTGCCTTATTTTATTGAAAACCACAGGCACAGGATTCTATTATATTCTTTCTGTGCATATATGCTAGACTCAAAGAAAATACTCTTCTGTCATTTACTACTGAACAGGCTTGGCTCAACCATTCAGAATCCCCTTTCAACAGCGGCACCAACTCACACATGTGTCATGTAAGACAGTAACTGTTGTGCATGTATATTTCTATTCAAAATCATTTTAGTAAGCAGTAAGAAAAAAAAAAAAAAAAGCAAAGAAAGCTGATATCATGTGACTGGATTCCGTTTGGCTCATCTTTTGTTCTGTTATTTGGGGGGGAGTGTAGTTTTAGCTCCATGGCATGCAGTCTCTGTCTCTTCGATTTAGCATCCACATACGAGACCCGCCATGCACACATAACACACTGCAAGAAGGAATACAGGACCTGTCACTGCTTGTCTGGCCTCTGTGTTCCTCTATCCAGTGAGCCCCAAAATAAAACAGATCATTATCGCCAACTCCAGTCACCCAAACCAAGATGGCAGAGTAACCATGCACTATTCATCACACATTGTGTACAAAGTTATTCCTTTTGTGTGTGTGTGTGTGTGTGTGTGTGTGTGTGTGTGTGTGTGTGTGTGTGTGTGTGTGTGTGTGTGTGTGTGTTGATTTTGGCCTATCTTTTTTCCCTGTCAGTCTCCCTCCCTCCCTGCAGTGAGGAGGTACGCTGTTCATCCAGTTATGGGCGCTGTGCTCCTATCTGAACAGCTCCTGTACTCCACACCCGCCTACAGCACCTGCCCCTGCTCAGCCATTGGTCTGTAGCCATGCCACTCTCAACCGCCATAGGCTTTCATTCTGATGGCATATTATTAGAATATTAGTTTCTAAGGTATTCTGAGAACATGGCAGATTCTTATATACTAAGACTGTCTGCAATATGATCTAAAATCATATTAAATCATAATGTATAGTATATTTGATTCTGTGAAGCACACTTTTAACACCTGGCCAGTGGTGTATTTAGGTCCAACGTTTCAAATGTACTCTTTATAGATTAAAATGTACACTGAGCTTTCTAGAACTGGTTTACACATGACCCCTCACACACACACACACACACACACACACACACACACACACACACACACACACACGCACACGCACACGCACACACACCTACACACACACACACACACACACACACACACACACACACACACACACACACACACACACACACACACACACACACACACACACACACACACACACACACACACACACACACACACACACACACACACTTTATCCATACTGTATGAACTCTGTTTTCTTATACTCAAGGCTCGGTTGCCCTCTGTACCCATTCTGCAATCTGTGCAGAGTAGGAGATGAGCCATGAAGTTTATTTATGTCTATAAATGCTGTGTAGTGTGGATGCCTACTGTACATGAGTAGGTGAGTAACCTACATGCCATTACTGCTTTTTATCTATTGACTCATTATAGCTACTTTATTATGTTGAAATAACACCCGCCCGTTACTATCACATTGTTTATCATTACATACAATGTATCCATGCCTGTAGCAAATGCTGAAAAACAGGTAACAAAATTTACTTTTTAGCTTTAGATTTAAAAAAGTACCAGCCAGAGAGATTGTTTACTGGCCACAAATGATAAATAGCTTTTTAGTATACCATACTATGCATTATTATATATAGTGTGTGTTATCGCTCCACTCCACGCTATGGTATGCTTGTGCCAGCACAGGAGATACGATTACACTTTTTTTTTTTTTTAATATAGGCTATATACATATTTAACCAATATCTTCCTTTTGAATAAAATAGGCCCAGGAATCAAGATTGTTAAAGCTAATTAGCCTAATCCATGTCAAAAAGAGTAGTCTATAGTAAATCTATACACACACACACACACAAGCGCGAGGGAGAATAGCTTATAGCAACATTAGCATTTTTGCTAATGAAGTGAAATATTAATTATCATCAACTATCCAGTTAGTTTGTATAGTGTAACTTACAGAGAGAGAGGGAGAGAGGAACTCCTCACTATTGGAACTCCGCAAAAACAAAAGTGATTTCTCCTGTGGCTGTGGGAGTTACCAGGGTTAGCTTAGCTTAGTTAGCGTTAGTGTTAGCAGCTAACGTTAGTTAAGGTTTTTACCGCGATGTGGGCATACAGGAATGGCGAGGATGCAAAGCATGTTAGACACATTGGATCCGTTGCTCACAGAGTTTTCATTGCATAGAAACAGCGCGACTCGCGAGAGGAGTTGTCACAGGGCTGTAGAACGCAGGGCTGAACGTCATAGCTTCTAAAATTGAAGGTGCGGGTATCGGGCTCAGCCCCTCCCTTACAGCTGGAGTTGACGTGAAATACGAAGTTATCAAATGGGGGCGAAACGCGCACTGTCGAGTTCTGGCTGTAGGCAGAATCACTAATAGTGGTTTAAGGAAAGTTATTCATATTATAACGTGATTCATTGCACACTAGTTAGATTACACGTCGCATGTTATGACTTTGAACGTCTGCCATTTCCACCGCAAAAGGCACATACAAGTAACAATACAATGCGTCGATCATGAATATGCAAATCGACTACATTTCATGGTCGATGACGTCGAGATGTCGATGAATTGTTGCAGCCCTAGTGCAGATTGGGGGGCCATTTTCTTAACCATAATACTCAAAGGAATAATAAATTATCTTAAAATCTTTAAAAGATATTAGAACAAACTATTTCAAACTACAGATGTAGCCTTGATAGCAGCTTTGTCTCTTGACCAAAACAGCAACAACACAAAGGGGTAAAGAACACAGACCCTACACATCGACCCATCGACCCACACCCCCACCCCCCTCACCAATGTGTTCCTCTCCTATGACTAATCATTCAGCCATATGGAATCCTTTTCTTTTCTTTTGAGTTTAATCCCAAATCCCAGTGTTGTTTAAATCCTAATCCCAGTAAATCTTTCTGTTGTTTTTAAACGTCACACATCCTCAAGATATTTCCAGAGTTTTGAAAAATGTGCATGATGTCAGGGGAGGGTGTGTATTGTTGTCGTTGTTGTTGTTGTTGGTGGTGGTGTTGGGGAGGGGGGGGGGGTGAAATGTCTATCACTCTTACAGTAATTTACAATGCATTATGTCATTTTCTAATATGATCTGTGCTTCAATATGTTGCTAATGTTGGTTATGGTGCCTCATGAAGGTATTACCGAGAATACACTTAAAAGTCATATGTGTTTTCAATTTCTCTATTTGTCAATGAATTTGGGAATACATTTTTTTTGTTTTTGGTGGCAGGGCAAAAAAAGAAAGACAGACAGAAAGATGAAGGGTCTATAAATATCACATTATGACAAACACTTATCAAGTCATGAGTAACCAAGTTTTTGAGTACCGTAGATTTCCTTCCATGTCGACGACAAGGTGAGGCCATGATGGCAGAGTAGACGACAAGGTGAGGCCATGACGGCAGAGTAGACGACAAGGTGAGGCCATGATGGCAGAGTAGACGACAAGGTGAGGCCATGATGGCAGAGTAGACGACAAGGTGAGGTCATGTTGGCAGAGTAGACGACAAGGTGAGGCCATGATGGCAGAGTAGACGACAAGGTGAGGCCATGACGGCAAAGTAGAGGACAAGGTGAGGCCATGATGGCAGAGTAGACGACAAGATGAGGCCATGGCGGCAGAGTAGACGACAAGATGAGGCCATGACGGCAGAGTTATTATCAGTGAGAGATGGGAATGACAGGAGGACAATATAATATCTGCCAATATGATCTTTGAAATGTATAGTGCTGGGCAACTAGTTGGCGCAGTGGGCAAGGCGCTCGCCACCAATGCAGGAGATGTTGGGTTCGAGCCCAGCTCTCGGCGTTGCTACCAGCTTGGCTGGTCGTTCATACCAATTGGCAGTATTAGGGGGTGGGAAGCTGGTGGGTGGGGATCGGACGTTGTGGACAGCGACTCCTACAGGTCGGTTGGTGCGCCTGTGCAGTAGAATCAGGAAGCGACGAGGGCGGCGTGTCCCTCCCATGCAGACCATCGCCGCTGAGAGATCGCGCTGTGCAGGTGAAAAGATGCGACGGCTGCCTCCTCGAGTACCGGAGGGGACACGTGATGCAAGGCTTCATCTAACAACGTTCGAGACAGGGGAGGGTAGAATTGGACAATACGAAATTGGGGACAGGAGGAAAATAGAAAAATGGGGAGAAAAAGTAGATAAATTTTTTTTATAGTGCTGATTAATTCAACTGTACTGTAGTTGTTACTTTAAGGAATATTTTCCTGTGTTTTGGAATAGTTTAAAATAGTTCCCTCACAAAACACAGAGGGTGAGCATTTCAGGTGACGACCAATCACCTCAAACTGAACTTAAGCAAAACAGAGCTGGTCCAATCGTCCCCGCTGACAGATCTTTCGATCACTTTAATAATATTTTAAAGTTGTGCGTCAAATGAGAGAAATACTTTCTTAGTTTTCCCTCTGCTGCTCCATAAGAGCAAGGGCTCCCCTACATTTTCAAAAGCCTTGAGAAAGCTTGATGAGTTATGCATGAAATTCATTATATTTATTGCGTGTGCTTGTTCTGGAGACCTATTTCAGAACCAACCCGAGATGCACAGCGTTGCTTCCCGACTCTCCTCTCTGTTACTACACTAAGAGCAGCCTTTGATTGATTGATTGATTTTATTTATGGATACAAAGACACAACAAATCCAAGGGATGACATGCAAAAGTGAGAACACTTATTTCCAGCATGGTCCCCGATGTTCTGACCAAAGGCCATATACAAATAACATATAAAACAACACATAAAGCAAAAGTCCACAACAAATCCATATTCTACATATCTAAAAACAAGTCAATATCATCCTGACCAAATACCATAAAATAGCGCATTTCATTATACCATCATTAAAACAACAATACAAGTATGACCTGACAGCTATCCGGCCACTTTACCCCAGAGATATGAGCAAACCTGACCTTTAAATATTCCTCTAGAACCTGACAGTTTTATCCTAAGTGGAAGGCTGTTCTTACTCCAATTCCAGGAATATGATTTATAAATATAATTTATCTGTTCAAAAGTTGTCATGAGTTGTCATGGGTTGTGTGGTCCTAGATACATTTATCCATGTTCTTTCATTGAATGCATAGATACAAATCTACAAATGTGTGTACCATTACAAAGTGTGCTATTAAAACAAGCAAATGCCTATGTGTAGGTGTAACTGCAGCTATGGTTAACAGTTGGTTAATATAGTTATTTATGTTTACAATTTATATGCTTATTTTTGTATAATAGTAATAATACACTCAATCGCTTTTCACTGTATTTCTTATTTAGTCTAGATGGAAATAGGGGTCCACGCGCACCCCCCGGAACTTTTTATGCCACCTGATTTTTCTTAATCCTTAAAGTGTCTACTTTCAGAATCTGCCAGGTGCCAAGCTGAAATAATGTCAGAAAGGCTCCATTTTTAACCCTTTATTGCACCTAACCCAAAACCGAAACATTAAAATTTGATCTAGCAAGAGGCATAACTGTAACTGAGGGGTACAATTCCCTGACTGTATTGAATAAGTATGGTATCATTAAACCACTACTGAGTTATGTACATTACTACTGGCCATACAGTACACATGTATATGAGATGAACACCCCCACAATAACACGGCTTAACAAAGAAAGTACTGTTTGTAATATTTATTAGAAGAGCATCAATATTATCTTACATTATTGAGAATTAGAGTTGCGCTTGTAAGGCGAAGAATGTGCATGAATAGGTCAAGAGCGTAAATCCATGAGCATATTACAATGGGGATAATTAATACCACCTGTAGCATAAGAATTATATAAGGCACACTCGTAGGTCAGCTGGAGATACTAAGGGGGTTCCCTCCGGTTGTAAGCCAGCAGGGGAGAGGAATGTTCGGGAGCAAAAGTCTGGATCAACGAGGAATCAATAAGCTCCAGCTACGGGAGGCGGTACATATACTCCCCTCGATCGGCAGACAAAAGCAGCAACTATAATCCAAGTATGCGGGACAGCATGGATGAAAGCCAGCCAGCCTCTTCCTAGAGACGGGCTTGAGTGATGCTCCTCACGGGTAAATCCCACACAGCAGTGGGGTAGACGGTTCTCTGCTCCAGCAGCCACGGTACCAAAGCAATAATAATCCAGCCGGAAAAGGCTCTGCATTCACCGGTGTAGATTCTCCTGTGCACGGTACTTCACATTTAACTAGGTCGAACTTGACGTTATTTCACTAAGCTCTGACACTTTTACTATCCTATTCGCACGCGGTTCTAAGTGCTCTATTTAGACGCAAAATGGTCCACTTCACAGCACGTTGTATCGTGGTGAAGGCTTCAACTTGTTGGGTTAACTCGTTTGAGGGTAACTAACTGCTGTATCCACCTGCAACGTATTTATACGTAAGGTGAATAATCTAGTGCCAACCTCAGTTCTGTCTCGTATTACTGCGCAAACCTGGGCATGTTGAGACATGTCTTAGCGGTGACTTTGAACTAGACATTGGGGGTATGGCCGTGGCGCCTATATGGAGCACTCCTGTTGGCCGGTTGCCTTGTTTAGTTAATCTTTGCTGGTGGGCCCCGCACAGTGCTGCGCGGTAAGCGGCGCCCGCCTGGGCCGCCTCACGCCACTGGTCAACTTGGACGGGGTTCAGTGTCTTATATTCGGCGCACTGTGCCAGCCAGTGTCCGCCGTCGCAGTAGGTACAGCAGGGGGCGGTCTGGTGGCTCTTCGGTACTGGTGCCACCGCCTCGGCCTGGTACATTACCGTGACGGGCCCACTTTGTTGTCCTGGCGGACGCCTGTTGATGTCATGCAGGACCTCCAAGTGGGCGCCGCCGCACCTGCTGCACTTCTTCTTCAAACGGCACTCAGCTGCCATATGGCTGCGCGCGCAGCGGCGGTGGTCTTTGATCCACTGACTCACCTCGTCCGTGGTCAGCTTCTTGAAAGGGTCGCATTGATACAGCCGATGTTCCCCTTCACAGTACTGGCATTCAATCTTCCACTCCTCTTTCGTCGAGGGGGTGTTGTGGTTCTTGTGCTGCGGTACTGATTCGGCTTGGTGCATAACGGTCACCGACCGGTGGTTATCATTTGGTCCCCGAGGTCCATCTCTTGGGCTTGGTCCACTCCACACGAACGTGTCCAGTCGTAAGCTGCTGACCTCCCTGGCGAGGAAATCAGATAGGTCTAGGAGGGATGCCTCTGGGCCGTTGGGGTCGCGGTGGTCTCTCTGCCGCCGAAAGCGCTCTTGTCGGGCGGGAGGGAGCTTCTCTAATATCCTTTCTACATTAGAGTTAGCGTACAGTTCATATATCCCCTTTTCCTTTTGGGACCCCAGCATCCCTACCAGGGACTGTACCTTGATAGAGAGGTCATCCAATGCTCTGTTGTCTCTGGCTGGGGGGAGGCGGTCGATATCTCTTATCTCTTGTATCACGTAGTCCCATATGCGTCCATAACGTTGGTCGAGGGCTACTAGAGCCGCGGTGTATGGGGTACTTGAGTTGGAATATGCCAGCGCTATATTATGCGCTCTGGGCACCTTCAGGAGGATAGCATATTTGTACGTCTCATCGGGGACGTCGAACATCATAGTCTCTAAGCACATCCGTAGCTCCGTGTACTGTGCTCTGTCCTCGCGTGTAAAATCCGGGAACGTCGGTGTGCCAAGGTACGATGCCATGGATGGCTGGCACATCGGTGAGCGTTGGGGAAGAGGCCTCCTGGGCGAGTCTCCCCGTACGTGTTGTCGTGGGTTGGTACTTGGTGGGTACCGGGGGCCGGGTACCCAGGTGCTGTTCCTCGGTGCTGACGGTGCGTCAAACTCACCCGTGAGTTGAGTCGGGGGTTTGTAGCGCAGTGACTCGGGGCTGAGGTCTGGGCTGTACTGGGCCTCCTGGTCCAGAGTACGTTGCTGCTGGTCAGGGCTGTACTGGGCCTCCTGGTCCAGAGTACGTTGCTGCTGGTCGGCTTGACATTCCTCCTCTTCCTCTTCCTCTTCCTCTGCTAGGTCCTGGAGTCTTCTGTTCAGTCTCTCGGCGACGTAGGCCGGTTCTTCCCGGTTGCTGGGTCTCGTATGGACCGGCCGGGGAGGGGGTTCGGAGACGCAGACAGGATCCTCCTGTTGGCGGGGTCCCGGGTCGCTTGGTCGGGTAGGGGAATGTGCCCTAGACCCTTGTCGGGATGATCTCCGGGAGCTCCGTGAGGAGAGAGGGGGTGTCGCCATGGCGATCAATTGTTCTACCATCTGCGCCTGCAGCCGGTCGCGCTCTGCTTCGCGCTGGGCATGGGCGGCGTCGCGCTGTGCTTCGCGGTGGGCATTGGCGGCGTCGCGCTGTGCATTGGCGCTGGCATGGGCGGCGTGGAGCTGTGCATTGGCGGCGTCGCGCTGTGCATTGGCGGCGGCGTGCTGCGCATTGGCGCGGCTTCTTTCAATGTTCTCTTCCGTCTGAAGGCGTCTGGTCTCCAGTCTTATGCGGTCGTCTTCACTCCTTTGTTGCGCCTGGAAGCGCTCTCGCTCGATTGCAGCGTGTTCGCGCTCGCTCGTCTGTTGAGCCTGGAGGCGTTCTCTTTCCATGGTAGAATGTTCGCGCTCACTTAGTTGTTGCGCTTGAAGTCGATTGCGTTCGGTGGAGGCTGCCAGGGTGGCGATGAATGCCTGCGCCAGCATCTTGTCCGCTTCGCTGGGGGAAGACACTGACGGAGGTGATCGGCTTCTGGCAGTGCTCGTTGGGGATTTGTTCTCTGGGCGCGCCTCGAGATCCGTCTCCTGGGCGCGCTTCTCTTCTGGTAGTGGGTCGGGTTCCGTCCCTGGAGCGCTTTCTTTATCCTGGAGCTCTCCAGGGACTGTCCCGTTGACGTTGTCGGGGGGTAAAGTCATGTCATGTCCCTCCTGGTCCCCCCCGTGAGCTTGGTCAGTTACGTTAGAACCCACTAGGGTCTCTACTGGCAGGGTCGCCTGGTCGGTAGGGTTTGACATACTTTTACTATCCGCTTTTTCCGCGTTTAACGTCTGTATAAAGCTAGGTAGTAGACTGGCAGCGTAGTCCTCTAGGTAAGGAGGTGGCTGCCGTCTGCGTTGCGGGCGATCTAGCTTAGGAGAGCCGTTTGTGGAGTGTTCATCGCTGGCCATGTCAATATTAATATTATATTAATATTACGCTAATTACCATCCGGCTCGAAGGACCAATTGTAACTGAGGGGTACAATTCCCTGACTGTATTGAATAAGTATGGTATCATTAAACCACTACTGAGTTATGTACATTACTACTGGCCATACAGTACACATGTATATGAGATGAACACCCCCACAATAACACGGCTTAACAAAGAAAGTACTGTTTGTAATATTTATTAGAAGAGCATCAATATTATCTTACATTATTGAGAATTAGAGTTGCGCTTGTAAGGCGAAGAATGTGCATGAATAGGTCAAGAGCGTAAGTCCATGAGCATATTACGATGGGGATAATTAATACCACCTGTAGCATAAGAATTATATAAGGCACACTCGTAGGTCAGCTGGAGATACTAAGGGGGTTCCCTCCGGTTGTAAGCCAGCAGGGGAGAGGAATGTTCGGGAGCAAAAGTCTGGATCAACGAGGAATCAATAAGCTCCAGCTACGGGAGGCGGTACATATACTCCCCTCGATCGGCAGACAAAAGCAGCAACTATAATCCAAGTATGCGGGACAGCATGGATAAAAGCCAGCCAGCCTCTTCCTAGAGACGGGCTCGAGTGATGCTCCTCACGGGTAAATCCCACACAGCAGTGGGGTAGACGGTTCTCTGCTCCAGCAGCCACGGTACCAAAGCAATAATAATCCAGCCGGAAAAGGCTCTGCATTCACCGGTGTAGATTCTCCTGTGCACGGTACTTCACATTTAACTAGGTCGAACTTGACGTTATTTCACTAAGCTCTGACACTTTTACTATCCTATTCGCACGCGGTTCTAAGTGCTCTATTTAGACGCAAAATGGTCCACTTCACAGCACGTTGTATCGTGGTGAAGGCTTCAACTTGTTGGGTTAACTCGTTTGAGGGTAACTAACTGCTGTATCCACCTGCAACGTATTTATACGTAAGGTGAATAATCTAGTGCCAACCTCAGTTCTGTCTCGTATTACTGCGCAAACCTGGGCATGTTGAGACATGTCTTAGCGGTGACTTTGAACTAGACATTGGGGGTATGGCCGTGGCGCCTAGGGGGGTCGCTGTCCAATAGGAGAACGAATATTATGGTCTGGCCTGTACCTAGGTAAAGGGATATTCCGTGTATATATACAAAGAATATACAAGGGATATCAAACGATATACAAATATTATACATGGGATCTCAAGCAATAAGTATATATATTCGGTTTAGTCTGACCCTTTGTAACAATAACCTTTGAAGTAAACAACATACAGAGACAAATGAATACATTTTTCCATACAATCCTGACCCTAGGAATTCAATCGGATGGTTATTTTTTATCTTTGACAACATTTTGACTGTATTTCTGGACAAAAAATGTGTGTCTGACCAATTACCTTTTTCTTTTTTGAAATGCATAGAGTGAATATTTGTTGACAATCTGTTTTTTTTCAATCCTCCAAGTGTTTATTTTGAGATTATATTGGGTACCAAGCTGAAATAATGTCTCAAAGGCTAGTTTTAACCCTTTATAGCACCTAACCCAAACATTTAAAAATGAAAATATAATGTAGAAGAGGCATAACGTTTGAAGTAGACAACTTACAGAGTGAAATTAATACATTTTCCCACACAATTTTGATCCTAGGAATTCAAGGGGATGGTTATTGTTGACATTTGACAACATTTTGACTGTTCTGGACCAAAACAGCAAGAAATGACCAAACATGTGTGTATGACCAACTACCTTTTCATTTTTTAAAGCGCATAGTAAAGCGCATCGTTCACAATCAGTTTTTTTCTAATACTTTAGAAGTGTTTATTTTTGGATAATATTGGGTACCAAGCTGATGATGTTGGTGACCGGGGCTCGGCAGTTGGTTGACAGTTGGTTGCCGTTGGTTACCTGGTACCTGGCTACCTGCAGATGGCAGTCTCCCACTGCTTTCTTTGGGAACAATCTCAAGGATTTTCTTAGTAAGTATTATTAATAATTATTATTAACTATTATTAAGATATATACAAGTAATTCTTCAACCAAAGGTCTACAGAAATTACATCTGTAATCTTGACTAAGTAGACTTGGTAGCTAGCTAAATTGGTAGCTAGCTGAGTTGATAGCTAGCTAATGTTTTTCAGCATTTTCAGGCTGATTACTCACTACTAACAATAGGGAAAAGGAAAAACATTGTATTCTTGACTATAGTGTTGGTAGCTAGCTAAGTTAGTAGCTAGATAATGTTTGTCTTTATTTTCAGTTTGATTACTCATACTAACCATAGGAAAAAGGAAACATTGTATACTTCATCATTTGGTCCTCCTCAGAGTGTTTGTAGCTATCTAATGTTTCTAATTTCTTTATTCAGGCTGATTACTTCATAAACTGCTGACAATGGGAAAAAGGAAACATTGTAACACAGCTGAAGTGCCTCCAAAGAGGATTAGATCGATAACATGTATTTTACATGTCTCAACTTCTAAGTATGGTAATTTTATCACGCTCGGCAAATGCAAGGGGGGGGGGGGTAAGCGAGAAGCTATCGTATCTACACAGTGTTCGTGATATGAGACTCTGCGAAACAGCCACCTCACCATACCGCATGAAGGATATTTGTGACCAAATACCATTGACGTTAGAAGGCTTGCCTTTGGATATCATCAAAACTGCTACAAAACCTTCACAGGGAAATTGGATCATTTACAAGTGTCAAAGGCTTCTACATCTGGTGAATCATCGTCATCGATAAAGGACTCCCTACGCCATCTCAAATGTCTCTCAAGTCAAACTGAAGGGGATCGGTGTTCCTTCTTGTTCCCAAATCAGTGTATCTTCTGTGACAAAACAACAACCAAGTTCAAGGGGAAGACTGAAGAGCTAAAAAAGTTTCAGAGTTGGAAACACAAAGAACCAGCCTGGAAAGTTATCGAACCTAGGGCACAGGAATTGAAGAAAGAGGATCTTTATCACAAGGTGCAGGGCAAGGACCTCTTTGCTATGGAAGCTCAGTATTATCCAATATGCAGAAATAACAAAAAAAATTGTACCAAAACCATGAGCGTGGAAGGAAGAGAGGAAAAAAGGCAGCAGACAACATTGACAGCCCGCAGGCCTGGAAAATGGCAGCACACTCCTATTGTGTAGTAAAGGATTACATTCTTAGGAATGTGGTTGAACACAAAGAAGTCGTCCAGCTAAGATCTATGTGCAACTTGTACAGGAAGACACTGGAAGGTGAAGGTTTTCCTAATCCTGAATACCGCAGTGAGAAATTGGCAAGACGTTTACAAGGAGACAAAGACATATCTCATGAACTCACATTCTCAAAGGTACCACACCATGGTTGTCTTGAGTTGAACCTTATATACAGCTTAAGCATTACTGTAGACCAGTGGTCACCAACCCATCGATCTTGATCGACTGGTCGATCTTTGAGACTGTCCCTGTAGATCTTTCCATGAAAATTTTTTTTTTTTTTTTTTTTTAAATCTTACCCTGAGAGTCCACATTACAGTTCTACTTTTGTTTTGATGTGAAAAGTGATGCTGCACTTAGCACTGACTGAGAAACTACACATACAGTTCTACTTTTGTTTTGATGTGAAAGTGATGCTGCATTTAGCACTGACTGCACTTAGCACTGACTGAGAAAGTACACATTACAGTTCTACTTTTGTTTTGATGTGAAAAGTGATGCTGCACTTAGCACTGACTGAGAAAGTACACATTACAGTTCTACTTTATAAAATGCTAATTGTAAATATGTTTGTCAATGTTAATAATATGAGAAAGTCCACATTACAGTTCTACTTTTGTTCTGATGTGAAAAGTGATGCTGCACTTAGCACTGCCTGCACTTAGCACTGACTGAGAAAGTACACATTACAGTTCTACTTTATAAAATGCTAATTGTAAATATGTTTGTCAATGTTAATAATATGAGAAAGTCCACATTACAGTTCTACTTTTGTTTTGATGTGAAAAGTGATGCTGCATAAGATGACTGCACTGAGAAAGTACATAATAGTTCTACTTTGACGTTTTAATGTTGGACCAAAGCATTGCATGTAATTAGAATACAGGCAAATAAAAGTAATTTAGTTTAAAGTACAATCTTGGCTGTCTTTTTCTCTCAACGCTTCAATAGGTAGATCTTGCCTTCACCAAAAAAAAAAAAGTGATCTTGGGCTTAAAAAGGTTGGTGACCACTGCTGCAGTTAAATGTGCGTACAAACTTGGAACATCTGATTAACTACAAGAAGCAGCACTCACCCTCAATTCTCACATTAAAAAGGCATTCAAAGAGTCAAAGGAGCTACCATGGCCCCCAACTGCACAGGAGCTGGATGCTGTGAAAATGGATGAACTGCTCCCAGAGCATCTTGTACAATTTCTGAGCTCAGTGGTGACTGGGACACTTGACAAGTTGGTGGTGACATGAAAAGGTAAATGTATTCATTGTTCAAGTTTTAATTATATCACACTTTACATAATCTTTCATGTTTGATTTTGGTGCAATAAAGAGTTAAAAATAAACCCAACAAGATTTTATTTAATTAATTCATTTCATTTAAGGATTAGAGAAAAACTGATTGTGAACATTATATTCACCCTATGTGTTAAAAAGGTAGTTGGTCATACAATTTTTTTTGCCATTTCTTGCTGTTTTTGTCCAGAAATACAGTCAAACTGTTGTCAAATGTCAACAATAACCATCCCATTGAATTCCTAGGATCAAAATTGAGTGGGAAAATTTATTAATTTCGCTCTGTAAGTTGTCTACTTCAAAAGTTATGCCTCTTCTACATAATATTTAAATTTTTCGATTTTTGGGTTAGGTGCTATAAAGGGTTAAAACTAGCCTTTGGGACATGATTGTCAACAAATATTCACTCTATGCGGTTGAAAAATAAAAAAGTAGTTGGTCAGACACAAGTTTTTTGCATTTGTTTGCTGTTTTTGTCCAGAAATACAGTCAAAATGTTGTCAAATGTCAAAAATAACCACTCCATTGAATTCCTAGGGTCAGAATTGTATGGAAAAATGCATTCATTTGTCTCTGTATGTTGTTTACTTCAAAAGTTATGCCTCTTGCTACATCAAATTTTAATGTTTCGGTTTTGGGTTAGGTGCAATAAAGGGTTAAAAATGGAGCCTTTCAGACTTTATTTCAGCTTGGCACCTGGCAGATTCTGAAAGTAGACACTTTAAGGATTAAGAAAAATCAGGTGGCATAAAAAGTTCCGGGGGGTGCGCTTGGACCCCTATTTCCATCTAGACTAATTTGTTTATAAGATATATATTAGTGGCGCACTATTTTTCTATTTTGTTTGCGCAATTACCACATCTCACGAGAGTTGACACCTGGTATCCGGTGACGTGTTTCCGCCTTCTCGCCCTCTTGAGTTGAAACCGTGAACTTGAATGGTTATGGACTTACCTGGCGTTCTAATAAGCAAAGAACAATCCATCAAGTCAACTTAACAAGATAATCTTCCAAGAAACGGACAGAAGACATACTACAGTAACGCATCGATGTTCTCATATACTGGCACGCAGCCAATAAGGTATTGATTGTTGTAGATAATAATTGTGGTATATGTTACAGTGACGTTCCGACCATGGGTTTTAATGAACTTGTAATATTAATGGTATCTTTTGTATGTATTTGTATGTCATGCAGATTTTACGGTTTGGATGAGGTTTGGATGGAGCATCTTCATTCAAATCAGTTCAAGAAATCTGCTTGTGTTTTGCGTCGTGCCGGAGGATGTCACAGTAGGAATTTCACCATGACCCCAGTCTGTCCTTCAAAACTAAAGCCAGCAGACAAACTGTAATTCTAGATCCTTGCTATTTTAACTGTTACCTTGTTTAGTCGTTTGTTAGCCCTGAACCATGCTGTTAAATTGGAAGAGAGCCACCTCATTGGCTCAGAACACCAAGCAGAAAAGTATAAATGTATGTTATGGAAGGAGCTGGACACACTTTCTGCTTGTGCCCCGGCTAAGTAGTAACCCGTGTCCACTCACAGCTCTGTGTGTGTATTCTCTGTAATATTGAATATTCACTCTTTGAAATAGCTGAACCCCTATCGTCCTTCAAGGTCAATCTAACGAACGTGAATACAGTTGTCCTTGTATTACAAATGCAGTTACTGGTGAACTGAGATACTGAATAAAAATGTGCATCGCGATGCTTTTGTTCTACACACACACTGTTCCACATATTATAAAAAATATTTCCACTACTCCAAATCAAGAAAAAAGTATGTTTTGAAGGCAGACATGATGGTCATGTCAGCTTAACTATCAGACACGAAAAACTATGTGATTGGAACTGGGGCGTTATCTGCTCGTCCTTCCTCATGTATGGTAAATAGCCCACGCATATTTAGGCTATTTATCATTCTTATGTATGAATAATTCATTAGATGATAGACTTTAGAAATGAAATCTTGGACATGGGCCAATTTGAATTTGTAAATGAGATGTGATTTTGTTTTCAGAACATCACACACACATATTAGATTAGATTAAACTGTATTGTCAGAGAACAACAAAGTCTTATTGGCAGCCTATTAGTCTACACTAGGCTGTGTAAAAAAGAACACACACACACCTGATTTAGCCTGCTGTTTTACACTCCTCTTAAGCCCAGAGCCCTATTTTCTGAAAATCCGCCTAAAATACATACCTAAGTAGATGGAAGATTGCTCCACTTCTACAGGGCCATTTGCATGTTCTTGGTATCTAGGGACATCTATGGACCTCAGTGAATGTATTCCCAGTGTCAGAAATATTGTGTCTATTACTAGGCTTGCTTAAATTGTGATGAAACAAAGGAGAATATGAATTATGATTTTTCTTTGCATCTTTGACAGTGAATAACACCATGCTAAAAATGACCAGACATAAAAAACTGCCACTGAGCTCGTTCAGTACCTTCTTGAGATCATGTGTACAAAGAATCTAAGGAAATGAATAAAGGGAAGATGATTAAACAGAAGGTTTTGTAGATACAGTACTGAATTCTGCCATCCGGACACATGCAATTTGAAATATGATTGTAAGGGCCAAAATTGATGTAATTAGGTGTAATGGATTTATGTGACCATGGGGTGGCGCTTCTGTTATTTAAGCGCCAGGTACATTGTAAGTGGTAGGAGTTTTGACCCAGAAAGGGCAATGGTTTTTGACCGCATCACGCAACACGCAGGTTAACGCAGGTCACAGGTCGCTGTTTGAACACGCAACATTTTTTTTTTATGCAATTAGTTATTATATTAAGTATTATTTATCTGTTTATGGAGCCCAATATATGCTGTTTTGCACAGTGAAGCAAAATAAATATATCGTTTTCCAAGAAAAGCAGCCTGCATCCGAGCGTATCATTGAAACACTGACACACAGCAAACTGACGGGTTGGTATCAGACCAAACAAATAGAACGGCGCGTCAGCCAGGTCCATCTACGGGATCAAATAGCTCAGTAGCTCCGTATAAGACGGGAGCTCCTTTAATAATGATTATAGAATATAAAATACCAGGCCTAAAATGGTTATGCGATTAAAATGCGATTAATTAGGGCGGCTAAGTGGCGCAGTGGGCAAGGCGCTCGCCACTAGTGCAGGAGATGCTGGGTTCGAGCCCAGCTCTCGGCATTGCTACCAGCTTGGCTGGTCGTTCATACTAACACAATGGGCAGTGTTAGGGGTGGGAAAGCTGGTGGGTGGGTCCTGGTCGTTGTAAACAGCGACTCCTACAGTTCGGTCGGGGCGCCTGCTCAGCGAGGAAAGGATCTAAGGGGGGTAGTGTGATCCTTCCACACGTTACACCCTCTCAGTGAGAGTCCGCGCTGCCAGGTGAAAAGAAGCGGTTGATTGGCTACACATGTGTCGGAGGAAGCATGTGATAGCCTCCACTCTCCCAGACCGACCGTAGGGGGTATGTTGAAGTCAGAGGTTCTGTGTAGGATTGTTAGTAACTGTCTAACTGCATATATAACTGTTTCCACTAGAGGGCGCTCTAGGCGGAGCCACTCAGGAACACCACCAGGTGGCGAGTATAAATAGAGATGTCTCCTCCCACTCTTCCTCTTTCCCCCCAGCCTCTCAGTGAGAGGAGAACTCTAGAACTGCTGCTCATGCCATGTGAATAAATAAACCACGCCAGTTAAAGGCTAAAGATAGAAACCATGCCTCTTGACCACATTATTGTCGCCCTATAGCCGGATTCTGTCAACAGGTTATGGGCCCAGATAACGCCGGGGCGAAATAATAAGGGTAGCAAGCTTAGCTAAAGTATAGGCTAGGTTAGCGCCGGGAGCACCGCGTGGCTAGACGCTAGGCCAACAAGAGCTAAAGCTACGCCTACCATCAACGAAGAGGATGGAAACCAAGGGAAGGAGCAAATGGCCCTCATTCAATGGAAAAGCAGAGGACTACGAGCTCTGGGAAGAGCGCATGCTATGCTGCATGCATGGTGCGGGACTGAAGGAGACGATCCTGGCAGCCCCCACGGGAGACCTGACGGCGGAAGAGCAAGCTATGGCCTCCCAAGTACTGGGCAAAGTCAGCGCCCGCAGCAGGTACCTAGCTAGGAAAGCCAACCTCCTTGGCAGAGATAGCCTCAGGCTACTAGCAAATAGCCTAGTACTCTGCCACTTTGACTATGGTAGCGTGTCTTGGTTCGAGGGCCTGACAGTGACCATAAAAAAGAAGCGTCAGGTTTCCCAAAATAAGCTGGTAAGGGTGGTAATGGGTCTTGGCCCTCGCACCCACATAGGGAGGAGTCACTTTCAGGAGCTAAACTTGCTTCCTGTGGAGGCCAGAGTTACCCAGCTCAGACTGAACATAGTGCACAATATTATAAACCAAAAGTCCCCTAGATACCTCCAGAACTACTTCACCCCGGTCAACGACTCCCACAACCACAGAACTAGAGCAAGCATAGCAAACCTGAAGCCTGCTTCTTTCCGATCCAAACTGGGCCAGTGCTCCCTTACTTTCTCTGGAGCCCAGGATTGGAACAAGCTGCCTATCCCCATCAAGCAGAGCTCGAGCCTCCACAGCTTCAAGAGAAGCGTCAGGAAGTGGCTCATGGACAGAATAGAGGAATAGTTTGAATGGGTTTCCAATCAGTTTTTAGTTATTGTTGGGTATACAATTTTAGCTATAGGTTAGTCTTCTAATGTTTTAAATTTATGTGTTTTGTGTTATTGTCGTGTTTTTGTTGTGGCCTAACAGCCCTGGGACCATGACGGAAATAAGGGTTTTACTGTCTCATGTTATCCTTTGGATCCTTGTTGTGTGTTTTTAATCCATCAATAAAATAAAATAAAATAAAATCAAGCCCTGGACGACCAGCGTAACGCAGATGCGTACTGTGAGTTAGCGCCACTGCTCGACGACACCAGCTTGGGGCTGATATTCCGCGACACTAAAGACAAAGGCCGAGAAAGCCTGGAGGTGTTGAGAGAGCATTACATCGGGCGAGGAAGACCCCGAGTCGTGGCCCTCTACATAGCACTAACGGCCCTGAGGAAGGGGCACACCGAGACTGACTGAATACGTCAACAGAGCGGAGCAGATCACGATGCCATTGAGGAGTGCCGGAGAAGCACCAAGCGATGGGCTAATGATGGCGATGATGATGAGAGGACTACCGGAGCTGTACAAACCGTTCACACTCCTGGTAACACACGGTTCAGCGGACATGACGCTGGGACAGTTCAAGGCCAAGTTAAGAAACTTCGAGGCCTCAGAAGATACCCACCCAGCCGCCGCGGAGGCGGGAGAGAGGGTGCTAGAGAGCCACGCCAAGGGAGAGGACCAGGACCACGGCGGAACTGGCGTGTTGGCGATGCGGAGAGAAAGGCCATCGGAGAAGCGACTGCACAAAGGTGTAGCTTCTGCAAATCCACGGGGCACACAGACAGAGCATGCATGAAGAAACACGACCAGAGCGCGTGATACGCGCATGGACAAGATGACGGCCATGGACGAGACGGCGGCCACGGACAAAATGGCGACTACGGACAAGATGGCGGCTACGGACAAGATGACGACTGTGGACAAGATGGCGGCAGCGGACACGACGGCAGCAACGGTCGACGTGAGACGGATCGAGACGACGCCCGGAGAATAACGGGACAGGAAGACTGCGCTTTCGGGGTGCGGACGGCATGCATTGCCGGGCCGGCGCAGCTGCAGCGGGCCCAGAGGAGGGGACTGATCGTGGACACAGGTGCGTCGTCCCATGTCATCAACGACAATAGTCGGTTCAAGAACTTTGACGACACTTTCCACCCGGAGAGGCACAGCATGGAGCTGACAGACGGGAGGCGCACCTATGGGTTGGCGCAGGAGAGAGGAGACGCACAGGTATGCCTCACGGACAGTAGGGGGCGCCGGCGTACGGTGACGTTAAAGAACGCTCTATACGTACCATCGTTCCCACAAGGACTATTCTCTGTAATAGCTGCTACTGCAAGCGGTGCCAAGGTATTCTTCGATAAAGGTAAACATTTTCTTGTAGAACCTGACAGTACACGGTTTGACATAGAGATGTACCAGAGAATATATTATCTGCAAACGGAGTGTAATGACAACGACAAGTGTAATGATAATAATGATATGTGTAGCGTGACGGCTAGTCACGATATTCAGACATGGCACGAGATTATGGGTCATTGTAATTATGAGGATTTACTGAAACTGCAAGCAGTGACAGAAGGCATGCACATTGAAGGTGAAAAGCGTAGACCTGACAAAAATTGTGCAGTGTGCAAAACAGGGAAGTTTACTCAACCGAGAAACAGAAATCCCACAGAAAAAGTAAGGGTACCACTTGCATTAGTTGACACGGACCTAGCCGGCCCAGTAAGCAATGAGTCCATAGGAGGTTTTAGATATGTACAGTATTTTACAGATGTGTGCACAGGGGCAGTGTTTGTTTACTTTCTCAAAGCAAAGAGTGACACACTCCAGGCCACGGAGAAATTCCTGGCAGACGTAGCCCCTTATGGTAACGTAGGATGCTTGAGGTCCGACAATGAAACCGAGTTCACAAACAGAGAGTTCCAATCACTGTTGAGAAGGTACAAGATAAGACACGAGACGTCACGTCCATATCCCCCACACCAGAACGGCGTGGCAGAAAGGGAATGGCGCACCCTTTTCGAAATGGCTAGGTGTAAGCTAGTAGATAGTAACTTACCTAAGAGCCTATGGCATTATGCGGTGCAAGAAGCCGCTTACACCAGAAACAGGTGCTTTAATAAGCACTCGGGCACCACCCCCCGTATACAGCACTGACAGGAAAGAAGTGTAATCTAGCCAGAATGCACCGATTTGGATCAGTGTGTTATGCGTACCTGCAGGACAGGGGAAAGCCCGAGTCCAGATGTGTAAAAGGACATTTTGTAGGACACGACAAGGGAAGCCCCGCTTTCCTAGTTTATCATCCCGGTAAAGGGAGAGTGCAGAAACACATGCTAGTCAAGTTTGTCACAAAGGCAACATGTGAGAGCGAGACACAGACAGAGGAGCCAGAGCTGGACTCCAGAGTAGGTGTGTAGAAACAGAGACACATCAGCCCAATGTACTTAGTACGGTCGTGCAGGCAGACAGTCAGCCACCCCCAGAGGGCGATGACGAGGAGCACCCGAGGGTGACGTCAAGTGCCCCAAGCAGTGGGAGGTATCCCTCAAGGGAACACAAACCCCCAAAGTATCTGACAGACTATGCCCGGAAAGGGAGTGACGAAGAGGACAGTACACCTACCCCTGTTGATTACTGCTACAGGGTAGTCAGTGGGGTAACCCCGACCTTTAAAGAGGTCACATTGTCCCCCGAAGAGGGCAGACAGACAGTGGGAGGGAAATGTGTGTATTCAACCAAGTTACCAGAGGGCAGACAGACAGTGGGAGGGAAATGGGTGTATTCAATCCAGGAGGGTATTGAAGGCCACGACAAATACAAAGTATGGTTAGTAGAAAATTGCTTAAATGCTGAAGGAGGGTGGCTAACTGCTTAATTGCTGAGGGAGGGTACCCCATGTTTAAATACTGAAGGAGGGTGACTAATTGCTTAAATGCTGAAGGAGGGTACTTCATGTTTAAATACTGAAGGAGGGTGGCTACACTGCTTAGATGCAGGAGGATGATACTCTAGGTTTAAATACTGTAATGTTGGGTAACCTGGCATAAAATCCTCTCTGGCCTCCTGTTATTGATATATGGATATTGTATATGGTTGGTGGGGTTGGGGAAATTAGACATCCAACACTGCGTTTTGCTCCACGCTCCAATGTGGGTCTCAAATTGCGGTACAAATCAAGGAGAATGTGTCTCGGGTAGCGAACTCTACTTAATATTATTATGTTCTCTCTCTCTGCAAATAGACATGCCCTATATCTCTGAAAACATCTGAGCGCACACCGGAGAAGTATTCCTATAATAACGCTATGAACCAGGCTGAATTCATTCGGAAATACCTATTCCACATGCTATTTAGGGTTTGACAATAATTACACTACTATCACTATTTCACAATGAACTATAATGAATTACGGTTCATACAGAACACGCGCCAGTGTCGGGAGTAATGCACGGAAGCTTATTTCCGCATTGAAACATGCATGAAACTGATGAGCGCATATGCCGTCCGTCTGCAGTATCATATTCTACCACCGGGCGTCAGGTACGCATGCTCCGAGCTGTGCGTAGATGTAGCTGGTTTAAGGCCTACTCTTCAATGTCGGTCGTGCATAGGAAGTGAAGACAGGCCGTGATCCATTTCAGCATATTTATTTGCCCTGTTAAAACAGATACAAGACTGGGTTATGTCTTGTCTTGTTTTATCTTGGCCACAAGATGGCGCCCTCAGGTCACAGGCTCTTCAAGCACCCAATATAGACTGCTATTTTGAATCAACATTGAAATAACACATGGAATAAAACAGTACAATAAACCAATACAAAATAAACAATATGGGTCACTCATTTACCTGTTAAAACAGATACAAGACTGGGTTATGTCTTGTCTTGTTTTATCTTGGCCACAAGATGGCGCCCTCAGCTCACAGGCTGCAGAGAGGGAATATGCCACGTCAGGTCGAGGCCTACACAACTCTCAGACCATAACTACTAGTTCAATCACATGTGTCATACAAAAAAGATCATCACCACTGCTAAATAGCTTTACAAAAAGTGCACAACTGCTCATCTTTAACATAGATACTTATTATATACAACTGGGTCATTGCCCGGCAACTTATTTACACATTTAAACCATCATAACGTTCTTTTAGACCAAAGATATGTTTAGAGATGATGAGCGACCATCTTACCTCTTCAAGCACCCAGTATAGACTGGCGTGAAGAGGGACGCGAAGGGGAAATACATCACTTCGGCAGGAAGTGACGATTTCAAAATAAAAGACTTTGAGAATAAAAATAACAATAAACAAATTAAAATAAAACGTGAGGGAGGGATTATTCATGAAATACATAACAGTATATTACATATATACCTGCTACATACACCCCCCCTGAATTTCACTAAAATCCTGAACCGACAGGACACACCAACAGGGACCACCAACACTACGTCAGAACCGGCACGGGTTTACCTAAAGATACGCATCTTCAAAATCAGCTAGAAGCTACCTGTCACACAGGTTCAGAGAAAACAAAAAGATGATCGGTCCTATGTTTCTCCTAGAATCACTCTGTGCCTTGTACACCAAACTACCCGGCCTACTTGAGTCCCATATCTCATCTGTGAGCACATGTGGCAAGTACGCCACTTACAGTGTCACAGTGCAAGATAAAAAAAAAAAAAAAAACGGAAAGAGATAGTACAGAACGCCTAGGACAGAGCGAGAAGAGACTGGGACCTCCTACCAACTGAACGGCCTCTAAACCATTGTCTCTATCAAACGGTCGACTCTCTTAACCACCCTGCCAGCCCGTGTCCTGACTACACCCTCTGTGCCCCTTAGTGTGGGTGTTCGGCAGTCTCGGTCCCGTTCTATAATAGCCGGAATGACTACAGGAATAATGGTCGGGACCCTTGGCACTGTGTCTGATGTGTCAACTGTAGACACTGGTCTGGAGGACTGGACACTACTTGCATCAACCACCGACACCGTCCCTGGTACACTTCGCAGACTCTGGTCCACATCAGACTGATCTTTGTCCACATCAGCTACGTCACAGGAGCTATGACTGGTAGCGTTCTCAGCCCCACTCAACACCCATGCGCCCGTCCTATCCTCCGAACCTTCCTCTTCCCCCAGAGAATTGACGAGACCCATCTGAGACCCGTCCACTGATCCTCCCTCTTCCTCCAGGGAATTGACAAGACCCATCTGAGACCCGTCCTCTGTTCCACCAAGACTGTCCTCAGTCTCCGGCGTGTCCCCATCAGCAGTCTCTATGGGTAGGAAGCTGATATCCAAGATAAGGTTGCGATGCACTACTCTCGCCTTCCCCTTGTCATCTTCCAGCTTGTAGACATGAGTCTGTGGGTTGCTGTCCATGACAGTATAGACTGTTGGTTCCCACTTGTCCGCAAGTTTCTTCTTCCCCCTCTCGCCTTTGTTTGCAAGGAGCACCCTGTCTCCCACATTCAAGCAGATCCCCTTGACTTTACTGTTGTAACTTTTGGCTTGCTTGTCTTGCTCCTTGACGGCATGTTTCCGAGCAACGTCTGCTGCTTCATGGAGGTGGGACATAAGCGTTGTCGCATAACTGCTGTAGTCAACAGCCACTGGGTCATGCAGAACCTGTCTGAACATCATCAACAGGGAGCCTCGGAACCCACCCAAACATTAGGTGGAAGGGTGCATACCCAGTTGTCTCATGCACTGTCGCATTGTATGCAAATGTAAGGGTCTGTATTGGCTGAGGCCACCTGGCCTTCTCCCTCAGCGGCAGTGAACGGATCATGCCTCCCAGGGTTCTGTTAAACCTCTCAGTCCCTCCGTTCCCCATGGGATGGTAGGCGGTAGTGTGTGACTTGGAGACTCCCGACAATCTAAGCAGTTCCGCAATGAGCTCGCTCTCGAAGTTGGCTCCTTGATCCGTATGTATGCGCTTCGCAAATCCATATACACAGAATACGTTATCCCACAACTTCTTTGCAACTTGCTTCGCTTGTTGATTTGAGCAGGGAAAGGCATGTGCCAACTTTGTGAAATGATCTGTCAGGACAAGGACATCCACTGAACGCTGTTTGTTATCTTCTGCACTCCAGAAGTCCAAACACACTAGTTCCATGGGAGCGGAGGTCCTTATACTCTCAAGTGGAGCCCTGGCAGACGGATCTGGAGTCTTGGCCAAAATGCACCTCTGGCAGCACTTCACATAGTCTTTAATTTGACGCTCCATCCTCTGCCAAAAGAAGCGTTGTCTTGTCAGGTAGATCGTTCTTGCCTGCCCTTGATGTCCGGCTAAGTCATGTACGCCCCGCAAGGCCTTGTCCACTAGACTCCGGGGCAAGACGAACTGAAGCCTCCTCTGCTTGCTCAACGGATCCTTAGTGACTCTATAGAGCACTCCATCAGTGACCTTCAGTCTCTCCCATTGTCTGATCAGTACCAGAGCACTTGCGCCCAGACCGTCTCTCTCTCGCCTCGATGGTCTCCTCTGTCGAGTCAGAAAAGACGTGACCTTTAAGATGTCAGGGTCACTCTCTTGGCTCCTCTGAAGCTCTGCCAGAGAAAAGGCAGGCAGCAAATCCTGTCCCGGTGGAACAAGATGTTGAACGGTTTGGACCAACTCTGTTGCCCTGGACTCTGCAGCTGCATCCCAATGGTCATGAGAATCAAGGACCGCCTTCACAGCGTTGTTACACAAGGGTGGCGAACACTAGGACTGCATCACAGCGACGCGCTCTGACCTCTCCGCCCGTTGACACTGGACCTTTAAACGGAAAGCATCTTGAACTCCGTTCACTCCAACCTCACCCGCTTCGGCGAGCAGATTGCCGTAGGACTCAGTGACCAGCCGTCGCCCAACCGTCTTGGCAAACGGATCCCGACTGAGAGCATCAGCCACCACGTTCTTGATTCCTGCGATGTGCTTCAGGCTGAACGTATAAGGAGCGAGCTTCACGGCCCAACGGTGTTCGCAAGCGTCGAGTTTAGGCTTGGTCATTATATAAGTGAGTGGATTGTTGTCCGTCCATACAGTGAAGGCGTTGCCCTTCAGCCAATGGCTGAACTTGTCGCACACACTCCATGTCAGTGCCAAAAACTCGAGCCGGTGGGCTGGATAATTCTTCTGAGAACTGCTCAGGGTCTTGCTTGCGAAAGCTATAGTGCGCGCTTTACTTTCACCAGCTGGTACTTGTGACAACACCGCTCGGAGCCCGTCCAAAGAAGCATCGGTTGACAGAATCAAGGGACGTGAGAAATCAGGATGCGCCAGAACCACACAGTCCAACAGACTCTCTCTTAAGGTGCTCCCATAGTCGAGCAGACTGTACACAGAGCAGACTCCGCGGAGGTCCGCGCGGCTATTTGAGCTTTGATCTCAGCGGACAGCAGACCCACAGGTGCGAAGCTCCTATTTCCTGACGCGCGGACATCCGCGCCGCTGACTTGGTGTCACACAAAACACTGCTCGGCGTTTTGGTTGACATCGAACTGCATTAAATGTGACACTGCGCGAGCGATTGGTGGCGCGAGGAGAGAGATGAGCCCGTGAAGCGCGCTCTCTCTCTCTCTCTCTCTCTCTCTTTCTGTCTCTCTCTCTCTCTCTCTTTCTGTCTCTCTCTCTCTCTCTCTTTCTGTCTCTCTCTCTCTCTCTCTCTCTCTCCCTCTCCCTCTCTCTCTCTCCCGCTGATGTTCCCTCTGATCTGCCAGTACAGTAGAACAGACAGAATTGTGGGAAATGTAGTAAAACTGGTGCGAGAAATGTAGGAAATAGACCGCGGACGTCCGCTGAGATCTGCTCGACTATGAAAGCTCAAAGAGCCGCGCGGACCTCCGCGGAGTCTGCTCTGTGTACAGTCTGCTCGACTATGGGAGCACCTTTAGACTGACGAAGGCGACGTCATACTCTGAAGTCCAGTCATCGGGTCCCAGTCTCCTGAATGTTCCCGCCTTCACCTTCACCTTCATCCTTCCTTTCCTCTTCTGTCCCCCAGTCAGAGCGAATAGCGGTTTGGCGATGGAAGAGCAATTAGGGATGAAGTGCTGATAGAAGAAGACCATTCCCAGGTAGGATTTGATCCTCCGTACTGAGGGTGTGCACCCGTCCTCCTCCATGAGGTCTGTCTTGGACATGCTGGATATGACTTCCACCTTCGCAGGATCCACAGCCACTCCGCTACCATCTATGATATGGCCCAGAAACTTGACAGACGACCTCATCAGATGACACTTCTTCGGACTCAACTTGAGATTGTGGTCTCGCAGTCGCTCGAAGACGACCTCCAGTCTTTGTAACGCCTCCTCTTCCGTTGATCCGAAGACCAGCAGGTCGTCCAGATAGCATAACAGGCTGCTGAAGTTCATGTCCCCGAATATACTCAGCATCATGCGCATAAATGAGGCGGGACTATTGCACAGTCCCTGCGGCATTCTATTATACTCATGCAGGCCTATCGGTGTAGTGAACGCTGTATATCTCTTATCCTCTTCAGCCATGGGAACGTTGTAGAATCCGGACGTCAAATCCATTGTGCTGAAGAAGGTGTTCCCTCCCAAGGCGGCCAGACAGTCCGACTGATGTGGAAGAGGATGGGCGTCCTTGAGTGTTCTCGCATTCAACCATCGGAAATCGGTGCAGATCCTCAGATTACCGTCCTTTTTCCATACCATCACCAGCGGTGAAGCATAATCACTCACTGATTTTCGGATTATCCCTTGCTGCTCCATGTCTGTCAAGACCTGTCGTAGTTTCTGGTAGTGAGCAGGGGGGACTCTCCGGTAAGGAAGGCGGAATGGACGATCATCGGTCAGTCGAATGCGGTGGACGAAGCCCTTTGCCTCACCACAGTCCATCTCATGCTTGGAGAAGATGTCGGTGTAAGACTCGAGTAGCTGGACCAACTTCTCCTTTCCTGTGTTGCTGGTATGACAGGGTGGGATATCGAGTTTGTCAAGACCAACATCACGTAGCCTCTGTTTGAAGTCAGAAGGACTGGTTGCCGTATGGTGCTCAGTCGGAGGAGCCCTGTCGATCCGACTACAGCCTTGGAGGAGCTCCAAATCCTCCACAGCTAAACAGGGAGACACATCTGCCAGCTTACAGTTCCTCTTCAGCGTAACTGGTCTATCAGACAGGTTGGTGACCTTCATGGGGACCCACCCATCACCCCACAGAGGTGTCACGACCCGACCAACCATGACATTACGTGGCATGGACCTTGATGAAGTCGGCTCTACTATCACGGTGCTTCCCGGCGACATGATAGTATTTTTGGGTAGTTTACCCCAGACGAGGTGTTCTTGCATCGCCAGAAGAGTGATCGACTGCTTGAGCTTGACCGTGCCGATCTTATCCGGTAGCTCTTCACCCCTCCAACGGGATGTATTCGCCATGAGGTCCAAGAACTGTTCACACCCTGGGGATGAGGATGGACTGCAGACGGAGATGAGCCGCCAGTAATCGTCACTGTCCTTCAACTTGTGCATGAGGAACTTGATCACATTTGTGCCGATGATGAGATCATCCCGCTGGCCCGGCACCACAAGAACTGGTACGATGCAGCTCACCCCATATACTTTCAGTTCAACTTCGTACACACACTTCGGTTTAGTGAGTTTTCCTCCACACCCCACTAAAACCACGTCCTCAGTCATCGGTCTTGGTTCTTGCAATACTTTCCCTTTCAACATCCTTTCCTCTGCATCTTCACTGAAAGTACATGCCATGGAGCCTGAATCGAGCATCCCTTGCATCTGAAACATATTATTTACATTGACTGGAGCATAGAACAGCTCATCATACGACTCAACTCTTTGCGTGTTCTGTGCTATGTTCTTCACACCAGCCGGTGCTGCACTGCACTCTTTCACATAACACTGTTCATGTTCACTTTCAGCACTGAGGGTTTGACTGTCCTCACCCACACGTTCCCTCCTCCAATCTGGGTTAGTCAGTTTAAAGACTGCTGCTCTCTGGGTGAGTGCGCAACCTGGTCTCCCCGTCTGGGAGGGGAACTGCGACAGTCTCTGCAAATATGGCCAGGTTTAAAGCAACCCAAACATAGGTGCTCCCGCATGCAGTGTGACACAGTGGAGTGTTCCGCCGATCTGCATATCTTGCAGTTAAACTGTTGTCGTCCATACATTGGCTGGTTGTTCTGAGCCATCGGCCGGTAGTTCTGGACAATCGGCTGGTTGTTCTGAGCCATCGGCTGGTAGCTCTGAGCCATCGGTTGATTGTCCTGAGAGATCGGCTGATTGTTCTGAGCCAGCGGCCGGTTGTTCTGAGCCATTAATTGGCTGTTCTGAGCCATCGCTTGACTGTTCTGAGAGAGTGTCCGGTCAAGCAGGCCAATCAAAGTCTTCAGACAGTTACCATCAATCTGAGGAGCAGACGTGACACTCGCTCCGACCTGGACAGGGGGCGACTCTGGAAGGCTAGGCGTAGACACCTCCTCAAACACAGGTGTCTGGACATGAACTGTTAAAGGTCTCCCCAGACCTGCACGGTTTGTTCTGGTGTCCAGCTGTCCTCTCATGCTGATCTCATGACGGTCAACATGCTCCTGTATTTCACCAGCTGTCCACTTCTCTGGTGCTTTGAACCGCAAGATTGCAGCAAGGGAGGGATCGGGGCAATACTTTACGAACATCATGGTCACCTCTCGACGGGGGTCATCAATATGTCGCCCATGCCTGCTCAGGCCCTCCTCTGCTGCATCAACAGCCTTGTTAAGTCGGATCCAATACTCGACAGGGTCCTCCCCTTGGGTTCTCTTGAGGCTTTAGTAATGGGTTGTTACGGAGCGTCTCTGGCTCTGCCCATCAGTCTGGACAACATCTCTTGATGCTGCTCGTCCACTCCTATACCCCTCTTCCTCAGGTAGGTGTCCATGAGCTCCTCCCACTCATGCACTGAGAGCTTGTCAGACCCATCTCCTCTGTACACTGGAGGCTCCCTCACATCCGACTGCATGACCAGCTTTACACCAGTCAGATTGAGTGTGGAGTCGACGTGTGGTTGGCTCCCACCTGGGTATTGAACCCGCTCATGACTGCCTTCATTCGCCTGGCTCTCTCCTCTCATCTGAGCCGATATTGACTGTCCCACCTGCTGGGCGATGTGTGTTATCAGGTCACTCAATGCTGGGTCGTTCCTGTCGGGAATGGCCGCAGGTGAAAAGGTAGGTCTGTGGGCAAAGGGTGTGTGGCTCGGTAGATGGGTTGAGGTGAAGACTGGGGAACCTTCATTGCCCGGGACACTAACCTGCTGGGTCTGACTGGGCGCTCGTGACCTCCCCTCACCTGGGCTCGGCCCTGGGGAATTAAATAGCTGTAACCCTCTCCCATAAGAATTAAGCAGCGATGAACCCCTCCCCAAATCAACACCCGGCGAGTTAAATCGAGCCAACAGCTGTGCCCCCCTCTCGGACGCAAAATCACTAGGGCCATGGACCACCCTCTCCCCAATGGCTCCCCCCTCTACAACAGACCCGCTCTCTGCGACGGCCCCCTCCTCTACAATATTGGGATCCATTCTTTTTCCTATAAAATGAGCTATCAGCAAAGAAAGATTTTTTTTTATATATTCTACGGATCACAATATTTTTTCCTTGGCTATTACCAATGCTAAAAGAGGAGAAAAAATATATATAAGTTGGTCACAATATTTCTCTTGGCTATTCCTATACCAGGAAAGAGGAGAAAAAAACATATATATACTGATTACAATATTTTTCTATTGGCTATTCCTATACCAGGAAAGAGGAGAAAAACCAGATATTAAAAATTAAAGAGAGAAGAAAAAAAATTTCACTTCGACGACTCTTCCCGGCGACCAAGCTGGTGTTGGCACTTTCGTCGTCCTGGTCAACGGCACCAATGTAGCTGGTTTAAGGCCTACTCTTCAATGTCGGTCGTGCATAGGAAGTGAAGACAGGCCGTGATCCATTTCAGCATATTTATTTGCCCTGTTAAAACAGATACAAGACTGGGTTATGTCTTGTCTTGTTTTATCTTGGCCACAAGATGGCACCCTCAGCTCACAGGCTCTTCAAGCACCCAGTATAGACTGCTATTTTGAATCAACATTGAAATAACACATGGAATAAAACAGTACAATAAACCAATACAAAATAAACAATATGGGTCACTCATTTACCTGTTAAAACAGATACAAGACTGGGTTATGTCTTGTCTTGTTTTATCTTGGCCACAAGATGGCGCCCTCAGCTCACAGGCTGCAGAGAGGGAATATACGTCGAGGCCTACACAACTCTCAGACCATAACTACTAGTTCAATCACATGTGTCATACAAAAAAGATCGTCACCACTGCTAAATAGCTTTACAAAAAGTGCACAACTGCTCATCTTTAACATAGATACTTATTATATACAACTGGGTCATTGCCCGGCAACTTATTTACACATTTAAACCATCATAACGTTCTTTTAGACCAAAGATATGTTTAGAGATGATGAGCGACCATCTTATCTCTTCAAGCACCCAGTATAGACTGGCGTGAAGAGGGACGCGCAAGGAGAAATACGTCACTTCGGCAGGAAGTGACGATTTCAAAATAAAAGACTTTGAGAATAAAAATAACAATAAACAAATTAAAATAAAACGTGAGGGAGGGATTATTCGTGAAATACATAACAGTATATTACATATATACCTGCTACATAGATATAAGCACAAAGTCAAGTTCACGTTCAAATTGATAAATCCCACACTTTGCTTAGAAATGGTCGTACGCACGGGTTAAGCACATATCTGTGCGTACGCAACGTTGATAAATGAGGGCCCAGGTTTAGATACCTGATTAAGAGTCCATGTCTAAATACTGAAATGGATCCTATGTTTAATTCCATGTTTAGGTACAGAGGTGGATGACTTACCATGTTCTCAATGATTTAACTATGTGGGAAAGACCCTGAAACGTTTAGACATGTAAGAATGTAGATCAAGGGAAACACCATGTGATCAAAAACTAGACTATCAGGAGGATGCTCAGAAACTGACAGATGTAAAAATTTACAGAGAAGCTGTGGGTAGCCACATTTATTTAACAATGTGTACCCACCCTGACCGATGGTTTGTAGTGAGTAGATTGTCACAGCATTTTGCTGACCCCACAGAGGAGCATTGGATTACAGCCAAACATGTCTTTTGTTATCTTAAAGGTACAGCAGATAAACAACTGTGTTTCAGAAAGAGCAGCGAGGGTCTAGGACTTAAAGCCCACAGTGATGCAGACTGGGCAGCTGACACCACATGTAGAAGGAGTACCACAGGATATTGTGTGAGTTTGAACACAGACAGCTCACTGGTTTCGTGGAAAACAAAGAAGCAGCCCACAGTGGCACTATCAACTTGTGAAACCGAATATATGGCTCTAGCTATGACCATACAGGAGTGTATTTATCCAGAACAACTGCTAGAAGTGATGGAGATAAGATTATGAGTATATTGCTTAATATGTAATAGGTAATTGGAATGTATCCTCTATACCAAATATGGTGGTTTTTGAAGATGAGGGGCGATTTGTCAACATCATTTAAAAATGATGGACACTGTGTATATATGAAGGCTGTTGTTTATGAGGGCAACCAGGGAACCATTGTGATTGCTAGGAACCCAGTGTGTCGACATAGATGTAAACATGTCAATATAGAAAATATCATCTCATCAGATCTGTCATCAGAGAAGAAAGAATGACACTGGTTTACTGTCCAACGGACGACAGGGTAGCAGACACTATGAGGAAACCTGTTCCAAATAAAAATTGAAGGGATTTGCAAGGGTCATGTTTAATGTGTAAATATTGACTGCCATACTCTGTTGATGTTTTGGATTATATTATTTCCTTGTAAAATGTTTTTCGAAGAAGTTATCCAGTATGCTAATACAAACCATAAGTGGGAGTGTTGAAGTCAGAGGTTCTGTGTAGGATTGTTAGTAACTGTCTAACTGCATATATAACTGTTTCCACTAGAGGGCGCTCTAGGCGGAGCCACTCAGGAACACCACCAGGTGGCGAGTATAAATAGAGATGTCTCCTCCCACTCTTCCTCTTTCCCCCCAGCCTCTCAGTGAGAGGAGAACTCTAGAACTGCTGCTCATGCCATGTGAATAAATAAACCACGCCAGTTAAAGGCTAAAGATAGAAACCATGGCCCTCATTCATCAACCCGACTTACGCACAGATTTGTGCTTAACCTGTGCGTACGACCATTTCTAAGCAAAGAGTGGGATTCATCAATTTCAACTTGAACTTGACTCCGTGCTTATGTGTACGCACAGCTCGGAGCACACTTAGCTGACGCCCAGTGGTAGAACATCGTTACTACGGCATAAGCGCTCCTCAGTTCTGCATTAGTTTCAAGGCGGAAATAAGCTTCCGTGCATTAGTGTTCAACTTCTGTATGACCCGTAATTCATTATAGTTCAATATAAAATAGCGACAGTAGTGTAATTATAACGGGCTCACACGCGAACAAGAGGTTGGCCTGCTTGTTTGGCACGGGGGGCAGACGCAAAACACCAACCTCCAAACGCAATTAAATATTGTTTCAAATAAAAAGCAAATTACTTTGTGTTTCATGTTTCCAAATAAGATTGGTCACGAAATGCTTTCTACTTCAATTTGTTGGTTAGAATAGATGACCTCCGTTGAAACTTCACTGAGACTAACAGTCTATTTGTGAGCTCCCGCTCAGATGTGATAATAATAACAATAATAATAATAGCTTCATTTTATATAGCGCCTTTCAAGAGACCCAAGGTCGCTTTACATAGATAGGGGGGGGGGAATAACAAAGTAACAGACATAGTGGACAGACACACAACATATAAATATGATGATGGAATTCATTCAAGATCCTCTCCACCCTCGGGTCTTTGCCACCGGCACGGTCCA
This sequence comes from Notolepis coatsorum, assembly GCF_963971535.1. Classification (NCBI taxonomy): domain Eukaryota; kingdom Metazoa; phylum Chordata; class Actinopteri; order Aulopiformes; family Paralepididae; genus Notolepis; species Notolepis coatsorum. Next base: position 93,082,210 of record NC_140172.1, on the reverse strand, counting down.
TCGTGATATTGGAGATGGATCGAGCAATAGACTGTTACTGTAGCTGTCAAAGCTCCATCACAAATGCAGTTATGTGAATAGAAAGGGATTCCACTAAGTCAATGTTGCGATGCGCATTTGTCTGATACATGTTGTTGCTGCATGCCGGGAGGAAGGCGATGCTGAATGTTTTCAATTCATTAAATAAAACGGATACTTTTTGCAAGGGTTTACTCACTGTCATACAAATAATCAACCAACTACATACTGTAACTTTTCAGTGCACATTCTTATTTACATTGTGACAACAGCCTTGTGAGTTCCCGCAGTGACCCGCACACAGACATGATGGAATTCAAGTTCAAGTTTGTATTGATCACATATAGGCAGGCTACACATGGCGTATTGCTACATCATTGGCAGTGAGATTCATTGTTCTTGTATATGCTCTCGTATTATTGTTTATATAGGCTACCCAATACTGACATCAAAATAGATTGTATGACTCTAGAAATCATATGCAGCAGGTAGAAAATTGACGGAAAATCCGTCGCGATTTGGAATAAAATTGAGGAGAACTTTAATCCCTGGGTATTAATCAAACAAAACGGGAAAAGGCAGTCATATTCCAGCACAGTCTTTATTAGTGTTTGCGCTGCCCAGGCAGCAATGGTTAATAGATATCATATCCGACATCTACGTGTACACGTCTGTCAGCCTGTCACATAACACGCTTCCCTCGGCTTAGTCCATTTTTCCACATTTCATGGGGGTATTCCATTACCGTATATGGTTAATCGGGGCGGTTCTGGTATGCAAATACTTAAAACAGTGCACGAGCTCAAACGTAGGATCAAAGTCATATTTATCAAGACAGGTGTGCGTAGAACCTGCGTACGCACGTGTGGTGAATCCCGTTTTTTCTGTGCGTGCACTGATTCTAAATTCTGTGCTTACGTGTGGAAATAGAACATTTTCTACGCCACGTTGATGAATGAGGGCCCATGCCTCTTGACCACATTATTGTCGGCCTATAGCCGGATTCTGTCAACATTCTCTTTTGAGACTCTGCCTCAGACTCTTATCATTTGGCACTAAAAGCTAAACATTGTCACCAATATGGCTGTCCGCAACATGTCATTAATTGTGTACGCGAGGTGGTTCAGTGACGACTCTAACGTGAGCTAGGTTAGCTAGCATGAGCTACAGAGAGATGGAAAGACTGTAACTTTACTGGTGAAAATGTGATTTACGTTGGAATACTCCTTTGCCAACTTGCTGTACTTTGCTTGCAGGTCTGCAGCCATTATTGCTGGATTATGAATAGCCCCAACTTTAGCCAAGGTAACGTTATGGCTAAACCTTTAACGTTAGTTAATGCTAGCTTTTGGTTAGCTGTTCAATGCTAATAACACCACCAAGCAAACCCATCAGAGCTCCCAGTCAACACCGCTCTGTCGGGAGGATGGCATCTGCTGTTAAAATGACAAACAGCATTGACACTTTAATTCACGGTCAGTTAAACACACATTTGTTTTATAATGCTCACAGCATTATATTTATCAGTGTTGTTGATAAATTACATGGGGCCGGGGGGATTTAAGTTCCACAAAAAAAGGTTCCGCACCATTGCAATCGTACGGTGCACAGCCCGTACTGTACCGGAGGACCACATTGACGCGGTACAGTACGTATCCACGTACCGTTACACCCCTACTTTCTACGCATTATTAATAAATGAGGTCCCAGGGTTCTGGTGGCCCCTGGGTGGCCGGTGAGGGAGGAGGTATGTGCCCACTGCAGCAGTCGCGAACGCGCAGTCTTGGGCACATACATCCGCCCCGGGCGGACCCCCACCGGGATCGGACTCCCGTGCCAGAGCCGATCTTACCACCCTATCTATGCCCCATGACACGGGAGTCAAAATAAGGGCCTGTGGAATAATAAGATGGGGCTTCTCCTCCCGGTCCGGCGGGTCAAACTGGCATGACAGAGCGTCAGGTTTGACGTTCTTGGAACCGGGCCGGTAGGAGATGAAAAATCAAAATCGAGTGAAGAATAACGCCCACCTGGCCTGGCGAGCGTTAAGGCGTTTAGCCCCCTGGATGTAAGCCAAGTTCTTATGATCAGTCCAAACAATGAAAATGTGTGCCGCACCCTCCAACCAATGTCTCCATTCCTCCAGTGCCAATTTGATTGCCAACAACCGATTACCCACGTCGTAGTTACGCTCGGCCGAAGACAGCCGGCGCGGAAAAAAGCGCAAGGATGCACTTTCCCATCCTTTAAGCATCTCTGAGAGATCACCCCCCCCACCGCAATATCGGAGGCATCCACCTCCACAATAAACGGAGCCTCCGAATCGTGGCGGATCAGTACAGGGGCGGCGATAAACCGACGTTTGAGGTTGCGAAAGGCAGACTCTGCCCGAGGCGACCATTCAAAGCCAGGGAGAGAGGCCTTAGTGAGAGCTGTCAGAGGAGTGGGTAAGGCGCTAAAATTGGGAATAAAACGCCTGAAAAAATTTGCAAAGCCCAAAAAACATTGTAACTCCTTGAGCGACGAAGGGCGTCGCCAGTCCAGTACAGCACTCACCTTGGCTGTATCCATACGAAGATCGCCCTTAGTCAATACAAACCCCAGGAAAGAAACGGCGTCGGTGTGAAACACACACTTCTCTGCCTTCACAAAAAATTAGGATGTCGTCTAAGTACACAAAGACTGACATCCCGATTAAATCCTGCAGCACGTCGTTAACTAGGACTTGGAAAACTGCCAGAGCATTGGCTAAACCGAAGGGCATAACTAAGTACTCATAATGCGCGTTGGTTGTATTAAATGCAGTTTTCCACTAGTCTCCCTCTCTAATCCTGACCAGGTTGTAGGCATTACGTAAATCAAGCTTAGAGAAGACCTGCGCCCTCTGTAGACACTCAACGGCGGTGTCCATGAGAGGCAAGGGGTAGCGGTTCTTCATGGAAACATTGTTCAACCCCCTATAATCAATGCACGGCCGCTGGCTACCATCCTTTTTTGCTACAAAAAAGAACCCAGCGACTGCAGGGGATGTGGCCGGACGAATATGCCCCGCGGCCAGTGCCTCCTGAATATAAGTATTCATGGACACTGTCTCAGGGCGAGAGAGAGAAAACATACGCCCACAGGGTGGAGAGGTACCAGGAAGAAGATTAATGGGGCAGTCGTAAGATCTATGATCTACGAGTTTTACTAAAACCAGGTCCCAATAAATCTCAGGAACGCCTGCTAAATCGGGATTAGGAGATGTGACAGAGTCTGCAACGCTTACCACCATCCTGGAGAGAGACAAGGGAGACAAAAGAGAAGAAGAAAAAGGGGTGGGTAAACCCTCGCCGGAAACCGACTTAACGCTGCTCTCCATAGAAAGTTCACCCGTAGCCCAATTAATACAAGGGTTATGCTCTACTAGCCACGGATGACCTAAAACAATGGCAGAATGGGGAGACATGACAACATAAAATTGTAACCATTCCCATTCACTCCCGGCCACCTGGAGACGCAGCTGCGCCGTACGCTGGGTAATGAGCCCACTACCCAGTGGTTGACCGTCCAATGACTGTACTGGGATAGGTACCTCCAGCGTCTCTAGAGGGACCCCCCACTCGTGTACCAATCCCACATGAATTAAATTACTCGCCGCCCCTGAATCAATTAATGCCCTGGTCTTCTTGAGAGCATTCCCCCACCCAACAGTGACATTAAAAAAAGTCTGTGAATCATCAATGACAGAGGTAAAATGCCCACCTGCTATAACTCCCCCCAAATCTAGCAAGCCCCCCCATTTCCCGACAATCCAGCACAGCTACTGAAGCAATGTCCAGTACGACCGCAGCAGAAAAAACGCTTCTGCTCGATCCGCCTCTGTCTCTCTGCGTCCGACCGGCGCAGAGCCCCCAGTTGCATGGGTTCGTCACCCAGGCTCTCTCTCTTGTGTAGTGCATAGGTGATTCGACACCGGAAGAAGGGCGGAAGAGTACCTTTGACAAAGCCTCCCTCTCGCGTTCCCTCTCCCGATGTCGGTTGTCCATCCATATAGCCAAGTTGATGACGTTATCCAGTTGTTCGGGTAGCTCCTGTGAAGATAGCTCATCCTGCATCCGCCCTGAAAGACCTTGCACAAATAACACACAACAGGGTATTGCCAGGCCGCCTCTCGAGCCACAATGCGGAAGTCGATTGTGTAATCTGCCACAGAGCGATTACCTTGCCGGCAGGAGATGAGCCGCCTGCCGGCTTCATAGATGGATATCACCTGAGAGGTATCGAACACGTGTCGCAACTCTCGGGTGAAGGCAACCGCGCTGCGGCAGATCACCGACCCACTTTCCGACTCCGCTGTGGCCCAAGAAAGAGCACGACCTGTAAGAAGAGTGATTATATATGCAACTTTGGATATGTCATTAGGGAAAGTACGAGGCTGTAATTGAAACACAAGAGAGCACTGGGTGACAAACTCCCGACAACCCTCCGGCGCTCCTCCGTAACGATCCGGCGGCAGCAGCCGTGGCTACCGAACCTCTTTACGGCCAAATGGACTACCTGCCCCTCCTCCCCGCCGGCAGACGGGGCTCCAGACATGGCTCCAACCGCTGTTACCGCAACGACGGCTGTAGTGCGAGCTTGGTCAGCCGCAGCCAACGCTGAATCTGCTGTGGACGCAACCTCCAGTTCCTCCCGGAAACCTTCTGTGTAACTTATTGTGGTCGGATCATCTGTTACGATTCAAGGTAGGAAGTTGAGTCCAATAGTAGAAGGTAATAAGGAGGTGGAGAAGGGGTAATGATAATACATACTGATGGCAGGGACAGAGGAGAAAGTGCTTGTGTTACTTCATACATTTGTATTCAGAAAAAGCAACTTTCCCATAGTGCTGGGGCTCAGGCGGTTTCTTTTTTTAGTCAGGATTTCCCCAGCTTTAGAAAATACCCTTTCACAGGGCACAGATAGGGTGACCAAACGTACCGATTTGTGAGATTTAGCCCTCTGTCCGCATTGCCACAACCCGCAACAGATGAAAAATGTCCCGCTTTTCAATAAACTATTTTAAATATATGAATCATTATTGTTTTTCTCTTCTCATTAATCCCCAACCATGTGTTACCGGCCCCAAGGCTATTGGGTACCTGAACAAATCATGTTCGCAGCCGGTCAGCATTCACTCCCTGAAAGTGAGTGTGAGGGGACCCTGATGTAAACAAGACAAACGTCTTTCTCTGGTCTGCATCCCCTTAACAATTGTGTGTATTGAGCCGTACTGCATTGGACCCATTCTGCAATCTGTTAAATACATTTTTCATTCATTCATTCATTCAAAGCAGAGGATATGATCAAGAGGAATGGAGACACGTGTTGCTCAGTTTAACTCCAAAACTCCTCTAATGTGAGAGAGCGGAAACCGTCACCTAGGGGGGCCTGACGCATCACCTGAACTACCTGGTTCCGCTCTTCACTTCATGTCTAGTCAATTCTCCATCTCGCAGTCAATGTGAACTCAGTTAATTATTTTGACGTATAGCTGGTAGTATAAAGTTTACCATAATTCTTCTAATCATAAAAAATTAGATATAAACAATTGCAAAAATTACACAAGAGAATGCACATATTCTTGAGGATGCTACACACTCCCTGACCAACAAAAGTGGCTCCTGACACTTGGCCTGAACGCTTCAAAAACTCCAACAACTTCAAATGTTGTGTAAACTCAAACATGTTCAAAAATCATGTTAACCATATAAACATTAATCAATTACTTTCATTCCGTACGTATGGGATGTGCATGGGGTATATCATCTATTCCCAGTGGCTTAGAAACAATGGATCGGATAGGTTGTGGGCAAATATTGATATTGTGAGTTGGACGGGAGGTGACAAGGATATATATAGGGATGTTCATAACACAGATGGGTACATGTTCCGTGATCTTTAGGGGAGAGGGGGGTCTCTTAGTTCTCTTTTGGGACTGGGGCAGTGGGGCACGTTCATGATCTGACCCGGAGCAGCCTCTATGGGTAAGTCGTTCACTTGTAGAAGTAGATTTCGGTGCAGGGTTCGGATGGGACGGCCTCCTGCCTCTGGGCTTACTTTGTAGACAGGGTTGTAGACAGGGTACTTTATGGACAGGGTACTCTTCTTGTTCCTTTCCCCTTCGCACTTGACTGTTGACTGTTTGCACTTGCTATTCGATCATATCCTCTTGGGGTTTCTTCTTCTTCATCTGTTATGAGACCAAAGAGGAGATAGACGGGGAGGGGCTTCTTCTGTTTAATGCATGGGCATTTTCTGGTTACATACTCTTCGATCTCTCTTTTCATGAATGGCCAGTAGAATCTCTCCCTAGCTAGATTCAGGACTTTCTCTACGCCGGCATGGCCCATGTTGTCATGTAGATGGGTACGAGCCATTCGTTTGTAGGTGGCAGGCAGGACCAGTTGTCTTCGACTGATGGTTCTCCTGTAGAGTAGGCCATTTTCTATGTGTAACTTGTTCCACTCCCTCAAGAGCCTCCTTGTGTCTGCGTCAACTTTTCTCATGATGTCGTCTGTTGGGGGTGTGTTGTGTTCCTTTAAGTCAATAACCCTTCCAATTGCAGGGTCTGCTCTTTGTTCCTTTACTAGTTCATCATTACTAATAGTATGTAGAGATTCCATGTGTGGTTCACCTTGTGAGGCTACGTTGAGGGTGGCCACCCAGGCAATGTCTCCCTGAAACTTAGGTTGCTTTAAACAATGTACTGCTCGGTGTCCTACTTCCCCACAGGCAAAGCAGTGGTTACATTCTTGCAGGTTCTGTTCTGTACATTTTGGGCAGATCGCTGTTCTTCGGTTTACTTGGAGGAGTGGTTGATCTAACGTGGGTTGAGGGAATTGGTTGGGAGGTGGCTGAGGGGGGGACGGGACGCGTTTTCCTTAATGATAAGCAAGCAGTGCAAGAATGCGCCGCCCAGCGCACGTGCGTGCACCGGCGGCGGCGTGCTCGCTCAGGTGCGTGCGTGCGCCGGCGTGCTCGCGCGAGGTGCCCGCGCATGCGCATGAGATCCCGCCTTGGTTCGACACGAGCGGAGCTCAATATATATAAGTCACCGCCCCTTATTCAGTATCTAGAAATAGCTCAATTGGCAAGACTACATGGCTGTGGATCCTATGGCTCGTTTGCTGGCGAGTTCGAATCCTATCCAATATTTTTTTTTTAACGTGATTTTTTTTTTTAACGTGTATTCTTTCGCCGGTTAAGGTTAGGCATGGTTAAGGTTAAGGTTAAGGTTAGGCATTGTTTCGGAGTTGGTTAAGGTTAGAACGGTTAAGTTTAGGCGCTGTTAAGGAGCTGGTTAAGGTTAGAGTTTGTCAAAGAGAATGGCAATATAATTTCTATGGTTAAGGTTAGGCATGGTTAAGGTTAAGGTTAAGGTTAGGCATTGTTTCGGAGTTGGTTAAGGTTAGAACGGTTAAGTTTAGGCGCTGTTAAGGAGCTGGTTAAGGTTAGAGTTTGTCAAAGAGAATGGCAATAGACAGCCTATTTCCGCACGACAGCTCCCAAAGCGGGCCTGAAAAGAAAGGCGCTTTACCGTAGTGGCGTGCGGTGACGAATGCGGAAGCATTTTTGCACTGCTTGCTTATCATTAAGGTAGACGCGGACGGGACAGGAGGGGAGGTATCCGGGCGGGAGGTGGTGGTGGGTGTGACCTCTGGGCGTTCGTTACTTACACTCTCCCAGTGAGAGTCCGCGCTGCCAGGTGAAAAGAAGCAGTGGGCTGGCTACACATGTGTCGGAGGAAGCATGTGATAGTCTCCGCCCTCCCGGACCAACGGTAGGGGTTAGAGTGCGCAACGACCTGGAAGGGGATTGGGCATTGGCATAATGACTAACATTGGGATGGGAGAAAAACGGAAAAAGAAGGGGGAATAAAAAAAAAAGTACCTGGTTTAATGATCCTCAATTCGCCACAGACTACTTTGGCTTCAGCGAAACCCTCTCTGCCTCCCTCGTCGATTTGTTTACTGAGGTTGTTGTAACTCATGTCGGCGCTCTGGTCTCCGATTAGGCCGTCATGCACCTTAAACTCTTGGCGCTGGAGGTAGGGAAGGTCAGCTAAAGGAACCATTCTCTCTGGTATTATCTATGGGTGTGATAGTGACTCACCTTGGTGGTCGTTCATTGTCTCTGGTGGTGCAACGGTAACTTCATACCATCCTAGTCCCTCCCCCAACTCCTCGTACACTCTCCTCAGTTCTTCTACTGAAGGTGGCATAGGGTTGGTGGGCAAGGTGGTCTGGAAACGTGGGTGTCTACTCATACTATTGGAGTTTAGGTTGGGTCTAGGGTTACGGTGTGGTGTCACAGTGGATGAGCTGGGCATAACTTGGGTCACATTATCATTAGTTACATCAAGGTGTGATTCAACAGTAACATAGGAATGCATTAGTTTACATATTACGTCATTTAACATCAACAATTGGCCCATACCTTCGTCTTCGAGGCTTAGTAAGACTTCGGACTGGATGTAAGAAAGTCCATGCAGTTCTCTTCTTCACTTGGACTCAGTTTGTCTACGTCGTCCTGGTTGACGTTAAGGTCCTGTGCCACCTTGGAGAGGTCGGCGCCTGATAGTTTATACAAGTTCTTCTTAATGTTCCACAACAGTTCTCCTTGTGCAGTGGACATCGTGTGTGTGTGGTCTCGATAGTGGTGTAGTGCGGCTTGAAGCGTCAGTCGTGGCCCTCGGCACCAACGGCGATTCTCCCTGGTGACTGGCGTGCGTTGACCCCTCGGTTCAGCAGTGCGGCTCCAATGACGTGAAGCTCCTCCTTGGCCTCACTCGATGGACACCCCTTCAACTGGCACCTGGTTGCAGCTACGTCTCGTCTCCTTGGTCTCGTGGCCCTGGTACGTCGGTCTTGCGGTTCTGGTATCACTGGACCTGTTCCTCTGACGATGGTGTAGTGGACAAATCCTGGATGAGCCCCCAAAGTTTGTTACCGGTCCCAAGGCTATTGGGTACCTGAACAAATCATGTTCGCAGCCGGTCAGCATTCGCTCCCTGAAAGCATAGGATATGATCAAGAGGAATGAAGACACGTGTTGCTCAGTTTAACTCCAAAACTCCTCTAACGTGAGAGGGCGGAAACCATCACCTAGGGGGGCCTGGCGCATCACCTGAACTACCTGGTTCCGCTCTTCACTTCCTGTCTAGTCAATTCTCCATCTCGCAGTCAATGTGAACTCAGTTAATTATTTTGACGTATAGCTGGTAGTATAAAGTTTACCATAATTCTTCTAATCATAAAAATCTGATATAAACAATTGCAAAAATTACACAAGATTATGCACATATTCTTGAGGATACTACACATGCACTAATGCACCGCAAGTACTGTATGTTACTGTTACATAGCGGCACGCAAGCGCATACATAGCACCTGGCGCAAGCTGTTTATGTTGTCGCGCAAACTGTTTGTCGGCGCCACTTTGAACACCTCGACAACCTTTAATCATTCCACGTCAAGTGGTGGAGATGGAGGCGACGCCCAACCTGACCCAGCTGGCTTCATTCTTCCTGAGCATCCCGGTCACTAATGCATTCGTGGATAGGTTGTTCTCCCTCATGACCGGCGTGGATGGACAAGAGAAATAGATGCAGCATGGAGCTCGTGAAGAGTTCGAATGTCAAGATTTTTATAAATATGCTCTTGGTCAGAAGGCTCTACTTGAAGATGCACGGTCCAGTGATACAATAGATTCCTCAAGCACTAATGGCCTGTACGTGCACTATGGTGCTCTCCATGGTGCTGAAACCTTCGGAGGCACATTTCTAGTGTTCGGAGTAGTGGTCTGCAAGGGCCTTGAAATAAAGCCTGAGCCCTGCCCGAGCCCGTGAACTTCAGGCCCTGCCCGAAAATAAGCCTGACTGTAAATAATATTTTAAGCCCTAGCCCGCGTGAATACCCGAAAAAAATTATTATTATTATTATTATTATTATTATTATTAAAATATTTTTTTTTAATTTGTTTTAAATATTCGAAACACGGTTTTATATGAACGTAATAAATAAACAAAACTAAGAAGCATTTACATAGCCTATTTCTCCCAGTGCTCGCTTATATAGACTGACTCACACATCAGCCTCGTAAAACGTATTGAAGGCTATAGAATCTTCTTTGACACACACACACGACACACAATAGCCTACTCAGTCAAACAAACAGAAAACAGATTTCGAGCAGAGCAACGTAATGAAAATCACAACAAAACAAGTAGCGAGTTGCGACCCAGCAAATAGTAAACATCACTCACCACCATCAGCAACGCGTTGAACAGCGTTAACAAAACCGGCTACATACATCCCAAGAACAAATTAAAACGTTCGCCAACTGGCTATATTCCAACACAACCAATCGAGTTGAACTTGTCCCCTGATGAGTTCTCCCTGCGCGCTGCAGTAATTACATCCAAATGTTTCTCTGGCGCAAAAGAGAAAGCGAATCTTAAAACGAAGGTTATCATATAACCTTCGTTTTAGGCCCGTCGGGCCTGGGCATGGTTGCAGTGCACTAGTTCGGAGGCGCAATGGGATGGCGCATTTCTAGTGTTACAACCATTTGCTTAGCCTATTGTTCCCCATAGGGCGTTTTTTTTAATAGTTGTCTCCCATTGTTCACTGCTGTTTTAATTTGTATGTGTATATGTATTTCACTTATGCAGGATAACACTCTTTGTAGGCCTACTCATGTTACTCATGTTATTATATTCATCCTGTATATACCTGTGATATATTTACATTTAAAGCCTGCCTCCTCCCTGTATGGGAGTAAACCACCACCACACTCCCAGGTGAGGAGCCGATGCAGTTGGGAAGGTCTCACGGCAGCAGAGAGATAGTCTGGGTCCCCTTACCCACCGCTTGAAACCCCTCACCATGACCATCTCGAGAAACCATGTGGAAGATATTCGATTCCACATGCTCAAGTCTCCCCAGGCCCCTCTCATCCTGGGACGGCTCTGGCTCGAGCTACACGTTCCCCATGTCAGCTATGGCGAGGGACGTATCCTCAGCTGAAGCACGCCTGTTACGCATGGTGTCTTCGCATGGCCCAAACCCTGTCTGTACCTCCACTACCGCTCCCTACTCTTCCCAACCTCTCTTCCGTAACAGAGGTCTACCACAACCTGGGAGAGGCCTTCAGTAAGGAGAGAGCCCGTACCCTGCCTCCCCACCGGCCTTACGACTGCACCATCGAGCTCCACCAACAGAAAACTCCCGGCCAGTCATCTTTACAACTTCGCCACGCCATCCGACCCTCTCGTTCCCTGGTGGCAGCGGGGTTCTTTTTCGTGAAGAAGAAGGATGGATCCCTCCGGCCATTACCAAGAGCTCAACGCCATCACTATCCGTTACCGGTCTTCCCCCCTCACTGGGCAACACTGTAATCCTGACCCTCGTGGACCGGTTTTCTAAGTCCATACGGTTGATAGCCCTGGCTAAGCTCCCGACTGCCGCGGAGACGGCGGAACTACTCACCACCCGCGTCTTCCGTCTACGGGCTTCCCCAGCATGTGGTTTCTGCCAGTCACTCCAGGCCCACCTCCACCGCTGTCGTCGGGTCTGGAACTCTGTGCACTCTGCACTGCTTCGCGCCACTGCACGGACCACCCGGAGCGCCAACCGTCATCGGTCTCCAGCTCCTTGAGTACCAGGTCAGTCATCCTGGTTATCCACTGCAGACCTCCCCCTCAACGTCTCTTCCAAGAAGCTGTCATCCCGGTACATCGGTCCATATACCATCGACCAGGTAATCAACCCCGCCACCATCCGACTGGCTCTTCCTCACTCCCTCAGAGGGAAGCTAAGCTTTAATGCCTCATATGCCCAATGCTTGGACCCCTGCTAGGACCCGCTTGCGGCTATATTTATTATTATTATTATTATAATTTTATATATATTTTTTTTCATTATTAGGTATTTATTTATTATTGTTACTTTACAAATATGCTGACTTTCATTCAAAATGTGTTTTCTGTTGTAGATTACCTGCAGTGAGCCATGAACACTATGAACATTCTGGAGCCATGAACAGAGTAACCACCACATAATATCCTGAAAGACACTCTTGGTTAACAAAGCTGAAAACCACTCATTAGCCTAAGTTCAGTTGGTTGCTATATAATCCCTCCCTCATAAGGTAGTGAGTGAGCAAATTAATGGACAGTGTAGAGCTCCTTGATGGCCCACCTTACTGGATCTATTAATTGATTCTACTCATTGACTACTTTACATCCCACAGCTCAATTCTCTTCTGTTCAGTCCTGATTGAGTGGCCACTAGGGTCATCCGCAGGTGATTCAATGATTACAGGACATTTGGTTTTCAAAATGTAGAACTTTGATATTGTCTTTTTTTAAGAGAATATTTTGCCAAAATGTACTTATTTGAATCCCATTCAGAGCCTATGCTTACTGTACTGTAGACCGTGATAAAAATATCAAGTAGAGCTTTTATGGTAGTTAACTATAAGAGAAGATTTTCTCAGATTCATATGGCTTTTCTTGTATGTTTTTGTAAAGGGTAATACCACATGCATTTCAGTCTCCATACTGTAGATTTGCCACAGACACACAGTCAGTTATATAAGCCCTATAGCCTAATAAAATTCATTACAGATTTCATATGGCAAACCGAGGATGGATGGCCAGATGATAAGAAACGATGCCTGTGATAATAATGACACCAAAGATACTGAATACACTGGTAAGGAAGCTGACCTATTCCAAGCTGAGCCGATGGGATAGAAATGGGTTCTACATCATACGTCACACAGCCTGAAATAGCTCTACACCATGCCTTATATCAGCCATGCACCATGCCCCCCCCCCCCCCCCAACCAAATTACTTTGAAAAGAAAATGTGAACTTTGGAAGGTTTCTCCCCTCCATTTTTCCTTACCTTCGCGTGGGGTATGTCTGGGAGTGTTGCATTAATTTAATTGATTTATTTTACATTTTATTTAGGATTTCCTTGTGTTTTTGTCTTAGTTCTTGATTTATTGTGATGTTTCTTTTTGACTTGTATCACAAATATTAAGCTTAAAATGTATACAGTGATACTTATCACAAAAGTAATTGAACTATCTTTTCTGTGGAAGGAAATTGTTATGGCTGCGTTCGTCGTCATGGACACGAGTGACTAAACATGGCACTACAGACGCTGTGAAGTGAAACATTTGAGCTTTTCCAACTCATTTTCGGTATTTTTTTCATATTAATGTAGACTCAAAATGTTAATAGACATCTTTATTTTTTTATTTATTCTTTTTTTTAACATGAAACATAAAACATGACAACACACAATATAATAATAATAAGCAGGACTTCACAGGACTATAATAATAATAACAATAATGACAATGGAATGACAATAGAAATAACAAAACTAATAAATACAGGACATAAAAATTTAAAACAATTATATTATCACAGACACCACAAGAGACATTTCCTCCCCCACTCCCACCCCAGGACTTGACTGCTTGATAGTGGCCTTGAGTTTCTCGACCGCTGTTAATGGGAATCTAAAGAGAAGATTATTTGTTAAATATGTTAAGTTTCTTGGGGCAGAAATGTTTGGCAGTAAAATGTTGACCAACCTTCTGCATAGTGTCAAGCCCCACTTCAGGAATATTGGTCATTTTGCAATATACTTATGCAATTGAATAGAGAGAGAGAGAGAGAGAGAGAGAGAGAGAGAGAGAGAGAGAGAGAGAGAGAGAGAGAGAGAGAGAGAGAGAGAGAGAGAGAGAGAATAGAGAGAATAGAGAGAATAGAGAGAATAGAGAGAGAGAGAGAGAGAGAGAGAGAGAGAGAGAGAGAGAGAGAGAGAAGCAAATCTCCCCCCACACAGAGCACAGGAGCAACTGACGAAGACGAGGTTGCGAAGGGAAAAAAGCACACCGATTCACCTCGGATTCACCTCTGCATTAATTTATGAGCACTTTGTTAGAGGTGAATCTGTGTGTGTGTGTGTGTGTGTGTGTGTGTGTGTGTGTGTGTGTGTGTGTGTGTGTGTGTGTGTGTGTGTGAGAGTTACGTGTTCTCTGCATGTCACTGATATTCCCCAGTTAGTTGAATTTCCAGCCAAAATTACCATACGTTTTTGATCTGTAAGCGGCAGCTAGCCTAAGGGTCTCAATATACTTGCTTTTATTTTTTTACAAGTAGACAAGTGGATGCGTTGTGAACAGCATTGTTCACATAGACTTGCCTACATATTTTCGTTGTACCTGGAGGCTTGAAAAGTCTATTCACTGAGGGCAGATCAGGGCTGACTCCTCCCTCGCTGACACATAGAATTATATAGAAGAATATCTTCCTTGTGAACTATCCAAAACCTATTTGCAATGTAAACATAAAAAACATGGCAACACTCGAGGAGGTTGTGTTGAGATCGTGGCAGAAAAGGGTCTCATGCAGCTTTCCATGTGGAGTTTTAGCGTTTAGCCTGTCGCATCCACACTGCCCACACGACATGCTTCATTGCATCTTTCTGTTATGTCTCGTGGTATTGAACCCAATATGCAGATACAGAGCAAAGATAGACAGGGCTTGTTCAAACCCAGTTTTGGTATATTTAATAATAGAATGGTCAGGTATTCATGCAGGGGTCGATACACTGGGAGCACTCGTACAGTCCAGGGGCGTGTGCGGGGCAGGAGAGTCAGACAGGCAGGGGTAAAAAAAAAAAAAAAAAAAAAAAAAAAAAGTACAGGGTAGTCAGCCAGGTAGAGATCAAAACGGGAGCAGATCCTCATAATGTATGTTCCATTTGGGACATACCTAATCACCATCCATTTTTTATCCTTAAATGTTTAAAGGGGACATGTACTGCTATTCCTAGCACTATTTGGGCAACTTTACACAATTCCTGTTAGTCTATTGAAGACATCTGTAAGGTTTTTTTTCAAAAAAATGCATTGTTTTATATTTCTAATCAAGTACTCAAAACCATCATTTTCCAGCTTCAAGATTTCAGGCTGTTATGGCCTGGCTCCGCCCATAAGCACTTTGAGTGACAGTCAGTCCACACAGTCTGCGACTGGTAGACAGAGAGAGATAGAGAGAGAGAGAGGGGGGGGTGCGAGAGAGAGAGAGAGAGAGAAAGAAAAAAAAGACAGGCCGTCTCTTCCTTTCGTTTTTTCTCTCCCTGCGGCAGCTTGTGGGGGAGGGTGGGGGGGGGCCTCCCTTCCTCCCCTCTCCCGTGTGGCGCGGCAGGTCCCCCCCCCCCCCCCCCCCCCCAAGTGCTCCCTCCCTCTGTCTCCCTCTCTCTCCCTCTCTCTATCTCTCTATCTCTCTCCCTCCAGAGTATGCAGAGGTGTTGGGTTTCACTGCCTCGCAGTATGAGGAAGTGGTTTTCCACTCGCTGTCTAGTCTATGTAGATTGTGGGCGGGCATTAGCTACAACCACAGAGCCAATCACATCACTGTCTTCTACCCAGAGCCTGAATGACGTGACTCAGGCCTTCAAATCAGGATGGACTAATTTACTGAAGCAGGAAATTATCTGAGCTGAATCAGAGCAATCCGCCAATATGGTATTTACACTAAAACACATTGATACTAACTCCTATTACTATAATACAATGCTAGAGACTGAAAAATGACATTTATAGTACATGTCCCCTTTAACTGAAAACGATGAGAGCAGGAAGAGGCCACACACACACACACACACACACACACACACACAAGGTGCTGAGGGTGTTACGGTCTGGTATGTGTGTTGGACCCAGGTGTGGTGTAGAACAGACAAGACGATAGGCAGGTGTTGATTTTCAAAACAATGAATGAATGAAAACTTTATTTAACAGATTGCAGAATGGGTACAATACAGTACGGCTCAATACATACAATTGTTAAGGGGGTGCAGACCTGATGTGGGGCGCCTTCTTCTTCATGTCCAGAGTACAGTATCTGTTTTCCGGATGCTAATCTGCTCTCTCCTGAACCTATCCATATTGTTTCATTTAAACCTAGTATGTGTAAGCCGTAACGTTGCATCTCCTTTGCGATGTTGTCAGCTTTCCCTGCTTCGTACATGGTGCGCACGTGTTCCTATCTTTGTAGGTTTCCTGGTTGGGAGGACATTCGATCTCCTAGCTTCCCAGAGGCTTTGGCTAGCAGACGTCATATTTTCCATTTCGGATCCACCACCGGGAGACCTTGCGCTCAAATTATCTGTCAGTGTTTTCGTAATCAAAAGTTAACCTCTGAGCGGGGGATTGGCCTACCCAGAGGTGCTTTTTTGTCAGGGTAGTGCTCCCTTAGCCCGTTGCCCTTTCAGGCCCACCGGGCAGTGGTTGAACCATTCTTCGTCTGTTCCCTCACCTGAGACCAGTTTGCCATGGGTGACCCTACCAGGAGCACTAGGCTCCAGACAACATAGCTCTCAGGATCCTAAGGACACGCAAACCTCTCCACCGCGATAAGGTGATGGTTCCTTGGAGACATAGGAATATGATATGATATAAAGGTATACTGGTCCATCAGCGAGGAGATAGCCCACAGCGGATAGCCATTAAATGCCATTTGAGAATATAGGCTATTAAGGCAAAACGACGGCTTATAGCCTATACATATTATTGAATGTTTTCATAAGCGTAAAGATACAAAGACAACAGTTATATTTAAGCGTAAAGATACAAGGACAACAGTTATATTAACGATTAAGTTAGTTTACTGTATGCAGGCGCGGGGCTCCGTGTGACATGTCTGTGCCATGCTGCGTTATGCGCAAATTACTGTTGCATAATGCAGGCTATGCATATATAATTTATATAGGCTATACCTAATACCGACATCAAAATAGATTGTATGCCTCTACAAATCATATTAAACCATGCAGGTAGAAGATTTACGGAGAACTTTAATCCCTGGGTAATTGAACTTTAAAAGAACAAAGCGAAAAAGAGCATTCATATTCCAGCACGGTTATTATTAATGACACCAACGCCAAACAGTGGTTAACGGTCTTTATTAGTGTTTGCGCTGCCCAGGTAGCAATGGTCTTTAGGAAGTTAATAGATATCATATCCGACTGTTTCCGACATTGTCTGTCAGCCTGTTGCGTATTTCTCCCAGGCGTTCGCTCGGTTTAGTCCACTTTTCCACATTTCATGGGGGTGTTTCATTACTGTATATGGTTAATTACGGGCGGTTCTATATGCAAATACGTAAAACCGTGCACGAGCGTGGAGCGTAGATCAAGTGATATTTATCAACACAGAGTACTTGCAGGGCCCCGTTCCCCGTACCTGGTTCAACTAAGTCGATCAAGATGTCATTATCCAGATTCAGTTAACCCGATGTTTGAAGCCGGGATTTTCCTGTTCCTCGAAGGTGGATTCAGTCTTGTTAACTCAAGCCAGACTTGAGACCCAGGATAAGTGCGCGTGCCCGCCTCAGCCGAGAAGGCAGCAAGTGTCGAGAGCAGAGATCCTGATTCTCTAGCGGCATTGATTGATTAATTGATTTAAAACATTTAGTAACATATTGCAGTCTGGCTCAATCGCCTCGCCGACAAGTTAAATGCGTTATCTATAGGCTAATTTTAAGTCCCTCATTACCTCAATCAATCAGATTATATTTCTTTAAACTTGCCTGCTGGATTGAATAATCAAATGAGATCTTGCTAGCGAAAATAATTAGTTAAACTGTTATACAAAATAACGATACGGCTCTCTTCCCATTGATTGATGTATAGTCGATCTTTTACTTATCTCCACTGTGGTGTAACGGGTTCTTCTTTTGACTTTCACGCAGACGACCGGGGTTCGAATCCTAGTCTTCCCGTTCTTTTTGCGATATAGGAATAATTCAATTTGGTGCACGTTGAGAGCTATATAAAGAATGACATCCTCAATGCATGTAGATTTATAATATTTTAACTTGAAACTAGGCTACTTTGGCGTATAATCATTAATATTATATTCCAAAAAATTATATTGGAAACACGGGGTTTCGAACACCGGTCACTGGGTTGGCAGGATTGAGCACTACCACTGAGCCACTGTGCCAGATGGGATAAATTCATTGTTTATACATTAATGAACGAGACAAGATCCACAATCCACGCATAGACACTTCAATTTTATGCTTGAATGAAACACAATCCAGGCGCTCCATTAAACATCCACAGCGGAGAATATGAAAGGAATCAGAGCCAAACGAGCGATAGGTTTCAATCATTAAAAATATCCCCGCGGGATTCACATTTGCAATGCTGCGCGTTGTTAGAATAACCACATAATGTGTCCATCGCACCGAGCGAGCGCCACGGTATATATAACGTGCATTATTTAGGACAAAGTGAATTTAGTATCAGCATTTTGGGTCTATTTTACATTTCAAAAGCCCCCTCTGGAAGAATGGAGCACAAAAACGTAATTCAGAATGGTATAAAGCAGATCCTAGACTGTGGGAATAATTTCAGGAAACGCGCTGTCACTTTCTTTGTGGGGGCGTGGCTGTGCTTCATCCGGCTAACTTGAACTTAAACCCTGCTTTCGACCAGGCTCAAACTTTTGGATCTGTTGTCATGGTGATTTGGACAATCCAGGTACGGGGAGCCGGAAAGTCCGGCTTAAGTCAGACTTAACCGAAAGTTATCCGGCTAACTCAGTTATCCAGGTACGGGGAACGGGGCCCAGGTGTGCGTGGGACACGTCTACGCACGTGTGATAAATCCCGATTTTCTGTACGTACACACATTCTAAATTCTGTGCTTAAGAACGAAAATAGAACACTTTCTAAGAATTGTTGATAAATGAGGGCCCAGGGCTTTTGCTCCGAGATTAGAGCAAAACCCCAAATGTTACAGAGGGGCTATATTCATCTGGATGGCCTGAGAAACAGGGTGGTAATGAAGGGCTAGCTTGACACATGCCACAGACTGGAGGACGCGGCATGGAGGAGAGCATAGGGAGGTGTAGTGGTTACATCATTGTTGTTTCCTGCGCGGTCCACCCCACTTGAAATTGCAATGTATTCTCAATGTTTAAAACAAATAAAAGATGAACATTGGCATGGTGTACCTTTCTGTGTGTATTCATCCACAATCTATAGCTCAACATGAAAACATTTGCAATTAATCGTAAAAGTAGCAAAATAACAACGTTTATGTTTTCGTTCACTGAGAAACTACACAATGGCCGTGACGTGTATTAGGCGACAGCACTGAACGACAGGCGTTCTACTGGTAAGTGTAGTTCTTTTTTAACGACAAATTAAACAACCGTTTAAGTTTAACTAACTTTATTTCAACCAAAAATGCTTAAACAATAATGTTAGTGATGGAAGTGTGCAAAAATGGAAAGCTTGCCAATGTTCATGAGGCAGAATTATTACAATAGCCGTAATACATTTTCCAAATGATAAATCCCTATATGGGTGGACCGTGCGGGAAACTAAAGTGACATCAGACTACACCTCCCTATAGGGTGGCGAAGCATTCGGGTCAGACATGGAACATGGAGGCAGGAAGCAGACTTTGTGTCAACGAGACAGAATATCCTCAAGCTTGTAGACCTTGAGCTTTGTAGAATGTTACAGATTGCCGTGGGATTAAGTAACGATAGTGAGATAAAATCTTTGTGGTGTTGTAGCCTATGACTTGATGCGCTTATGTTGCGTGGTGTTGAAGCTCTGTGTGACACAGTGTCTGAGGGATTTGGTTTTGCTTGATTGTGTCTTGAATCCCTAAATACTTATGTGTGGCAATAATACAGCATTATGTGGCTACATGGTGGGTATATGGCTAACTATTGTAAATGATCTTTCATATCTGTAGGCCAAATGCGTGTGGGACCGCCTATACCAGACCAGGGGGAATGCCGACGGTTTTTCTTAGCCGTATAGTGTTCAGACAGCTGTGGGGGAAAAACTGTTTGTGAAGCGTGTGTGTCTGGTTAAAATTGACCTGTAGCGAGCTGAGGGCATGCGCTGGAATATGTGGTGTGCTAGTTGAATTTACAGTGTGGTGTGTACAGTGAGGTTGTTCTTCTTGACATTAAACGCGTCCAGCCATCTACTACACGCGGTATAACAGCGTCCTCGACCTGTCTCGCGAGGTGCTGCTCCGTCAGGGAACACATCTTTTCACTGTGACAACATCCAGCACAGCTGCGTTTGTCGGCTGCCACACACAGCCAGGAGCGCTCTCCCTCTTCCGTCGGCGTGCCGACAGCTAGGGGCAGGTTAGCACAGATGGCACCCGGGGGCATTGGGGGACTGGTGTTGGATAGAGAGGGGAGCAGGGAGGTGGCAGGGTGGATGGCAGGTAGAGACTCACAGGCTCCCATCTGGCCCGCTATTGCTGGCACACTGCCCCGGGGGGGGGGGGGGGGGGGGGGGGGGGTGCCAGCAGCAGAAAGCCTGTCAAGAGTGGAAGTCACCTTGTGTGGGGAACGTTGCATACCCTCTAGGTGTTTTTTTTTGTTCCAGAGAGGGGGGGGGGGGGGGGGGGGGGGGGTTAGGGGCAAATCAGATCCAATCCACTTCGACTCGACTAAAGACGCACTTCTTCAACCATTATCTGAAATAAAAATGTAATTAAAGAAATATATATCTAACCCTAACTAACCTTATTGTCATGCACTTGTCCTAATATACTAACCTACACTGTAGCACTCAACACTTTGATGGACATTGTTACTCAGCTGATAGAGTTGTGCCCTTCCTGATGACTTGTCGTACAGAACTTGTAAGTCGCTTTGGATAAAAGCGTCAGCTAAATGACTAAATGTAAATGTAAATGTAAAAGGAAAATGAGGTAGGGAAGAGGTTGGAATTTGTGTAAATCTGGATCTGGATAAAGACTATAGCCCAGGTCACAACAAAATGTTACCATAATGCAGATATTTATATCTGGTCAAGCTTGACCTGTAACCACCTAGTGGGGGAAAAAAATATATTTCTCTATTTGAAAATAGAGATTCACACAAACCTGAGAAGATGAAGATATTTTCTTTCTATCAATAATTTCCCGAAAGCCCCTTGTTCACCAACCTCTGCTTAATTTAATAATCTGCTTAACCATTTCACTACCACACTACAGAAGGTTAACCTTTCACTACCACACTACAGAAGGTTAACCCTTTACTATCACACTACAGAAGGTTCTGTATCACACTAGCTCCCGCTCTGCGTCTGTTGCATATATCTCGCTTCAGCATATATACACTGAATACATTTCAAAATGTACCTTTAAATGCCAGCATTCATCTGGCCACACCCCCATCCGCTTACCTATATAAGCAGGGGTGGTGCCACACACTCATCTCCTTCTCAAATTTCATCACAAGCAAGTTGCAACGTGTTGCTATATGCCCACTTGACGTGGAGAAAAATATTTACTCTGAGGAAAGGAAGAACAAGGAGATACGTTGACATCATATCTTTATTTTCTCTCTCACTATTTTCGAGAAAATACGGCGATATTGTCTTCGTACTGGAGTGTCTGGAAGATGATGATCATTCTAAAATCCTCCACCGGTTTTCGTATTGGGAGCACGCCGCTGCATGCTTCTCAACTGCAGTTCCTTGCTGTGTTGGTTGGGGTGAAACCTTTCAGGGCACAGCTGAACTGTAGGACGCGCCGCTGTTGTGAGAAGCGGTGGGTTTCAGGTTGGGTGAGTACTTTTTGCTGGCAGGCTCCACTTGTCTGTTAGTGCTATGGGGGCTAATTGACAATGTTTATGAAAACCGGCCCCAAGCTAGGGTCCTTTGTTCAGCCTCTTAGGCGACAGAAGACCTTGGTCTGAAGCCCATTATAGTTTTAACTAGTGGGCCGCGACCATTAACACTGGTGATCCCTGTGTTTTCTGGACGAGTGGATATCTCTTCTGTCACCGTGTAGCCCCTTCTTTCATATCCAAATGAGAGTATTCCTTCACGAGGAGATATGGGCATAGATGTTCGATAGCGGAAGATCTATGTTCAAGTCAGCTACACAGGCCAGTTTGGGTATTGTGCTGGCTCCGTCGGGTGTTGGTAAAATCACTGTTGTAAAGCTGTGTTGACATCTTGTTTCTCTTTTCTCTTAAAAAGTGAGGAGGGTTTCAGAACAGCGGCCTGTCTGGGTGAGTGTTATATCATTGTGTACAAGTTCAGGTGATAGCTGCTTAGCTTACGGTTAGCCAGTCAGCTGTTAGCTGCGGCGTTAGCCTGCTGTGATCACTGCGTGGCCTACATATGTTGGGCCTACTGTTAGCCAGTCAGCTGTTAGCTGCGGCGCTAGCCTGCTGTGATCACTAGGAAACGTTAGCTTGCTGCTATCGGCCAAGGCCCAGAGCGGGGTAGCTCCGGCTCCTCGCGCGCCGCCGCGAGCTCCCCTCTGGTCGCGTGCGCCGTTCGCTCGGCGTCTCGCGGGCAGGGGCAGTAGCGACCGACGGTTGGAGCGGCCGTTAGCTTAATGCTACTCTGTTGAACGTGCTTTGATTATAACATGTTTTAAACACTCTTGACTACGACGTCATCTTTGACAGAGGATGTTCGTCGAACCTGCCCTGGGCCAGGACGGCAATGCCTGCGTCAACAAAGGGGACCGTAGCGACGGGTTGGAGCGGCGACGCTGCCCAGTTCGAACAACACAGGACGGCTGTGTTTTCTACGGGGCCTTGAGACTGCACTTCGTTGATCTACGCTCCGGGTAGGACAAGGTTTGGCCAGACCTTATACACGTCTTCTGGCTTTACCTTCTACATGTTTTGTAAATAACGATGTTTTCCAAAAACGTGTGTTGCTGCAATACATTTAGGATACGACGCGGGTTTTGTGTGAATTGTCTTGTCACTGGTAATTAGCTTCTCCGTGCAAATCGGGTTGTTGTTACAGATGTGAAAATTATCTGGTTGTTGTGTGAGAAACATCATGTGTGTTTATATGTACCGTGTACTCACAACTAAGGGGTAACTAACCTATGAAGCTATGCTTAGTGACAAATGAGTAAAGAATATTCTTTTCTCAGCCTGTGATGACAATGAACAGTGTGTTCACATATTAACAGGTTTTCCTGTTTTAACTGGCCGTATTAAGGGTAAAGTAGGAGGATTGTGTTTCCCCCCGGTTCCCTGGGGACTTCTTCATCCTCCTATCAGACATGTTGTTGCACTACATTGTGTCTTTGTGTGGTAGGGATGCGATGTAACCCTCAGCTTGATTGCTGAGGTTGTGCTAGACTGCTGGAGAAACTTTATTTTCCTAAAAGAAAAGATTGTTTGGTCGCTTTCGTGTGTGCTTAGCAAGGCCTGTGGCCGATACTAATCGAGAATTATGTATTCTCTCATTATGAAAAACGGCGTTCCTCTGTAGAGTGTTTTTGCAATTTTTTATAGGTGATGATGGGTTGTGTGTGTCATGTGCTGTGTGAAGCTGTCAGACGCTTCATAGAGCTGACTATGACTGTGTCATACTCTCTTTTTGTCATTACATCGTATCATGGGTGTGGCGTCGTAAAGGGGTGAACTGGTAACCTTTCCTCTCCCCCTTTTTTCTGTTGGTCAGGGGTACACCCCCTGTCCTTCAAGGTTCCTGTCACATTGCGGTTCGGCACGTTACGGGGTGGGGGGGGGGGGGGGGGAGTTTCCTGGTCCCACGGCCTGGAATATTGGGCGTGTGCACCGCAGAAACTCCCCCGCCATAGAGTACGTCACCGTGCGCGTATCTGTTGGTAGGACTTCCGTGTGCTGTTCAGGTCCATGTGATGGATCTGTTTTCGGGGGGTGGTCAGGGCTCCTCCTCACCAAGCGCCTATTCGGGCCTTCTGTGAGTTCGGACTCCTCCTTCCATGTGAGGGAGCCTCCTTCAGAGTACAGAGCCTCCTCCTCAGATTGTCAAGGTGAGTGGACCCTCTAGAAGGTGTCCTATTCTATTGTGTATGTATTCGATTCAATTCGATTATTGAGTATGTATGGGTTCAGTGCCTCTTCCCCGGAGAGCCCTAAAACCAATTTTTTACATGGCTCAAGGTGCAATATATTCTTTTCAATCTGTACAGCTCACGTGGGAAGTCTCTCTGGGGATTCCCGTCTCCTTCCTATGGGAGGGTGGTGGGATGTAAAAATATGAAAAATGTTTACCCCCGGCTGTGTAGACTGGTATACATACTGTTGGTGCTTCCTTCTTTTCTTTTAAAAAAGAGTTGTAGTTAGGAAGTGTCACACCCCTCTTGTCGTTCCCCTGGGCGCCTTGGGGATTCAATGACAGGTCTAAATAGCCTGTTCATTGATGTGGGTGTGTCCCGACGCACGTATAGTGCTAGCTCGCTGTAAACAGGCGACTGACTGGCACGCCTTGGTTGCTTGAGGTTAAAACGGCGTTTTTATAAAGCAACTGGGATGGAGGTTTTTCCTCTTCCGACGACCACATCCCACGACCTGGGTTGGTTATCGACGGATTCTCGTTCATGTCTGGGGGATGATGACGGAATGGATCTGAACATATGTAGAGGGGTCTCACGCCCTGGGGGTGGGCCACCGGGCGCGGTTCGCCCGAACGTCTGGGTGGCGCCTTTTTTTCATGTTAAGATCAACACGCATATCTGCCCTTTCTCCTGGAGTAGGCATGTCGGCGTGGTTAGGGCACGGGACTGGTTCTGGTCACGCTGGTCCGGATCAGTTGAACCCATTGTCCGCCGGGGATGCAGATCTGCTGTTCTGGTACCCTGAGGGACTTGGGCTTTTTTCAGGGGGAAAAATGCCAGGTTGGTCCGGGTGTCACAGGGTTAAGCACTATGGAGACCCTGGTTGGGTACGTTTTTTACTCAGCACTGTCGTAATGGCTTACGGCCATGCCAACCTGTACATGCTCGATCTCGTCAGATCTCGGCCGCTACACAGGTTGGTCCTGGTTAGTACTTGGTTGGGAGACCGCCTGGGAATACCAAGTACGGTGTGCTTAGGGGCGGGTTCTCCATTCTTTTTCGCTCCTCTCTCACGCATGGCGAAGAGGGGCCTGTTGGGGTGGTCTTTGACCTCCTCTGGTGACCCTGTGCTTCCCGTATCGCCAGGCCCGGTCCGAAGTAATGTTTCGTCGACCCGTAGGCCTGGGTTAACCCTTTTTTGAAAACTGAAACACTTGTACTGCGGTATAGCCGGTGTATACCCGCAGGTGTGTTTTGGAGTTTTTTCTTGAGGGGTTATAGGAACAACCACCGCATTGGGTAACACCAAGGTGGTTGATTCCCTGGTGTGTTGGAGCAGTGTCAACTCCCGGGTTCACCGGTTGAGGGTGCCCCTGCACGTTCATGACGTCTGCCAATCATGTCAGCCTTCTCTGCCTCAACCCCTCTGGGTGGGGGTTTTTAATTGGAGGCTTGGTCATGCAACAACGCCAGCATACGCCCCTTCCGCCGGGGCGGCTGTGTTCAGCTGTCCCCTCTGGCGCCTGTCTCGTCCGCAGTCTCCAGGCTAGGGTTAACAGCCTGTTGCCTGGTTTTTCCCCGGTGCGCTGCCTGCTTCCGTTGGTTAACCTTTTTTGTGTGCTTACGGCCATGCTGACTGCCTGTTCTGCAGGGTCAGTGTGCCAGGCGGTGTACTATTGGGGGGACAGGGCCCGCTCGGCTGAGGGGCCTTTGTCCGAATACGCTGGCGATGTGGGGGGCGGGGTCACTAAGTGCCCACCTGGTGGGGTCTTGATGCTGGCATCATGGACTTCTCCGGGCCCCCGTTCCAGGGGGTCCAGTCCCTTTGGTGGGTCTGGGTCTTCCTTCGCGCTCCGCTGCTACGGCCTTGCCACGGGGTTGGGTTTGCCCTTGACCCCGTGATTCTGGGGGCAGTAACGAGGTTGTTTCCTCCGTTCGTTCCCGGGTGGCATGCGGGTTGTGCGTGTGTGTAGTCGTGGGGTCAAGCCACGCTCTGCTCACCCTGTGCGTTGAGTTGCTTGAGTGCCTCTTCGCACGGTCGGGTCCGTCGCCCTCCCGTGAAGCCACCAATAGGGGGGGTGCCCTCCATTAGGGTGGGTCGGGGGGGCTCGGCCCTCCCTGATCTGATGGCTGTGGGGGGCCTCAGCGGGGTGTATTTGTCGAGCTTCTAGCTCCCGCTCAGCTCCTATTATGCAACAGACGCAGAGCGGGAGCTAGTGTGATACAGAACGTTAGGTTATGACTATAACCAAGTTCTGTTAACACTAGTGGACGCTCTGCGTCTGGACGCCGCTGCGGCCCTTGATTTTTCATTGTGGTGAAATTTGTTGGGAAGGAGATGAGTGTGTGGCACCACCCCTGCTTATATAGGTAAGCGGATGGGGGTGTGGCCAGATGAATGCTGGCATTTAAAGGTACATTTTGAAATTTATTCAGTGTATATATGCTGAAGCGAGATATATGCAACAGACGCAGAGCGTCCACTAGTGTTAACAGAACTTGGTTATAGTCATAACCTAACGTTAACAGTAAAGGGTTAACCTTCTGTGGTGTGGTAGTGAAAGGGTTAACCTTCTGTATTGTCACAGTGAAAGGGTTAACCATTTGGTAGTGCGGCAGTGAAATGGTTAACCTGTTAAGCCCTATTTTCTGGGTAAATGGAAGATTGCTCCACTTCTACAAGGTCCATTTGCATGTTCTTGGTATCTAGGGACATCTATGGATCTCATGTATTGAATGTATTCCCAGTGTCAGAAATAGTGTGTCTGTTACTAGGCTTGAGTAAATTGTGATGAAACAAAGGAGAATATAAATTATGATTTTTCTTTGCATCTTTGACGGTGAATAACATGAAAAAATGCCACTGAGCTCGTTCAGCACTTTCTTGAGATCACGTGTACAAAAGATCTAAGCAAATGAATAAAGGGAAGATGATTAAGGGCGTGTTCACACCTGAAAGTCTGCAGATAGTCCGGACTATCTGGTGGACCAAATGTGAAAATTATACATTGTTTGATTTTGGTCTGCGTTCACACTACCCTTTTTGGTGCGGATCTAATTTGTACAAAGGACATTGATTGATTGATTGATTGATTGATTGATTGATTGATTGAAAACTTTATTAACAGATTGCAGAATGGGTACAATACAGTACAGCTCAATACACACAATTGTTAAGGGGATGCAGACCAGAGAAAGACTTTCGTCTTGTTTACATCAGGGTCCCCCATTTTCAATTCATCAGGACATAATGACATACATGACATACAGATAGACAGTACTGCTACATCTATACATTTATGACATAACAGATTTGCAAATACAGTACTGTTTGTGATACAAAAAGAGTCCAGAAAAGGGAGTATATACATTTGACGTAGAAACTGTACATTGGAGGAGGTTGGGTGGGGTTGGGGGGTTGGGTAGGGCGGGGTTGGGGGGGGGGGACACTGTACAACTGTACGAGCAAAACTGTACATTGGGATATTGACAACCATACTAGGTAATTTACATTGGAGGGGGTTGGGGGGGGGGGGGGAACTCTGTACGAACAAGCAAAACTGTACATTGGAATATTGACAAAACCATACTAGGTAAATTACTGTACATTGGAGGGGGTTGGGTTAGGACATTTACAGGGGCCAGTTTCGAATTGCAGTCTCCCGTAGGTGTTCCTTGAGAGTGGTTTTGAAAGTAGGTAGTGATTCACATTCCTTTACAGCTTTGGGTAGGGCGTTCCACATTGATGTGGCATAATTGCGAAACGTGTTTAGTCCCTTGTTTGAGCCGAATCTGGGTTTAACATGATTTGTGGAGCTCCCTCTGGTGTTGTGATCGTGGTATTCACTGACCTTTGGGAAGTATTTTGACATGTACCTTGGTCGTGTAGTGTGTCTTGTAGACCAGGCCCATTGCAAGTTGCTGTACTCTGTCGTCTACTCTAAGCCATCCTAGGTTGTCAAAGTGGGCAGGGGTGAGGTGGGTTCTAGGAGTAAGGTCAAGCAGTAGTCTGACCAGTTTGTTTTGAGATGTTTGTAATTTAGTTTTTAGCGCCTTTGAGGTGCTTTGGTACCATGAGGTGCCAGCATAGTCGTAGTACCCTTGAATGAGTGCTCCTGCCAGAGTCTTCAGGGTATTCTTGTTTACCAGAGAGGAGATCCGGTACAAGAATCGAGTTCGTTGGTTGACTTTTTTTATTACATTGGATGCCATTTTGTCACAGGAGAGATTAGCCTCTAGGATGGAACCCAGGTAGGTAATTTCATCTTTCCTTGTGACAATATTGTCACCCACTGTAACTGTTCATCCTCATAAAATATAACAATGTTGTTCACTCATAAAAAAATTCATTTTAGCTCATCCTCATAAAATGGTTCATTTTAGTTTACACTCGTAAAATAGTTCATTTCAGCTCATCCTCATAAAAATTTTCATCTCAGCCCATCCTCATAAATTTTTTCATTTTAGTTTACACTCATAAAATAGTTCATTTCAGCTCATCCTCATGAAATAGTTCATTTCAGCTCATCCTCATAAAATAGTTCACTCCAGCACAGACCAAACAAGTCATCATGAAATCTGTTAGACGTGTTCATCTGCAGTCACCATGTGCTTCAAGCTCATTCCAAATCAGCCAATCAGGGGCAGTAATAGTTTCTTCCTTTTAGCTTCAGGGATTCGACTCTGCTTCACTCCACCATAGTGCTTCTCTTTGAGAATTTTTTTTTCTGAATATGATGAACAATACAGTTTTATTTACATTTACATTTACATTTTGTCATTTAGCTGAAGCTTTTATCCAAAGCGACTTACAAGTGTTGTACAACAAGACAGCAGGAAGGGTACAACTTTATCAGCTGAGTAACAATTTTCATCAAAGTGTTGAGTGCTACAGTGTAGGTTAGTATATTAGGACAAGTGCATGACAGTAAGGTTAGAGTTATATATTTTTCTTTTTTTATGTCGTCATATTGTTTTCTCTGTCAGCAGCAGTGATGCCACAGATTACTTGTAAAAATAATCTGATTACTGATTACACATTTAAAAAGTAATCTAGTTACTTTACTGATTACTTGATTATGAAAGTAACTAGGTTACGAAGTCGTCGTCGTCGTCCCTGCTGCTGCCACAACATAAGAATGACAACAGTTTTATTTTTTTAAATAATGCTTTATTGAAAGTGCATAATGTCATAAATCATGATTGGCTGCTCAGACAGGTCATCATGAGACGTCATCAGCCATCAGGCCATATAAGGTCACAGCTGTCCACTGCTCAGGCACTCTAGGACAGTGGTTCCCAAACTAAATAAAATAGAAAATGTATATATAATTTTAATAAAAAATTTAATTGTAAAACTGTTGTGTAATATAAAACATGGTATTATAGTTTGTTATTCTCTCAAATTAGGCTTATCATTATGGGTAAATAGTGGCGCTTGTCATCAGAGATAGTAACTAAATAGTAACGCACAGCCACTTGGAAAAGTAACTGTAATCAGATTACTGGCTTGTAAAAAGTAACAAATTAGATGACTATTTACTGAAAAAAGTAATCAGATTAGAGTAACTAGTTACTGGCATCACTGGTCAGCAGTAACCATGCAGACGTCCCAAGAGCACCGCCAAGATGAGGTGTTAAACAGAGGTCTTCTTAAACAGAGTGTTTTTAATATATATTAATGACATGAAATCGGCATGCGATTGCAACCTGTTCCTGTTTGCTGACGACTCGGCACTCCTGGTCTCTGACAGGGATAAGTCTAAAGTGGAAAGTGTCCTGAGCAGTGAAATGAAAAAGATCTGCTCTTGGCTCAGTGACAATAAATTGTCTCTACATCTGGGAAAAACAGAGGCTATACTCTTTGGGTCAAACGCCAACCTAAAGAAATCCCAGGGTTTTAAAATTAGAGTAGGTGAAAACGTTATTGAGGATAAAGAGGAGGTCACCTACCTGGGCTTTATTTTAAATAACAAACTTTCTAATGAAAAAATGGCACAAAAAGTTATTACTAAGGTCAATCAAAAAACCAAATTTTTATTTAGAATTTCCTCATTCATAAATAGAAACGCTCTGAGGACCCTAGCTGGAGCCCTCATCCAATGTCACTTTGACTATGCTTGCACTTCATGGTACAGCAACATATCAAAACAAATGAAGACAAAGCTCCAGACCTCCCAAAACAAACTAGTGAGACTCCTGCACAACCTTCACTTTAGGACTCACCTAACGCCAGCCCACTTTAGCAGTCTGGGATGGCTTAGGGTTGAAGAAAGGGTACACCAGCTTAAAATGCTACTGGTTTTTAAAGTACTGAAAGAAACGGTCCCCAAGTACCTAGTAAATTATTTTAATAAAGTAGGAGATGTCCACAAACACGCCACAAGAGGAAGCCCCACGGACCTGGTCCCGCCGAGAGTCAGGACATGCATGGGGAAAGATGCATTTTTTTACTCGGCTACGGTAATGTGGAATGCCCTGCCAACATTCATAAAACTCCTGAACTCCCCTCTCGGATTTAAATCCGCCCTAAAAACATGGCTCAGCAGCAACTCAAATTGGTCTTAAAATGTTTTTTATCTCTTTTATCATAACTTGGCTTTTATTTCTTTTATCATGAGTTGCTTTTAAGGGTTTGCGGATTTTCTTTTAACATTAGTTAACTGTATGAGTTGTCAGGTTAGGTGTTTTTATACACATTTTTAGGATGTATCCTGTCTAGTGTACATGTCCATTTGTGTTTCTGTGCCTTTTTATGTTCCATGTATGGACCACAATGGAAACAAGCCTTGGCTTTATTGTGTTTTATCCATTTTTGACCAGCGCTGTTGACACTGTTATTGTCTTGTCTTTTAAAATGTTTTTTTGTCCTACGATTTGTGTCAAAATAAAGCATTCAATCAATTCAATCAATCAATCAATTCTGTAGTGAAGAGGACCATGAGTGTTGATATTCACACAGCGGCCATTTTGCTCTCATGTCCTGCTCGGGAAGAGAGGGTGGAAAGGAATCCCAGCCTGAGCTTGAAATAAGAGCAAAATGGCCACTGTGTGCAAACGGTCAATGGTGCAAAACCCAAAGGGGGCTCTCGTGTGACCTGTAATGGCTGTCCGGGGGGGGGGGGGGGCAGAGGGCCAGTCCTGAGGAAAAGAGCTTTATTGGGGCCATGTGGTCAGGTCATACCCCCCTCCTCCCCCTATCCTCTTTGCCTTAATCCCTCCATTCTCCAAGCCTTGTTATTACTCCGTATCCAATATTGCAAGGAAATAACCAACAGATGCCCAGCGTCTAAGACAGGCATTATGTTCTTAGAAGATCTCCTGGTTAATGCTGATTATTAACATATTGTGTTTTGGAGACAGTAAGGCGTGATGCAGTGGATGACTCTCCACAGCTGCCTCACATGGTCTTGAAGTCAAAACAACACAAACCTTTAGAGCAGCGGTTCTCAAACTACGGGTCGCGAATAAGGGACTAAACACGTTTCGCAATTATGCCACATCAATGTGGAACGCCCTACCCAAAGCTGTAAAGGAATGTGGATCACTACCCACTTTCAAAACCTCTCTCAAGGGACACCTACGGGAGACTGCAATTCAACACTGGCCCCTGTAAATATCCTAACCCAACCCCCTCCAATGTACAGTCATTTACCTAGTATGGTTTTGTCAATAGTTCAATGTACAATTGTGTTTGTTTGTACAGTGTCTCCTCCCCCCCCCCTCAATGTACAGTGTTACTTGTTTATACAGTGTGCCCCCCGCCCCCCCCCCCCCCCCCCCAACCACCTCCAATGTAAATTACCCAGTATGGTTGTCAATATCCCAATGTACCCAACCCCCCCCACCCAACCTCCTCCAATGTACAGTTTCTACGTCAAATGTATATACTCCCTTTTCTTGACTCCTTCTGTATCACAAAAAGTACTGTATTTGCAAATCTGGTATGTCATAAATGTATAGATGTAGCAGTACTGACTATCTGTATGTCATGTATGTCATATATGTCTATATGAATTGAAAATGGGGGACCCTGATGGAAACAAGACAAACGTCTTTCTCAGGTCTGCATCCCCTTAACAATTGTATGTATTGAGCCGTACTGTATTGTACCCATTCTGCAATCTGTTAAATAAAGTTTTCATTCATTCATTCATTCATTCATTCATTCATTCATTCATTTCATTCATTCATTCAGACCGATGGGGTCGTGGGTAGGTGGCAGTGGGGTTGCGCATTGGCAGGTAATAATATTTTTTTTGCACTTTGGCTGTTAACAGAATTCGACTATATGGCGACAATAATGTGGTCAAGAGGCATGGTTTCTATCTTGAGCCTTAACTTGTTAGCATTGTTCCTTTTTATTCACATGGAAAGAGCAGCAGTAACATACATGGTCTTCTCTCACTGAGAGACATTGGGGGAGAGAACGAAGTGGGAGTATACCTTTGCTTTTATACTCGCCACAAGGTGGTGTACCTGGGTGGCTCTGCCTAGAGCACCCTCTAGTGGGAACAGATATATATGCAACTAGACAGTCACTGGTGGAGACAGTTATATATGCAGGTAAACAGTTACTAGTGTAAACAGACATATGTACAGTTAGACAGTTACTAACAATCCTACACAGAACCTCTGATCTCAACATTGGCAATCTCAAAATCCTTTCCTATGGCAACACCGAGGTCAGTGGATGAATAATGAATAAAAATATCGAATAAAAGAATAAACGACCAAAACCTGAGATATCTCGGGTCTGGCAGCCAACGCATGGCGAGTTAACCCAACTTATCTCGAGTTTGGCAATTAAAGAGTTAAGTGTGGGGTCGCCAAAAATAATCCTAAATAAAATGGGGTCGTGGAATAAAAAAGTTTGTGAACCCCTGCTTTAGAGGTCCATTGACCATATTCACACAGTGGCCATTTTGCTCTTATGTTGTACTCAGGTTGGGATTCCTTTCCACAGGAATCCCAACCTGAGTGTGACATAAGAGTGAATATGGTCAATGCAAATAATGTGTTTGTGGTGTATGAAGAAAGGGTGGAAAAAAATCCCAACCTGAACATGACAAAAATGGCCACCATGTGAATATGGTCAATGTAAATATGTGTTTGTGTGGTGTATGAAGAATTGATGGAGTTAATGTGTTTGTGGGAAAATATCACATGCGTCATATCAAATCATATCATTAATATTAATTATATTACTGCTATTGGTACTACTAATAATAATACTACTAACAACAGTAATATTTTTTTCTTTATAAATATACACTTTCTTGTCATTATTAGTGTACAATTCTGAGGGAAGTAGGGGAATGTGGCGTTGTATTTAATAACATGTTACTCATCAAGAATTCCAACCTGAAGAGCCCAGGACTTCATTTGCTATCAGAGAATGTGTCACTCACGGGGACTCTGCAAGAAAGTGGTTTGTCAGAGCCTGAGGCGGCCACAGCCACACTGACCTAAATAAAAAAAATTGTCGACAGCCATACATTGACCAACTGAACGGGGCATTGAGGAAACAAACACTTAACTCTGCAGACATAACATCCGTTAAAAAATACCTTAACTGGAAAATGAAGTCTAAAAAGGCTTTTGTAAAACAGAGTTAATTTAACACAGGAATTTAAGAAAGACCTCGTCATG
Organism: Notolepis coatsorum; assembly: GCF_963971535.1. Taxonomy (NCBI): domain Eukaryota; kingdom Metazoa; phylum Chordata; class Actinopteri; order Aulopiformes; family Paralepididae; genus Notolepis; species Notolepis coatsorum. Next base: position 93,048,641 of record NC_140172.1, on the reverse strand, counting down.
AATAAATGTAGCTTATGATTTAGCTTATTATTTTCAGCATACTAAATACAAAATACATGTATTCATCATGAGGACATACACATACAGTAGGCCTACATGTGTTGCTGATTTAGGTAGGTATTAGGGTTGCTGTAAACTAGCTAGCTTATTTGTAATCCTTTTGTTGTTCTCCTTTTTTACTTGTTTGTTAGGCTTAGGCAGATGTTTCCTTATTATTATTGTTTGCAGTGGGCTCTGTAGACAGGATTGCGTCATTACTGCACAGAAATCCATACGATTAAAGTCTCACCCTTCCAGTAAAGACGATTTGATTGGAGTATTCCTCTGTATACCCAGCCCATCTATAGTGCTGATTCCACATGCAGTGTCAATGCAGAAAAGAGTCCCCCAGTGGTATGGGGTGGTATAGCATTACAAAGCTCATGCAGAGAGGAAATCAAGCTGGATCTTTTGGAACTCCCTATTTTCACACCATTTTGCCTTGGGGGGGGGGGGGGGGGGGGTAAAATATAACCCTTATCTTAACCCTAACTGTAGCTTCAGACGTGGGATCCAGTAATAAAAAGGTTTTAAGCCACACCGCAACATGCAAAGAAGTGGTGTAACCAGGGCCGGACTGGGGAAATAATTCATACCGGGAGATATAGCGCGAAATATAGCCCCAATCAGGCCACTTTTTAAGCGGGGGGTCTGGGGGTCCCCCACCAGGAAATGTTTTGTTACAAAGACTTAATTTCCTGCAGTCTGGTGAATTTTAGTGCATGTGAATCACAAACTAATGAGCCAACAATTGCTTAGTACAATGTACTGTTATGGACCTCAAATAAAACTGTTGTGGCACTAGCAATGCTACTCTCTCCACCTTCAAAAAGAAAAAAGCAAGAGCACAACATATTTTTCTATTTACTATTATAATACAGTTAACCACTCTCTCCTGTAGGGCCTTTCTTTTTCTTTGTTTTATCCCTCTCTCCTCCACCCTTTCTCTTTCTTCCACTGTCCATCTTGACATCAACGTTAATTGACTTTCGCTCTCTGATCTCTACCGAGTCCCTCACTACCTGGCTCATTGCCTGGCTATTAATCTGCATCTGAGTGCCGTCTGCCATTCCATTCGCCGCCTCCGCTGTCAATCAGTTGTATCGCCTAGTCCCGCCTCCACCAATCACAAGCGGCAGCACGGCTCCATTGTGTGTGTGTGTGATCCGCGTGAGGGAGAGAGTCAGATAGTTCTCCAACTCTGTCGCAGACAGTGAAATCCTGGTTGTTCCCCACCCACCTAGGTTATCTAACTATCGCGCCGCGCCGCCGCCACAACTAGAAACAATGACCTGGCAAAAAAAATTATAATACATTTTTTTTTTTTTTTTTCTTTTTTATATATAATTTACTTTTTTTTAATCTGTGCAGGCCAGGCCACCGGGAAAACTCCCGGTGCTCCCGATGGCCAGTCCGGGCCTGGGTGTAACCATCCACAACAGAATACAACAGTCTATATTTCTGAAGTTTTTGATTAATCTCTCACCAACATGATATCTTGGAACTATTTTGTTTCTTGAAGAAGGCCAGTGTATTACTATGGACTGGGGCCACCTAGCTATATATAAGATATTGCATTGGTTTCAAAGAAGAATCAAGATCAGAAATCAGAAATCCATTTCATAGCAAGTTTAAGGTTTAACTTACAGTTCTGCAATAAGAAGCAAGCACCTATGAATTTAGATTGTCCTTATAGCCTCATATTTTACAATTGAATTGATAGAAAACGAAGAGATCTGCTAGATGTAGGTCTGCCTCTCTTGATCCACTAGATGTAGGCATGCCTCTCTTGTTCTACTTCTAGATGTAGGCCTGCCTCTCTTGATCTACTTTTAGATGTAGGCCTGCCTCTCTTGTTCTACTTCTAGATGTAGGCCTGCCTCTCTTGATCCACTAGATGTAGGCCTGCCTCTCTTGATCCACTAGATGTAGGCCTGCCTCTCTTGTTCTACTTCTAGATGTATGCCTGCCTCTCTTGATCTACTAGATGTATGCCTGTGTAGCAGGGTGGATTATCCCTGCTTTATGGGAGTGGTTGTACACGGCCACCTGGTAGCAAGAACGCAGCAGAGCTGGGTCCAGCTGGGTCCCCGACTGTAGGCCAGGAATGTTGAAGTGGAGGTCGAGCAGCGGGAGTGGATGGGGCCTAGGATTCACTATGGGGAGTGGATGGGGCCTAGGAATGGTGCGCTGGTCCTTCTTGCCCTCCAGGGCGATCAACAGCAGCTCCCCACACACCCACACTTCCCCCAATACTTCCTGGGCCCTCCCACACCCGATGGCAGTAAAGATGGATGATATATTCGCTCCCCAAAGCAGTACCCTTCCCGAATGATGAGTAGAGACCTTTCACAATGAACTATAGGCAGGGGGTGGGGAAAGGGTTAAATTAAATACACATTAACAGACACACACACAGTGGTCCCATCAACTGTCCTTTACTGGAAGTCTGGTTCAAGTTATACAAATAAATTACACAATGATTCAAGTTATTCCCGCACCGGGCACCTAGTGCTCTCGCTCTACAATACACATGGATGAAAGTTATTACCACACTGGGCACCTAGTGCTCTCGCTCTACAATACACATGGATGAAAGTTATTCCCACACTGGGCTAGACACAGTAACAACACCTTCCCTTTAAGGGTTATATACTGCTCCGCTTCTCCGTAGGTGGGGGGAAAAGGGGAAGGAGTAAAGGAGTTCAATGGGATTTTTTATAAGGAAACACACGTTAATATTACACTCAAACCATATTGACAGTGGGCCCACGTTAGCAAATAAAAGTCCTATCTAAAGCCGGCTTTTCCCCCAAAACAATAAATGGTTGGGGCGCCCCTAGACACTGCTGCCAGCGTTAGTTCAAAGCATGGTTTATCTTCACCCTTAGAGAGCCTGCGCCACACAGTGGAAATGTCTACCGATAAAGTTTCAGCACTCGGAGCGCCGCTGTACTTATCCAAGATGGCGGGCCTGCTCTCACCACCAACCGTCCGGGTGGTAAGATGGCCGTCGGGAGATCCCACGATAACAGGCAGCGGGGCGGGGTAGACGCTGGGCAGGTGACTGCTGGGGTAACGGCTTGGAGGGGCTGGAGGAGCGTGCAGTGTAGTGACGTCCGCTGCTGGGCTGAAGGGGTGGGCCGACACGCGGGCTAAACTGTGGTGCTAGCCTAAACAAAGCTAAGCTGTGGGTCGTGGTGAACCCCCTGTCATGACGCCTATACACAGCTAACGCAAGGTGGACAATATCTACCACCTGGTCTTCGGCAGTCGCTCGCCTGCCGGTTCATTCACAATGTCTCTTCCGCATTAACCAAACGCTAAGCTACCGCATACTTCTAGGATAACCCGCTTTGTAACTGAGTTTATCTCTCGCATGCTGAATCTCCGGAGCTCCCGTTCCGTGCATCCTCCTCCTTCTGTGGAAAACACTGAAGAGAAAGCCCCTCCCTCGGCACCGCGTTCTGAACCCATTCTTCTTCACCTGTGTCTCCCTGCCCAACGTGACAATTAAGTGCAAGTTAAGTGTCAATGTCAGGGTAGGGATGATCAAGAGCGGTCAGCCGGTTACACAACGTCCTTGTGAACACAGGGAATGCAAAGGATTAGCGTTAGACACATTGAATAATAGTCATACATTTGCAGGTGTCTACACCTGCCTCTCTTGATCTACTAGATGTATGCCTGCCTCTCTTGATCCACTAGATGTATGCCTGCCTCTCTTGATCCACTAGATGTATGCCTGCCTCTCTTGATCCACTAGATGTAGGCCTGCCTCTCTTGATCTACTAGATGTAGTCCTGCCTCTCTTGATCCACTAGATGTATGCCTGCCTCTCTTGATCTACTAGATGTATGCCTGCCTCTCTTGATCCGATGTAGGCCTGCCTCTCTTGATCTACTAGATGTATGCCTGCCTCTCTTGATCCGATGTAGGCCTGCCTCTCTTGATCCATTAGATGTAGGCCTGCCTCTCTTGATCTACTAGATGTATGCCTGCCTCTCTTGATCCGATGTAGGCCTGCCTCTCTTGATCCACTAGATGTATGCCTGCCTCTGTTGATCTACTAGATGTAGGCCTGCCTCTCTTGATCCACTAGATGTAGGCCTGCCTCTCTTGATCCACTAGATGTAGGCCTGCCTCTCTTGATCCACTAGAATCGATGTAGGCCTGCCTCTCTTGATCCACTAGATGTAGGCCTGCCTCTCTTGATCAACTAGAATCGATGTAGGCCTGCCTCTCTTGATCTACTAGATGTAGGCCTGCCTCTCTTGATCAACTAGAATCAATGTAGGCCTGCCTCTCTTGATCCACTAGATGTAGGCCTGCCTCTCTTGATCAACTAGAATCGATGTAGGCCTGCCTCTCTTGATCTACTAGATGTAGGCCTGCCTCTCTTGATCAACTAGAATCAATGTAGGCCTGCCTCTCTTGATCCACTAGATGTAGGCCTGCCTCTCTTGATCAACTAGAATCGATGTAGGCCTGCCTCTCTTGATCTACTAGATGTAGGCCTGCCTCTCTTGATCTACTAGATGTAGGCCTGCCTCTCTTGATCTACTAGATGTAGGCCTGCCTCTCTTGGTCCACTAGATGTAGGCCTGCCTCTCTTGATCTACTAGATGTAGGCCTGCCTCTCTTGATCTACTAGATGTAGGCCTGCCTCTCTTGATCTACTAGATGTAGGCCTGCCTCTCTTGGTCTACTAGATGTAGGCCTGCCTCTCTTGGTCCACTAGATGTAGGCCTGCCTCTCTTGATCTACTAGATGTAGGCCTGCCTCTCTTGATCTACTAGATGTAGGCCTGCCTCTCTTGATCTACTAGATGTAGGCCTGCCTCTCTTGATCTACTAGATGTAGGCCTGCCTCTCTTGGTCTACTAGATGTAGGCCTGCCTCTCTTGATCTACTAGATGTAGGCCTGCCTCTCTTGATCTACTAGATGTAGGCCTGCCTCTCTTGGTCTACTAGATGTAGGCCTGCCTCTCTTGGTCTGCTAGAGCTAGATGTAGGCCTGCCTCTCTTGGTCCACTAGATGTAGGCCTGCCTCTCTTGATCTACTAGATGTAGGCCTGCCTCTCTTGATCTACTAGATGTAGGCCTGCCTCTCTTGATCTACTAGATGTAGGCCTGCCTCTCTTGATCTACTAGATGTAGACCTGCCTCTCTTGGTCTACTAGATGTAGGCCTGCCTCTCTTGATCTACTAGATGTAGGCCTGCCTCTCTTGATCTACTAGATGTAGGCCTGCCTCTCTTGATCTACTAGATGTAGGCCTGCCTCTCTTGATCTACTAGATGTAGGCCTGCCTCTCTTGGTCTACTAGATGTAGGCCTGCCTCTCTTGGTCTGCTAGAGCTAGATGTAGGCCTGCCTCTCTTGGGAAAACTTCCTATCAGCTCCACAGATTTGTCTTTTGCCATAATCTAGCCTAATATTTTTTAAGAATGTTGATTCTCAATATATTAATTGATTATTTAATATAGGCTAGGTATTGTGGTCAATTACCATAAGAGATCACACTTGCCGGGTTGATATCCTAATCTGTTTAAATTATTAATCAAAAACTAAATGTAAACTCATTGTGCCATGGAAGTGTGCCAGAGGTAATTTGAGGATCCTTATGTGACTGTGGTGTGTTTTCCTCTCACATTTCTTATTTTTTTGTTTTATTTAACCTTTATTTAGCCAGGCAGGTCAATTAAGAACAAGATTATTCTTATTTACAACGACGGCTTGGCGAGAGGACAAAGGGGCCTCTCGAAGGGTAACAGGGAAAGGGGACCATTTTTAGTTTTTTAAATAAAATAAAATTAAATAAAATAGAAAAGAGACAGACAATACATACATCACGTGTACATTTTCTTGACCACCACAGGGTCTGTGAGAATGAATGGAACTATGTGAACTTTGCTCTGTCTACAGTGCACACAAGTTACAACCAATGCACACAGAGCCCCATGCTCTCCTAGCTGGACTGCACCCATAGCTCAATACCGGTTGACCCACAAAACCAGGGAGAGTGCTGATGCTCATCCCGACCACAGGACCCTGGTGTGTCATAAAGACTCACGCTGATCTGAGACTACGAGGCTTGACGCGTGACATCGACCTCACGATAGAACGGGGCGGGGTAAACACATAACTGCCCGGTAACAGGCGCTCTCTTCTCATTGGCTGCCGGGGAATGTTCGTTTGATCATATACCCTTTTGTAAGAAATGACACATGCAGTTTTGATCTACAGACACATGGACATGATTTACATCCTCACGTGCACAAAAACTTGTGTACATATACATGCACAGTCTTAGGCTTAGATATGCACACACACACCAATGCAAGAACACACACACACACACACACATTTACAGAGTGGTGGTGAGAACTAGGGCAGAATCACATCCCTCAGCCTATTTCTAGTTAATTATCTTCTGAGAATTAGTTTCCCCCGCTCTCCCTAGATTAGCCCCCTGGTAACAGTGTTGTCATTTTGTTATTATTACATCTCACACAATTTTAGTTAATGTTTTAATGCCAACACTGTTTTCTCCGGAGTGATCGGTCGAGATCCACAAGAGCCCCCAGTCTAGGTATACGTAAGGGATAATGTATAGCTAGGAGGTCATTGTCGCAAAATAATTGACCGACACAGAGTTTAAAATACCGAGGCGCAGCGCTGAGGTGTTTTAAACGTCAGTGAATGTCAATTATTTTGCAACAATGATCGAGTATAGCTATACATTATCCCGCTTATTACATGGCTAACTTACTAACAAATATACCTAATTCATTGTACACCATCGACAAGACGAGATCAAATGCAAACGCAGTTGTTCTGTGGCTCTGTCAGCCCAAATAAAGTGATTATTATTATCGGCAGTCGGCAGGTCTGTGGTCTGATTGCACTGATGACTGAGTGCAGCTGTGCATATGCTGAGCAGCACTGATACAGTGTTGTAGTGGGCTTGATTGCGAACAGCTGCGCACAGCGGTCATTATTGCTTGGCAGAGGTCCGTTATCGTGTGATAACGGACCTCTGACGCGCGCTATTGACCAATCACAAGCAAGCATTTCGGCGATTGTGAAAACGCCATGTAATAACTATGCATAATGGGTTAACCATTGATGGAAAGGAAATTATTTATGATCATTAGTCTACAGTATGTTTCTTCAAGCTTATTAGTTGTCGATAAAATCCACCGTAAAACATAATTTACATTGTGCTATTCCAATGATCTTGGACAGTTAAGTCATAATCTATAAACATAGACAAGTATATCCATAAACTGGACATTTGAATCTGTGATGTCCTAGAATGAAACTTTTTTGGGCTCATAGACATTTAGTTTGAGCTATTACATCCAAATGAGTTTTATTTAAATATAGGGCTACAGCTATGAATCAGGAAATATACCCATATGCCAGTAAAATCAACAGGGCTACTGTCATAGTATCCTGGGAGTTGTTATTCACTATGGAGCAGCTTCAAGATTTGTGTTCTGATGACATCGTATTATGGGAATAACATGTGAATTCTAATTTAGGGTGGATTTTTGCTTTGGTGTTTAATGGTCCAAGATCCTGACCCAGTGCACACTGCAGCCGAGAATGAGAGCCATGCAGAGGCAACATTACAATGGAGAGCCTCTGTGATTTCAACTGTAAAATATGTGTTTGCAGTTTGGATGCAGAAGCAGTTTTACCTGAGATGACATTGATGATAAAGAGTCAATATGGAGCTGAAGTTAACATCATCACACACCCAATATAATTATCATAGGCCTATACTCCATCCTAGAGGCAAATCTTTCCTGTGACAAAATGGCATCCAATGTAATAAAAAAAGTCAACCAAAGAACTAGATTCTTGTACCGGATCTCCTCTTTGGTAAACAAGAATACCCTGAAGACTCTGGCAGGAGCACTCATTCAAGGGTACTACGACTATGCTTGCACCTCATGGTACCAAAGCATCTCAAAGGTACCATTAGAAACATCTCAAAACAAACTGGTCAGACTACTGCTTGACCGTCACCTCACCCCTGCCCACTTTGACAACCTAGGTTTCAAGTTTCTCAAGTTTCTTTAATAGTTGTCATACAGAAGTACAGAATACTTTCATACAAAATGCTTCTTACTGTTACGCTCCAGAGACTGTGCTAGACAAGATAAGTATCAAATAACATAGTATAGCATGTAAATTAGAAGTAGAAAATGAGGTCACAGTGTTCAGTATAGACATATGTACAATGTTCGATGCAGAATAGACGTAACTGAGTTACCATATAATATACAATACTATGCAGTGTACTAATATACAATACTATATAGTGCAAGCAGAATGGGATGAGGTACAATTTAGGTACAATTTACAGTAAGGTGTACGAGTTGTAGTGCAATCCTTTATCAATAAATATAAAGTGTGGGGAGTGGGTGCTACAGTGTGTTTGTTTAAAGTGAGTGTGTGCTATAAAGTGTGGGGAGTGGGTGCTACAGTGTGTTTGTTTAAAGTGAGTGTGTGCGTGTGGATGTGTGTGCTATGTGCGTTTGATGGTTGTTGTGTAGTGTTCATTGTTCGTTGAGCAGCCTGATGGCCTGGGGGTAGAAGCTTCTTCTGAGTCTTTCTGTGCTCGCCTTGAGACTCCGGTATCGCTTGCCTGACCGCAGCAGTTCAAAGAGGCAGTTGTTCGGGTGACTGGAGTCCTTAATGATTCTCTTAGCCTTACCCCTGCACCGCTTGTTGTAAATGTTCTGGAGGGTGGGGAGCCCCCCTCCAATTGTGCGTTCGGCTGAACGTGTCACTCTTTGTAGTCTGCTTCGGTCTTGTGCAGTGCTATTCCCAAACCAGGAGGTGATGTTGCCAGTCAGGATGCTCTCTATTGTACATGAGTAGAAGTTCTTAAGGATCTTCTGACTGACTTGGAACTTCCTTAGGCGCCTGAGGAAGTAGAGGCGTTGTCGTGCCTTCTTCACAACACTGTCAATGTGTGTGGTCCATGTCAAGTCCTCGGATATGTAGGCTCTGAGGTACTTAAAGCTGTTCACTCTCTCAACCCGTGCCCCATCGATGCTGATGGGGCTGTAGTCCTTGACCCCCGACCTCCTGAAGTCCACAATCATCTCCTTTGTTTTGCTGACGTTCAGGGAGAGGCTGTTTTCCTGGCACCATCCCGCCAGGACCTTGACCTCTTCCAGGTAGGCCCTCTCGTCGTTTGCAGAGATCAGGCCCACCACCACTGTGTCGTCAGCAAATTTGATGATTGTGTTGCTACTCCGCTGAGCCACACAGTCGTGTGTGTACAGGGAATAGAGGAGGGGACTCAGAACACAGCCCTGGGGGGCCCCTATGTTGAGGGTGATGGATGAGGAGGTGCAGTTGCCTGCTCTCACCACCTGGGGTCTGCCCGTCAGGAAGTCCAAGACCCACTGGCAGAGGTCATAGTTCAAGCCCAGGTCCCTGAGCTTGGCTATGAGTTTGGAGGGGACTATGGTATTGAATGCCGAGCTGTAGTCGATGAATAGCATTCTCACATAGTTCCCCTTCCTCTTGTCCAGGTGTGATGCTGCTGTGTGCAGCACATGGGCTATGGCGTCCTCCGTGGACCTGTTGGGGCGGTATGCAAATTGCAGGGGGTCCATGTTGATGGGGAGGGAGGAGCAGATGTAGCCCTTTACTAGCTTCTCAAAGCACTTCATGGCTATGGAGGTGAGAGCTACAGGGCGGTAGTCGTTGAGGCAAGCAGGCTTGGATTTTTTGGGTACAGGGATAATAGTGGACTTCTTCAGGCAGGTGGGGATGACAGCCTGTTCTAAGGACAGGTTAAATATGTCAGTGAATACCGGGGCCAGTTGGCCGGCACAGACTTTTAGGACGCGGCCGGGGATGCCGTCCGGTCCTGCTGCCTTCCTGATATTCACTTTTTTAAAGGTCCGCCTCACCTCATGCTCTGTTACCCTGAACACTGAGTCTCCATCAGCAGCAGACCCCCCCCCCCCATTGCCGTGGCTTGTGGGCTGGTGTTGTTATCACCAGCATCAAACATCGCATAGAAGGTATTGAGGTCATTTGCTAAGGAGATGTCACTGTTCAGTTTGAGGGAGGTGCCTTTGTAGTCTGTCATCGTTTTGAGCCCCTGCCACATAGCTCTGGAGTCAGCCTGTTCAAACTGGAGTTCAATTTTATCCCTGTAGCACCGTTTTGCCTCTATTACTGTCCTCCTTACGTTGTATCGCGCCACCTTGTGGTCATTCATGTTGCCTGCCACCAGGCCGTCGTTGTATGCTTTGGTGTGCGCTTTCAGAGCTTCACGGACGGATTTGTCTACCCAGGGTTTTTGATTTGGGTAAACTGGGATGGCTTAGAGTAGACGACAGAGTACAGCAACTTGCAATGGGCCTGGTCTACAAGATACACTACACCACTAACGTACCCATGTAGGCCTACATGTCAAAATACTTCTCAAAAGGTCAGTGAATAGTAATACCATGACCACAACACCAGAGGGAGCTCCGCAAATCATGTTAAACCCAGATTCGGCTCAAACAAGGGACTAAACACGTTTCGCAATTATGCCACATCAATGTGGAATGCCCTACCCACAGCTGTAAAGGAATGTGAATCACTACCCACCTTCAAAACCACTCTCAAAGAGCACCTACGGGAGACTGCAATTCGAAACTGGAAATGTCCAAACCCAACCCCCTCCAATGTACAAACTTCTAAACTACCACCCTGAAAAAGTAAAGAAAACAAAACAGACTTGGTTCAATTGTATATGAAACAGCCATGTGGTATTGCATCTAGAAGATGTATTGACCATATTCACATAGTAGTCATTTTGCTCTTATGGGAACAGGGGGGAAAGGAATCCCAACCTGAGCACAGCATAAGAGCAAAATGGCCACCGTGTGAATAATCAATTGTCTTGTCTGCTTATTCCAAGTCCCCCCAATGTAATGTCTATGGGGATATAAAAGCTTTACCTACCAATTTACCAACACCTCATTTCAAATTGAAGATACTGCTGATCTTGGTTAGATCATTTTCTAAAACAAAAATAATTTCCATGTGTAGACACCTGCATATGTCTAACAATAATTCAATGTGTCTAACTTTAATTCCTTGCATTCTCTGTGTTCGCGATGACGTTGTGTAACTTGCTGACCCCTCTTGATCCTCCATATCCTAACATTGATACTTAATAGTGGGACATGATACAGGTACCGCCAGGGGGAGCTGGTGACGACGTTGGGCAGGGGGACACAGGTGAAGAAGGATGGGCTCAGGGCGCGGCACCTGCGGCGGAACTTCCTCTTCATCGTTTTCCAGAGAAGCAAGAGGTCACTTGGAGCTGGAGCTCCGGACATCAAGCATGCGGAATATAAACCCAGTTACGAGGCGGGTTAGTAATGGAATATGCGATAGCTTAGCTTCCAGTTAATGCTAAAGAGACGTTGTGAACGAAGAAGCAGACGTGCTACTGCCGTAGAGTGTGGTAGATATTGCACACGTTGCGTTTTAGTTAAAGTATAGGCGACAGGACAGGGGGTCGTCCCGACCCACAGCTTAGTTTCAGTTAGGCCTAGCACCACAGTTTAGCCCGCGTGTCGCCCCACCTCTCCAGCCCAGCAGCGGACGTCGCTGCACTGCACGCACCTCCAGCCCCTCCGAGCCGTTGCCCTCCAGCAGTCACCTGCCTAACGTCTACCCAGCCCCGCCTCCTGCTATCACGGGACTTCTCGACGGCCATCTCACCACACGGACGTTCGGTGGTGAGAGCAGGCCCGCCCTTGGTTAAGTACACTCAAGCCAGTTACAGTGAGCGCTCCGAGTGCTGGAACTTTATCGGTAGACATTCTCTTTGTGCGGAGCGGGCCCTTTAAGGGCGAAGAGAAGCAGTACGTTGAAGTGATTAGGGGGGCGCCCCGACGTTTATTATTTTGGGGAAGCCGGCTATAGATAGGACTTTTGTTTTCAACGTGGGCCCACTGTCTTTTGGTTGAATGTGGTGTAATAACGTGTGTTCCTTTATAAAATTCCCATTGAGTAGCTCCAGTACCCCTCTCCCTCTTCCTCCCCTTTCTCCCCACCTACGGGGGAATGAACAAGTATTTAAACCCTTAAAGGGACGGGTTCTATTACTGTGTCTTGACCAGTGTGGGAAGAACTTCATTAATTGCCGTAGAGTGAGAGCACTAGCTGCCCAGTGTGGAAAGAGCTTTGCCTCTTGTGTCTTGTGTAAATACATGCCTAAGAGATAAGTGTTTCAGTAAAAGAGAGCTAAATGGGAACACTGTGTGCGTGTCTGTTAATGTGCATTCTGTCTAACCCCTTCCTTTCTGGGTAATGCTCATTATTGTTTAACCCTTTCTCCACCCCCTGCCTATGCATCATTGGGACAGGTCTCTACTCGCCAATCAGGAAGGGTACTGCTTTGGGGAGAAAGTATATCATCCATCGTTACTGTCATCCGGTGTGGGAGGGCGCAGGAAGTATTGAGGGAAGTGTGGGTGTGTGGGGAACTACTGCGAGTCGCCCTGGAGGGCAAGAAGGACCAGCGCACCACCCCTAGGTTAGTGAATCCTATGGCCCCATCCACTCCCTCTGCTAAATCTCCACTCCAATACTCCTGGCCTACAGTCGGGGACTCAGCCGGACCCAGATCTGCTGCGTTCCCACTACCAGGTGGCAGTGTACATCCACTCCCATAAAGCAGGGATAATCCACCCTGCTACACATGAAAAGCAGATGGGCTTAGCAGTCAGTAAGGGTGGACTGATGAGCAGTAGTGGTAGAGATCTGACGATTCATATGTTTCTGTTCTACCCATTCTACCTCTATGCCATCAACACACGCACACACGCGCACGCACATGCACACACACACACGCATAATCATGACCAAACCAGCCTTGTCCTTCACCCCCCAACCCACTGCAGGAGTGTTCTGAGTCATGCTGCGTTGCTATGATCAAATCAAATCAAATCAAATGTATTTGTAAAGCCCGAAATCACAAGTTAATGCCTTCATGGGCTGTACAAGTCAAGAAGAAACATCACAATAAATCAAGAACAAGAATCCACCATAAAATCCAAATATGAGACACTCCCAGACATATGAAGATAAGGAAAAACTCACTAAAAACCTAGCAATAGGAAAAAAGCACCACAGGCGATATGGAGAGAAACCTCAGATGGGCTGTTCAAAGGGGGATCCCCCAACTTGGATGTCGGTGATAATATAGTGTTACTATGGATGATCGATGGGTAGAGAATAAAACAGGCGAATAGTTGGTATGTATATACAGTACTTATACGTGTAATAAAACACATATATGTACATGCAATAGCAACTAAGGTACATAAGAACATGCTTGAAATTTTTTTATAGAATAGAGCTAAGAACAACAACAACAACAAAAGAAAAAGCATAGGGAAGTCATATTCCATTTGGATGAATGTATGTGTGTACGTATTCTGCTCTGATCCATTTGAAGTATGGGGGCGACTTAGAGAAGATCGCACCACCTTGGCCATCACCACAAGACATCCACCACCTTGGCCATCACCACTCACAGGCCACATCCACTCACAGAGAGACAGGGAGACAGGGAGACGGGGACAGGGGTTAGAGAGTTCCCGTGTTTGTAGTGGGCGGACATAGGAGCAATAAATACATGTAATAAGCATATAATAGAATAGAAGTACTTAGCCCAGCAATGAAGTAGAGAAGGCATGGTTTAGACAAGAGACGTTGTAGGTCGGACAGAAGACGGTATGAAGCTGATCCATGACCTCAGTGGTGCTCATAATGGGGTAGAACAGTCACTGCAGTATGTATAATGACATACTAACACTCAAGTCAATGACTCAGAGAGACAGGGCTTAGAGAGAGTTCCTGTGTTTGCAGTGGGCAGACATAGGAGCAATAGATGCATGTAATAAGTATACAGTATATATGCAAACATCTTTTTATTTTATTATTATTGCTATAGATCAATGATTTGTTTTAGTTTTATATTGTTTGTATTTACATACACATTCGAAATAAAGATATCAAATCAAATCATATCAATAGAATCCAAGTATATAAGACAATTATTAAATTGTTAACAAACTGTATTGTTTTTCACTCAAATTGGATGTGCACTGATCATATTTGCATAAAAATTAATGGAAAGGAGCTGTCAAGAGTGGTGTCCACAAAATTCCTGGGGGTCGTCATCGATGAGTCACTAAATTTCAAATGCCACATTAAATATCTACTAACAAAACTGTCCAAATATGTTGGTTTATATGTTGGTTTTGTAAAATACGTTATTTTCTTCCCTTACCTGCCCTTCTCACTCTCTATAAAACTTTGTATGAACCCCTCATTAATTATTGTAATGTAATATGGTGCAACACTTACCCCAACCATCTCAAGAAACTTGAAAGTTTACAAAAGAAATACTACGAGTAGTGTCATGGTCCGGGTTTAATACGTTCACGTCCTTTGTTCCATCGCGTTGGTCTCCTGAGGCTTGCTGAGTTTAATGTACACCAAAATGAATCTATTATGTATCAAGTTGTAAACAACATGAATCACAGACTGTCTGTCCCAGTCTGCCGTCCACTGCACATCCACAACCAGTGATGCCACAGATTACTTGCAAAAATAATCTGATTACTGATTACTGATTATTCCTTTAAAAAGTAATCTAGTTACTTTACTGATTACTTGATTATCAAAGTAACTTAGTTACTTTGAAAGTAACTAGGTTACGAAGTCGTCGTCGTCCCCCCTGCTGCTGCCACAACATAAGAAACTGTTTTGTTTTTAAATAATGCTTTATTGAAAGTTCATAATGTCATAAATCATGATTGGCTGCTCAGACAGGTCATCATGAGACGTCATCAGCCATCAGGCCATATAAGGTCACAGCTGTCCACTGCTCAGGCACTCTAGGACAGTGGTTCCCAAACGAAATAAAATAGAAAATGCATACAATATAATTTTAATAAAAAATGTAATTGTAAAACCGTTGTGTAATATAAAACATGGTATTATAGTTTGTTATTCTCATGTGTGTGTGGCTGTGTGAGTGTGTGCGCGAGCGCACGTCCCATCTCCGGTCTAGCTGACTGTACCCCTGGCTCTCTTATCATCAGCATTATGAGATGATAACTGAATAGTAACGCACAGCCACTTGGAAAAGTAACTGTAATCAGATTACTGGCTTGTAAAAAGTAAGTAAGTTAGATGACTATTTACTGAAAAAGTTATCAGATTAGAGTAACTAGTTACTTAGTAACTAGTTACTGGCATCACTGTCCACAACACAAGAAATAGGCATCTTATTTTTGGCAAGAAGAGAAAACTCAAATGTGCCAGCCGAAGCATAGCATGCAGGGGCCCGCAGATCTGGAACGAGCTCGACGAGAGTCTGAAACTGTCAAAATCCATCACAACCTTCAAAAAATTTAAGAGGAACTGCTTAAATCATATCTCTAAATATAATCCATACTTAGATACATAAATACAGACAATTAATATACCTATGTGTAACGGGTGTTCTGTATACATACAGAACACCCGTTACACATAGATACATAAATACAGACAATGTGTTGCTTTTAGCTGGCACCCGTTGTCCTATCTGCGTTGTGTTCTGGGTGGCCCCTTGGGCGAGACAAGATGAACCCAGTGAGGACGAGGAGACTTGATTGTCGTTGGCATGAAAGGCAATTTTTTTCTGATTCACCTGTATTAAAATTGTTGGTAGGAATACCACAAGAAGAAACAGCGTCACTGTACAATTCTCTTTCTCACAGATTGGCGCCTTGCGCAAACTGACGCAGAACCGGTGACGTCACTACATCGACCGCATGGTTAGCTACATCTTCACATAATAGCAAATTAACATGCTAACCTTATTAGCAATACATAAACATGAATGACAAATTACAACCAATATAAAACAATACATTTACATCTTAGAAACACATACCTGTATTAAAATGGTTGGTAGGAATACCACAAGAAGAAACAGCGTCACTGTACAATTCTCTTTCTGTCGACAAGAAACACTGAATTTACTATCTGTGACCAAACAAAATATCCAATTGTGCATCCAAACTAATCACACCATTTATAACAACAATATCGAATTAATCAACATTCATTACCCATTCTAAATACATACAACATAATACTCCTACAATACACAAAGTGCCGCACTATATACAGACACGTACCTCACAGATTGGCGCCTTGTGCAAACTGAACGTAGATAAGACAACCCCCAGATAGTGAGACGTCTGAATGAACCGGAAGGCAAAGCTCTACATTGAACTATCTTAAAGTGACGGTTCATATAATGAGTCTTTAGTATAAATAAATCATAAACACAAGTGCAAACAGTATTTCTAACATTTGGTAACATAGGATTTGGTGACATTTCAATCCCATAAAATAATAAACAATGTTCATTTAACACTTGTTACATATTATGTTGTATGTTTGTTAGTAGGTAGGTAGGTGTTTAAGCCTACCCACGTTGCATGTTTTTGTTTGTTTATATTTTGTTTATATTTGTGATCAGGCTCCCTCCAAAAGCTTTAAATAGCTTCTTGGGAGACCTGGCACACGCACACAATCTGGACGATGATGTTTTCACATGAAGATATGTATATGTAATATATCGTGTGTGTGAATAAATTCATTCATTCATTCATTCAAACAAAAAAAAAGTAGTAAATAGAACTAAGAACAAAGGCAGAGGACTACAAGCGCTAGTATACAGGATGAGATACAAGACGATGGCTCAGGGCCATTTGCCCCAGGGGGCAGGAGAACTACTCAGAACGGGTTGAGGTAGAGCAGGTATGGTTTGACGTAGGTCGGACAGAAGACGGTATGAAGCTGATCCATGGGGCCAGTGGTGCTCATATCCAGTATGAGGTAGAACAGTCACTGGAATCTGTATATCGCTATATCCACTCGGAGACAGGGACAGGGGTTAGAAAATCTATTTATGGCGTGATATGAATTTCGGCCCTGTACCGGGCCCGTCAGGCTTAACTCATTGGTCGCCAACAACGATTAACTCATTGGTCGCCAACAACGATTATATACGTGTTTGTCCGATAACCGTTGAATGCCAACCACGTATATATACGTTATTTGGTCAGTTTTCCTTTTATTCAATATTTCTATTCATTACAGGCACACGGACTCGGGGTTAACATGGGGAATCATCATGAGAATGTAAAAGTGCAATACCGGCCGCATCACGCTAGACGGCGGTATCGAGCACCGTTTATACCCTTCTATCTTTCTCTGTGGGACGGCCACAGGTCTCCGGTTTCATGTTTCCTTGTCGGGCGAGGGCAGCCGTTCTGCCGGTTCCATCGAAGTGTGTCAAATATCTCCGATCCATATGTTGTGGTGGATTATGCCGTCGACCAAATGGACATTGGATATACCAGATGGCGATCAAACAATTGGAATATTATTTTTGGAATACTCCCGATCACAGGTAAGGACGTTTTGACGTAAATGTTTGCTTGATCCTGCAATGCTTTCATACCGATCGGGCTGATAACCGTTTTTAGTGTTCAATGTGAATGCCGTTACTGACAATCAAATAATCAGAAACAACCCCCCCCCCCCTTTCAGGCATTCATGATGGAACATAATAGCTATGATATAGATTTGATTTCGGGATAATAGCGTATACAGGCAAGAAATGGCAACATCTATAGTGGAATCGACGTATAGGGCTTTAACTCAGGATTTCATGAATTACCCTAGACCGCTCTAAAACCATACTTATATTCACCACGGTATAACACGGGAACATATGGATGGAAAAATGTATTCTCTCACATATTGAACGATAGATAGGTGATGTCAAATGGGCCATAGTATTGTATCCATAGCTATAATATATAATATAGTTATAGCTCTACACACAAGGTGACTCAGTCCTATATTTTAAAGCGTGGCAATGCGACCACAGGGCCATGGCTAATCCCCGGCGCTGAATGAGTTAAGAGGTTAACCCCTTAAGCCCGTCAGGCCCTGTACCGGGCCGAGATTTATTTCACGTCATAAATAGATGAACAAAGTCCATATTAATGAATGTAGAATTTCTTTTTCAAATGTAGCCAAGAGTAAAGACCCTAACCCTATCAAAACAGCTAGCAGTCAAAGTGTATATTTTCAGCACTACGTTTGTTTACCAATGGTTTTAACCTGTTAAGCCCTTGCCCTATTTTCTGAAAATCCTCCTAAAAATACATACCTAAGTAAATGGAAGATTGCTCCACAAGGGCCTGGAGCGCGATAAAGGACAGCCTTTACAAATGATGCAGTGGAGGTAGAAATCAGACCGCCACACAGGGTGCGATCCACGGGGGGAGCTGGGTCCGCTATAGCTCCCCTAGATCAGACATCAGCTCCCCTGAAAACATGATTTGTGATTTTTTGGGGGGTCTCTAAATTACTGAAAATAAATGCTACTTTTGCCATGCATTTCTCATTTTTCTGTAATTTTCTGTATCATCATCGTGTATAATAATAAACGTATGCTATTTTGGATGTATGATTAATGATTTGCGCACTAATTCACACGTAATATGGCAACATGCATGCTATTCTTGCAATTACCATTCGGAGCGCGGCGGCGCTGCAGCCTGCACGCACGCACGGCACAAATCAAACTTGACCCACTTTGTAACCTGTGGCTGTGACTTGTTGACACAGTGATCGTTTTGACAGCCAGTAAATAAGGTCACTCAGGAATGCATAATGTCTAAACGAAAACAAGTAAGCCTAACCAATTTTGGTTTCACGAAGACAGTGAAGCTGACAGAGCAGCAGGAGGCGGGATCATCTACAGGCGACGCCGTTACAATTACACCTGCTGCTGGTGCTGCTCCGGTGGGGACTATTATTGACAACGCCCGGTGACCGTGCCGGCGCCTGCGGTCGTATCAGAACACAGGATAGGATACTGTAGACAGTGTTGGATGATGATCTATCATCTATCTAACTAAATGGATACTTTTTTTTTATCATGGAATGTGCTGTGGAAGCCCAGACCGTCCAGACGGCCGGACCTCAACAAGTGAGTTGTCTAGTATTATGTGTTCTGTAGTTACTGAAACTGATTGAATATATGACAGGATTCAAGAGATTTATTTGTCACATACATACATACACAAGGCCTACAGGCTACAGTAACGTCTGCGATCACAGTATCCTCCAACAGTCCGACTCCCCCCTGCAAAAAAATATTATTTGGCTCACCCAAAGACCATGCTATGGTTCGCACACTGCCGCCACACTTTCTGGTGGGGGGAGAGGGACGTCGGAGAGAAAGTTGTGCTTGGAGTCGTAAATCAGAGTAACTCCGTCTCCTTTTTTGGAGGTTCGTGCGCTATGAGAGCTACTGAAATTAGGAGGAAGCTTCCCAGAGAAGCCTACTCCAGTCATGGCGGCCATGAAGGAATCAATGTAAACACATGCAACAATATGAACCACCGCCGCTCAAGTGTGTCAGACACCTTCCCAATGCAAAGATGAATCTTCCCATTGGTGGGATGGGCGGATGTGAAAAGATAATTGTTTGTGATATGGCTGAGAGTTTGTTTGCTCAACGCACCGCCGGGTTCCCCTGCCTTCCCAGGCCTCATTTGAGAGGCAAAAAAATTATAAAAAGGCAAACAGATGAAAGGGGCTCTCTCCGGTTGGGGATGATGCAACAAGGGCCCTCGTGCTAAATGGGGAGCTATTCAAATGAGTGGCTAATTGTGGCATCTGTTAACCTATTGAAAAGGTGTCAGTGTGGCATCGTGGCACTGTTAATTGGTACAAACAAGTACCCCAGGATTGTGCATCTGCCAATTAGCAAGCCAACCTCTATGAGCACTGATTAGACAAGCAAGCTGATAGAAAGAGATGAGAGAGAGAGAGAGAGAGAGAGAGAGAGAGAGAGAGAGAGAGAGAGAGAGAGAGAGAGAGAGAGAGAGAGAGAGAAGTGGGACAGAGATAGAGGCGAAGCGTCTTTGTACCTCATTGTCTGCATTTTTGTACCTCATTGTCTGTATTTTGTCTTCATTGTACTTTTGTATATTGTATATTTGTATAGTGTTGGGACTTTATTCCTCTTTGACTTACTTTTTCTTTTACTGAATGAAGCACATTCGCAGGGGCTCATACAGAACCAAGCATTTCACGGTAATGTACTTTATACGTGACAAATAAAAGCAAACTTGAAAACTTCAACAGGCAAGTGAGGCAACAGCTTGGAGCCCTTGCCAGTATAGGTGCCGGGCTGACAGAATGTACTCAACAAGAGCAACAACAAAACTTTTTGCCGATCAACCAATACATTGTTTGAAAGTTGAATTTGCCGTCTTTTGATCGTCACCACACTCAACCTATTGCATGCTTCGGGTCTCGAGTCACCGCTGATGGCAAAAATGATATGAAATATTTTATTTCAGTGTGTTCAAACCTCTGTTTATCTATTACATCAGCACTCAAAGTGATTTTTCTATATTGTGTAAGAAACATCAGAAAGTTACCTTTCAAAAGAGACCAGACTCGTGCATGTGCTATACGTATAAAGTATAATAAATCGCAAATTACTTTGGGTATGCAATCGACACGCGTTTTATGCAAATTTGCAGGACTGTTAAGGGATTAAAGAATCAATGGATGATATGCAATGAAATGACAGTAGGAAACCCCCTTAGAGGCCCAATGCCACTCACATTTTTTTTTCTTTTAAATTTAAACTTTGAGCCAGCATCAGGACCAACATATAAAAGAAAAATGAAGAGGAATTATCATCAGAAGTAGAAACAAGGAGAAAAAAAGACGAGGAAAAAAAAAGAAAGACAGTGGTAAGTAGAGCAGACAAGTTACTGATTAACAAATGGGTGAGATACTTTAAAACTGTGCCGTTTTCATTGAAGTTTCTTACAAATTAACAATGCTTTATTTGTCCTTGTAGTATCATTTCAGGGTCAAACTGTTGTATGAGTCTGATTTCCCCCAAGGTCGGCCTCTACTGGACGAGTCTGATAACTGTAAGATGCAGTGCACACACCTTAGAATAGATACATTTTTGTTATATAGATATCACTACTCTAGACACATGTCTTATAGACACCTCCTTGAGGGTGACGGTCACGTCCTGTGCCCTCTGCCACGGGAAAACATAGTTTAAGTCTTGAGACAAAGCGCTTAGCATACAGGCGTAACAGTAAACACAGGCTTCTCCTCTCCCCCACGCTGGAACTTAGTGAAAACAATGGGAACTGGGTTTCGAGGTGACTAAATTTAGCATTTGAATAAGTTCTCAGGCTCCTACTAGAAGCTAGAAATAGCATCTGAATAGACATGCTTGTTTACCCAAGCCAGACCTCCCCGATACCGGCTGTAAAAGATAAAAAGCCATTTGGGGGGTTGTGAAATAGGACTGCTTCAAAGGAAGGCCAAAAGGCAGGCAGGGAACCCTTTTGGTTTGCCAGGAGACAGGAACAGCGTTCAAATTGAAACATTGATTTAATATAATTGAATATCAATAACCATACAGGAAATAGCCATAAAAGTAAAGTTGGTTAGCTTAAAAACCCTATGTAGGACGTGTTTGGACTTATTAAAGGAAATATAGTTAATGTGTGATGACATTAGAAAAACTAGCTTGGATTAAAGAAAACATACCAGTGAATTTAGATATTTGGAGAGTAAATACTTTGATTTAAGGATAATGTACTTGTTAAACAAACCTAAACCTAAATCAAAATAGACAATAGTAGGGAAACTCTACAGTTGTTAAGTCTAAAGCAGTCAGTAAAATCAGTTATAAAGTAGACTCTTACTTCACCTTTGCATTTGAATCAAAAATAGGTTAACTTAGGTATTTAAGTCACTAGGAAATTCGGCAAAAGCATTAACCTATTAGTTTATTAAAGTTAAGAAATACTCCTGGGATTTTAAGATAGTAAAATTAACCCAAATACCTTTAAAAAGCTAAAACTCCAGAACAATCAATATTTTAAGGACGGCCTCTTAAAAGTAATCAAAAATGGCTGCGATAGATTCCCCCAATCAGGAGGTAGAAATATTTCCCTCTGACGTGAGACTCTAGCGTCCCCCAGTAGGAGGAGTCAAGACTTTAAAATAGCTTGCACGACAGAAGGAAGAGAGACGCTTTTCGAACACCACCCACAGGAGAGACGGCGAATAGAGGAACTGCTGGAGCTGAGAACGAGAAAACAATCTATTTGTTTTTCTAGGAGACGCCGCCATCAGCTCATCAGCCATTGAAGATCATTCTTTTTATTGTATCTGATTATACTGGTATTTAGTGACAAACGGCATAGAGTTTGCTTCCATTATATATCATTGCACAATTCATTTTCCATTTAACCAGATCCTTGTTATTTCACTTTTTGACTCTGAAATAAAACTGGATCCGAACAGTAAACAACTCTCCCTCCTCCTCATTTTGGTGCTTTCTCCACTGCCGTGCTATAAGACAGGGTTGGTCTTATTATCAGTAAATAGGGGGTAAGGTGTACTTTAGAACACAACGCAGGGTACAAGAGAAAGAGGATTTTTAAGAACAGATCCTTATTCCCTAGATACGATATCCTTTATAGATCGGATTATCATTCAAATCTTAAATTGTACCAATGTTCGCCTTTAGACAATAGACATATGCTAACGCCACACTTTTGTTGTGCTAGCCTAATATCTCTAACAGTATTCAGGTCGCGTGTTGCTTTTTAACAGCGGAGGTGTTATGGTTTGACACCGACCCCAAACGCAACGACACAAGAGAGTAGGATTCAGAGTTGCCAAATAAGAGGGCTTGTTTATTTGGTACTAGGAATAAGAGAAACAGGGAAAGCAAGTCAAACAAGACAGGTACAATGATCAAGGGGCAAAGTTCTGCTGCTCTGCAGCTTCTCCCGTGAGGGTTGTCTTGGGAAGCAGGTGTTGACTTCTGAACCGCTCTGCAGAATCCTCTCGGTGGGTTCTCAGATGTTGTTGCGAGACCGAGAGAGGGAGAGAGGGAACGAGTCAGTGACAGAGCAGTCTTAAACGAGCAGGAGAACAGGGTGTACAATTCTTCGTGTTAACAACACAGTGAGCACAGTTCCAAACACAGCCCAAGTGAATCTCTTCGTGTTAACAACACAGAGAGCACAATTCCAAAAACAGCCCAAGTGAAACTCTTCGTGTTACAACACAGTGAGCTAAATCCAAACACAGTCCCAGTGAATATCTTCATGTAAACACACAGTCAATATCTTCATGTAAACACACAGTGAATATCTTCATGTAAACACACAGTCCAATTGTGAAATAATATCTTCGGTGTGAGCAAACACACAGTGAATATCTTCATGTAAACACACAGTCCAATTGTGAAATAATATCTTCGGTGTGAGCAAGCACACAGAGGGAGATGGTAGATCCCAAAATATTATTCCATAAAGGAATACGCAAAAATAGATAATGGCTGGGTGAGTGACTGTTTGACAAAAAGGTGGTAGTCTTCAGTGTAAGTTTACACACGAAAAATGGAATAGGTCAAGAACAGTCAAAAAGATAACTCACCCAGACGAGATGCGTAATTGGAACTGGAACAACAGTGGAGGCGAGCGCGCGCCACGGGAGCAGGTATCCAAGCGAAGGCTTCTTGGAATTCCTGGAGAACAGCACAGAGAAAAAGGCAGCAGCAGCAGCAACGGGGAAAAACATCCAGAGACAAATCAAGGCGACAAAACAAGACGATCCAACAACTTAGGGTGGGGAAAAACGGGGTATAAATAATGAGGGATCGATTGATTGAAAAGCGTGGGGAAGTGAGAGAACCAATCAGCGACGTCTCTGATGACGTCAACGGGGAGAAAGCAGTGACAGCTGGGGAATGTGATTGAAAAGCGTGGGGAAGTGAGAGAACCAATCAGCGACGTCTCTGATGACGTCAACGGGGAGAAACGTGTGAACGAGGGGATAGAACCAATTGACAGAAAATGAATGAAAACAAAGCGAGGGTGGTTAAAGGAACAGAACGAGTGAGAGCGCAAGGACAGAAACCTCACAGTACCCCCCCCTCCACGGGAGCCACCCGGCGACCAGGCCGACCCGGCTCGTCAGGATGGGCCCGATGGAAGTCGGTGATCAAGCCGGGATCCACGATGAGCTGCCGGGAGACCCAGCTACGCTCCTCAGGGCCGTAACCCTCCCAGTCCACCAGGTATTGGAACCCCCGGCCCCGCCGACGAACGCCCATCAACCGGCGGACCTGCCACTGGGGGTGACCATCCACTAGCACAGGAGGCGGCGGATCAGGAGCTGGAGGCATAAGGGGACAGAGGGAGACGGGCTTAACCCGGGAGACATGTGCATGGATGCAGGAAGCTTCAGGCGCAGGGCCGCCGGACTGAGTACTTTCAGGACCTCGAAAGGCCCGACGAAGCGGGGGTTGAGCTTCTTGGCCGAGGACCGTAGGGGGAGGTCCTTCGCGGAGAGCCACACCCTCTGCCCAGGGCGGTAAGTCGGCGCGGGAACCCGGCGCCGGTCGGCACCACGACAGGCGCGCTCAGATGTTCGGAGCAGCGCGGTCCTGGTGATCTCCCAAACTCGACGGCAGCGGTCGAGGTGGACCTGCACGGAGGGAACTGCCACTTCCGTCTCCTGTGCGGGAAAAAGAGGGGGCTGGTAGCCCAGGGAGGCCTCAAAAGGGGAGAGGCCGGTGGCGGAACTGACCATGGAGTTGATGGAGTACTCAACCCAGGGAAGGAAACGGCTCCAGGATGCCGGCCTCTCGGCTGCCACACACCGAAGAGCAGACTCCACGCTCTGGTTCATCCTCTCAGTCTGCCCGTTTGTCTGGGGATGATAGCCAGAGGAGAGACTGACCGTTGCCCCCAATCCTTTGCAGAAAGCCCGCCATACCTGGGAGGTGAACTGGGGCCCCCGGTCAGAGACGATGTCCTGGGGAAAGCCGTGAAGGCGGAACACGTGGTGCGTCAGGAGGTCCGCCGTCTCGGCTGCTGAGGGAAGCTTGGAGAGGGCCACGAGGTGGACCCCCTTGCTGAATCGATCCACCACGGTCAGAAGGCAGGTGTTCCCCTGGGAGGAGGGTAGACCAGTGACGAAGTCGAGCGCCACATGTGACCACGGACGGCTTGGAACGGGAAGGGGCTGCAAGAGCCCAGAGGGTGCCTGGTGAGAGGCCTTGCTGCGGGCACAGACCACGCAGGCCAATACGAACTCCTTGACGTCGTTCCGCATGGTGGGCCACCAGAAACGACGAGCCAGGAAGGAGAACGTGCGATGGACGCCTGGGTGGCAGGCGAACCGGCTGGTATGGCCCCACAGCAGTACCTGGGACCGGACAGAGTCGGGGACGAAGAGACGGCTCCTAGGGACGTTGCTTGGAGCACGTTGGAAGCGAAGGGCACGCCTCACCACACCCTCGATGCCCAAGGTGATGGCTCCAACCACTCGGGCCTCCGGGATGATGGGAGATGGGACCTCAGAGGGTGGAGCCCCCTTGGAGTGCATCCGGGACAGAGAGTCGGCCTTCGTGTTGCGGGAACCGGGGCGGAAGGTCAGCGAGAAGTCGAACCGACTGAGGAAACTGGCCCATCTCGCCTGCCGACCGTTGAGGCGCCTGGAAGCGCGGATGAACGTTAGGTTCTTGTGGTCCGTCCAGAT
This sequence comes from Notolepis coatsorum, assembly GCF_963971535.1. NCBI lineage: Eukaryota > Metazoa > Chordata > Actinopteri > Aulopiformes > Paralepididae > Notolepis > Notolepis coatsorum. The sequence goes on along the minus strand of NC_140172.1, from coordinate 93,022,868 downwards.
GGTAAAAGGCTCCTCGGCACCCTCTAGCCAATGACGCCACTCCTCCAGCGCAGCCACGACCGCCAGTAGCTCCCGATTGCCGGTGTCGTAGTTCCTCTCGGCGGGGAGGAAGCGACGCGAGTAGAAGGCGCAATGATGTACCTTCTGGTCGGAAGGAGAACGTTGGGATAGGACAGCGCCCAGACCAGAATCCGAGGCGTCCACCTCCACGATGAACTGTCTCTTGGGGTCAGGGTGGAGCAGGATAGGGGCGGAAGTGAACCTTCTCTTGAGGGAGCGGAACGCAGCGCATGCCGCTGGGGACCAGTCGAACGGCAGAGCGGGGGAGGTCAGCTTGGTAAGAGGCTCCGCCACTTGACTGTAGTTCCGGATGAACCTTCGGTAGAAGTTGGCGAACCCGAGGAAACTCTGTAACTCCTTCCGAGTGGTGGGTTCCGGCCAATCCTCCACAGCCTGGATCTTGCGAGGATCCGCTCGGGTCAAGCCCTTCTCAACGATGAAGCCCAGGTACTCGACGGAGTTGGAGTGGAAACGGCACTTCTCCGCCTTGACGAAGAGCCGATTGTGGAGGAGGCGCTCCAGCACCCGACGGACATGCAGGATGTGTTCCTCGAGGGTCCTGGAAAAGATAAGAATGTCGTCCAGGTACACCACCACGAACACCTCCAGCATGTCACGGAGGACATCGTTCATGAGTGCCTGGAATACCGCCGGGGCGTTGGTGAGGCCGAACGGCATCACAAGGTACTCATAGTGGCCCCTGGGGGTCTTGAAGGCGGTCTTCCATTCATCGCCCTCACGAATACGGACAAGATGGTAGGCACTTCGGAGATCCAGCTTGGTGAAGAACGAGGCCTGGGTCAGTGGCTCGAAGGTGGAGCTCATGAGAGGTAGGGGGTATTTGTTCTTGATGGTGATCTCGTTGAGCTGACGATAGTCGATGCAGGGCCGCAGGTCCCCATCCTTCTTACCAACAAAGAAGAACCCGGCTGCCACCGGGGAGGAGGAAGGCCGAATGAGTCCTGCTTCCAATGACTCAGAGATGTAGAGATCCATCGCCTTCTTCTCCGGGACAGTCAGACTGTAGAGGCGGCTGCCGGGAAGGGGAGCCCCTTGGCGGAGGTCGATGGCGCAGTCATAGGGGCGGTGAGGTGGAAGGGCCTGAGCCCTGGTCTTACTGAATACCTCCATGAGGTCGTGGTACTCGGGAGGAATGGACGAGGGGTCCGGGGGCAACTCACCAGCCGGTCTCCGGGGCGGGGGACAGGACGCCGCCTGCAGACAGCGGGCGTGACAGGAGGAGCTCCAGCCCCTGATGGTACCGGAGGACCAGGCAATGTGGGGCTCGTGCAGCGCGAGCCAGGGCCTACCCAGGACCACCGGGACAAGGGGGGATTGGGTAATGAGGAACTGGATTCTCTCGACGTGGTTCCCAGCGATGGTCAGCACGACTGGGCCGGTGCGTTGAGAGATGTCGGCCAGGCGGTGTTGGTCCAACGAAAAGATCTCCAAGGGCCTCACAAGGGCCTCAAGAGGTATGTTGGCTTGGGTGGCAAACTCGAAGTCGAGGAAGTTCTCGTCTGCCCCAGAGTCGATGAGGGCCTCCACCGTGGCACGTTGGTCCCCCCAGGCCAGGGTGACGCTCATCAGATGGTCAGGTGGTGCGCGGCGCTGGGACTGGGAAAAACGGCTCACCAGGATCTCCCGGGGTCTTGGTGAGCCCGATCTTTTGGCCGGGTAGGGCAGTCGGCGATACGGTGTCCCGCACCTCCGCAGTAGAGGCAGAGACCGGACCTGAGCCTTGCCTGACGCTCCGCCTGGCTCAGATGAGAGCGTCCCAGCTGCATGGGTTCCTCTTCGCGCACCGGACGGGGAAGCCTGTTACCATCAGTAGTGTTGGGGACGGGGCGTCCAGGAGTCCGGGGTGCTTCGGGAGGTGACAGTCGGGTCCTCTCGCGCCTTCTCTCCAGGAGGCGTCCGTCAATACGGATGACAAGGCTAAACAGCTCCTCGAGGGAGTCGGGCACCTCCCTGGTAGCGAGCTGGTCCCGGACTGCGTCACTGAGCCCCCTTATGAAGGTTAGGCGAAGAGCAGGTTCGTTCCATCCACTCTCCACCGCCGCCAGTCGAAACTCTATGACATAGTCCGTCACCCTGCCGCTCCCTTGTCGGAAGGTCCCCAACCGGGCTCCAGGGTCCAGACCTCGGGCTGGATGGTGGAACACTCTGCGGAGCTCCGCCACGAAGTCTGGGTAGGAGAACAAAAAATCTGCTTCCATTGCCCAGGAGGAAGTGACCCACTGGGCAGCATGGCCTGAAAGTAGGTTGGTTATAAAAGCCACTCGGGACCCATGAGCAGAAAAACGGCTTGGTTGATGACGGAAAACCAACTCACACTGCATGATGAATGTGGCACACTCCTCGGGATTACCGTCGAACAGCCGTGGGACGGAGAGATGGGGTTCCCGAGGTGCGAGATCTGCTGGGGCTGCGGGGAATGTTCCTGAAGGGTGTGAGAGATGAAAAGTATTAACGGCGTCGCCCAGCGAGTTAAGCTGAGCGAGAATCTCGGACTGTTGTCCCGCCATAGCGGCCATAGAACCCTGCATAGGCAAGACCTGGTCCCTGAGGTCTTGCACCGCAGCCGCAGCCCGCTCTAATTGGAGACCGTGATCCCTGGTCAACTCGACTTGAATAGCAAGTGCGGTTCTGACCCTCTCTGTGTCGGCTGGGGTCGTCATATTGTTGGTTGGATCGTAATGTTATGGTTTGACACCAACCCCAAACGCAACGACACAAGAGAGTAGGATTCAGAGTTGCCAAATGAGAGGGCTTGTTTATTTGGTACTAGGAATAAGAGAAACAGGGAAAGCAAGTCAAACAAGACAGGTACAATGATCAAGGGGCAAAGTTCTGCTGCTCTGCAGCTTCTCCCGTGAGGGTTGTCTTGGGAAGCAGGTGTTGACTTCTGAACCGCTCTGCAGAATCCTCTCGGTGGGTTCTCAGATGTTGTTGCGAGACCGAGAGAGGGAGAGAGGGAACGAGTCAGTGACAGAGCAGTCTTAAACGAGCAGGAGAACAGGGTGTACAATTCTTCGTGTTAACAACACAGTGAGCACAGTTCCAAACACAGCCCAAGTGAATCTCTTCGTGTTAACAACACAGAGAGCACAATTCCAAAAACAGCCCAAGTGAAACTCTTCGTGTTACAACACAGTGAGCTAAATCCAAACACAGTCCCAGTGAATATCTTCATGTAAACACACAGTGAATATCTTCATGTAAACACACAGTGAATATCTTCATGTAAACACACAGTCCAATTGTGAAATAATATCTTCGGTGTGAGCAAACACACAGTGAATATCTTCATGTAAACACACAGTCCAATTGTGAAATAATATCTTCGGTGTGAGCAAGCACACAGAGGGAGATGGTAGATCCCAAAATATTATTCCATAAAGGAATACGCAAAAATAGATAATGGCTGGGTGAGTGACTGTTTGACAAAAAGGTGGTAGTCTTCAGTGTAAGTTTACACACGAAAAATGGAATAGGTCAAGAACAGTCAAAAAGATAACTCACCCAGACGAGATGCGTAATTGGAACTGGAACAACAGTGGAGGCGAGCGCGCGCCACGGGAGCAGGTATCCAAGCGAAGGCTTCTTGGAATTCCTGGAGAACAGCACAGAGAAAAAGGCAGCAGCAGCAGCAACGGGGAAAAACATCCAGAGACAAATCAAGGCGACAAAACAAGACGATCCAACAACTTAGGGTGGGGAAAAACGGGGTATAAATAATGAGGGATCGATTGATTGAAAAGCGTGGGGAAGTGAGAGAACCAATCAGCGACGTCTCTGATGACGTCAACGGGGAGAAAGCAGTGACAGCTGGGGAATGTGATTGAAAAGCGTGGGGAAGTGAGAGAACCAATCAGCGACGTCTCTGATGACGTCAACGGGGAGAAACGTGTGAACGAGGGGATAGAACCAATTGACAGAAAATGAATGAAAACAAAGCGAGGGTGGTTAAAGGAACAGAACGAGTGAGAGCGCAAGGACAGAAACCTCACAGGAGGAGTGCAAGAATGTGACAATGTGACCGCGGCAGCGCGAGAGAGCGGCAGTGCGGAAATAGGCTGTCTATTGCCATTCTCTAAGACAAACGCTAACCTTAACCAGCTCCTTAACAGCGCCTAAACTTAACCCTTCTAACCTTAACCAACTCCGAAACAATGCCTAACCTTAACCTTAACCATGCCTAACCTTAACCTTAACCATAGAAAGAATATTGCCATTCTCTAAGACAAACTCTAACCTTAACCAGCTCCTTAACAGCGCCTAAACTTAACCCTTCTAACCTTAACCAACTCCGAAACAATGCCTAACCTTAACCTTAACCATGCCTAACCTTAACCGGCGAAAGAATACATGTTAAAAAAAAAAAAAAAAAAAAATGATGGGATTTGAACTTGTCACCAACGGACCGCAGGATCATAGGACCACAGCGCTGCCAGGTGAGCTAAGCTTCGAATGAAAATCATGGCGGATTACAGCTACATAATGCCGCAAGCTCTCCACTCTGCGGCTGCCGCGCCTGCCGCGGGGCGTGTCGCAGCCAATCAGGGAAAACGCGGAAGCACTCGGCAGCACTCCTCCGCTGTTAATAAGCAATAGGCATTCAGGTCGAGGCTCCTCACCTTTAATCTGTTGTTCTGACATACACAACCCTTTGTTTCACCTTTTAAAAAAATGCTGCCATCTACTGGACTACATAAAGTACTTTATGGAAGTTGATTTGTAAATAATACTGGCACACTGCAGGCAATTTCAGTTCAAACCCCAAATGCAGGCCTATATGTTTTTTAATTACTTATTTTGGTTTAGATTCATCACTGCTAACACTGAATTAAGTACAAGAACAGTAGTAATCTATAACAAACTTGACAGCCAGCCATTCTCTTTTAATGTAATACATCTAATAAAAACTATTTACAACATAATACATAATACACCATACATACATCCAGGGAACAAAATTAACTTTTTGACTTACCAGCCATTTGGCTGGTAGATTTTAAAAACTACCAGCCAGGCAGATTTTTTACCAGCCAAAAATGTAAAATATTTTTAGTATATTGCCATGTGTTATTATTACTATATAATACTCTCATATGCTATTTTCAATTAATATCATAAACAACATAAGGAATATTAGCATAATTTTGAGTGGACTGAAGGAATGAGTCAGCGTTAATAGTTTTAAATGCAAATAATTTATTGAAACATAGAAGTGGGGTCGGGGACACACACACTGTTTCAACTCACCACCCCCGCATCATATTGTAGTCTAGTCTGTCTTCAAACTTCCACTCCTCTCGAAACCTTTTTATATTTGAATATCAACATTATCTGTGCATCCTCAGTAATCCTCAGTTTACTACAATATACTCCTCTCCTGAGTCCTGACTAGTGACTTCATCGTCTTTCCAAACGCACGCACACACACAGAGAAAGGGAGAGTGCCCCCCCTCCCATTTCCCTTTCCCCAGTCCACACTGTCTGCTGTTCTCTATGGCTCTGCCGCTGATCAGGATTAGCTTGTTAGCTTACGCTAACATAACGTTCATTTCGGGCGATGTGGGCATAAAGGAATGGCGACGATGCAATGCATGTTAGATGCATTTGACCCGTTGTGAGAAGAAGAAAAAACCACAGACTTATTTCGGCTCGCAAAATAGGCGCACTGCTGTGTAGCGCTGCTCTCAGGGAACAAACTTAACTTTTTGACTTACCAGCCATTTGGCTGGTAGATTTTAAAAACTACCAGCCAGGCAGATTTTTTACCAGCCATTGGCGGTTGGCTGGTACTTATTTTGTTCCCTGCATACATCTATTCATTAATTCATCCAAACACCGATAACACCCAGCCATAGGTGTTGTCTTTATCCTCCCACTGTACACAAATGGTGTGGAACCAGTTATCACACTGGACCCACGACACTAAGCCCTCGGAGTCTGCAGGAGGGATCTTTCAGATCCCCACACTCCCCACTGCCTCTCAAGCTTTTGCCTTTTGGCGGTGTGACCTGCAGTTAAAAAAAAAAGTATTAGGACACTGCTGTCATATTGTGTTGCGAAGGGAATGACTCCCGCCCAGGGGCGTATCTATACCAAGCACTGTACTGGGGCACAGGAGGGCACTTAGGGATGCCGGTAATGGGCAGATTTTGTAACTATTTTATTTTTAACTTTATTTCGGTTTTAGGGTTAGGGTTAGGTTAGATGCATCCATCTGTATGGAGAATGGGAGGGGTTTGTCTGATGTTAAGGCCTTGAGAACATCACCCACTGGCTTTGGAGCAAGGATATCTTTGACCAGAGCCTCTGCCTTTGTTCTTCCTAAAGTCATTTTCTTCACTATTTTGGAATCATGTAGAATCTTTTGATTGAGCTTGTTTTTTTTAAAGAAAAAAATTATCATTTAGATGCCTTTATTTCATATTCAACGCAGACGGTAGGCTATATATAGCACATTTTGTTATTAATCTTATTAAACTGTAGATGCTTCACCTTCTCAGCCACCACATCATTGCAGGTAACCACCAATCTTGGTATCCAAGCTGATAAAATCACTGCATTAATAGAAGTCTTTTCAGCCATCTTTTCCTGAGCATTATTAGCAGTGAAGTGTTAATAATTCAATAATCCATAGCATTAGTAGATGAATAGCCAGTTCTTTATTTGTTTTAATTTGATGTGTACATGCTGATACATGTCATAATATTCATACTTGTGTGGTGTACACGTTTTGGTTACTCACCCAATATGTGTGTGTCTGGTGAACCCACAACATTATTGGGATTTTAAAACAATAAAGCCATAACCATTTATGTAAAAATACTTAATACTTAACATATGTTAACTGTTATCTCAATTAAACAGTATGGTTAATATTAGCCATTTATCTCAGCTAGATCACATTTATAAATACAAGTGCTATTTGTTTTGTGTGATAAAAAAATGTAAAACAGTATGAATGAAACAAGGTGGGGGCAGACAGTGAAGGTACACGGTGAACCTTTTTGCTTCATATTTATCATGTTTACTTGTTTTCACCTACAATTTCCACACGTTCGGGTCCAGTGTATAGTGCACCCAATGAAAACGTGTTATTTTATATGCTCTTCACAGAAAATGAGCCAAGCCCAATGAGTCTCACTTCTATTAGTAAATGAAATCAGGTCCCAGTCCACTGACCTGGGTGATGGTGACGCTCGGGGCTGCGGCACTGCAGATTTACCCTACTCGCAAATCCTGCACTCGGATTGTCTGAAACAGATCTTAGCCATGTATATTTCTTCTCCCAGTCTCTGTTGTATGAGCAAAGTCTTTTTTTCTTAGGAGTTGCCTCCATTTTCTCATTTTGTTTAGCTAGCTTAACTTTAAGTTTTATCGTTTTCGGCATTTTCTTCTCCACTTCACTGATTGCCACTGTCTAGACCAGGGGTCCCCAACCTTTTTTGAACCAAGATCTACTTTTTAATTTACCACCTAGCCGAGAGCTACCAGCCAAAATTGTATATTGTAAGCAGTCATTTGAGGCTTTATAAAATCAGCATAATGAACACAAATCTGTCAGTGCCGAGTCCGACCTCATCTTAAATAACAAACAGCATTGCTTGTTGTAGTTAACAAGGAGAGGCAGAGTTGATTTTGCAAAAAAAAAAGAAAAAAAAAATGATAATCTAATTTTATTAATCGAGATCTACTTGAAATCAGCCCGCGATCTACCTGTCGATCACGATCGACTGGTTGGGCACCACTGGTCTAGACTCTACATAAAACACGCATCATCACGCACCTGCGCACCACACTGGCAGCTCGGGCTGACAGCTCGGGCTGCTCGGCTCAGCTGCACATTGGTTTTTGACACAGACGTCGCATTAAATGAACAACATTTAAAACATAATTATTATTGTTTTTACCATGATCTTTGAAATGCGGGACATTGTTCTGTTGCAGCGGGACGCGGGACAAACGTTCCATTATCAGGACTGCGAAATGCCTTTTTTTTTTTTTTTCTCTGGGGACATTTTTACTGGGGCACAACTGATCAATACTGGGGCACGTGCCCCAGTAAAAGTGGTGTAAATATGCAGATGCTCCCGCCTACCTCCGGTCAATGGTCTCTAACTACTAGGGCTGACCCCTATTAGTCGATTAGTCTACTAATCAGTCGAAAGGAGCCGTAGTCGACTGCCAAGCTCTTAGTCGAATAAAAAAAAATAAAGAATTTTTTTTAAATACATTTTATTAAAAAAAAATTATCATTCTTTCCAAAAGAAAAGAGGCCTAGAAGCGTGGCTAACGCTAATGGCACACATACCAGAGGCTAACTGCCTACGAAAACAGGCACAGAGACACTGAAAGAGGATTTCACCCATCTAATGGACACACTTGACTAGACAAATATCAAGATGTATCCATCAGTGGACCAATTGCATGCTTTTGCAGAGGACAAGAAGCCTTCAGTAGACTCCTTCAGACATTAACACATTGACCGCCATAAACGGCTTACGACGTGTTTGCTGGCCATGCTAATTCTGCCAGACCACGCTGTACTGTAGTATATCCGGGAGGGGGGAGGTTTATTTTATCCACCCCCTCACCACCTCACCCCTGATACGACGCCATAAGAAAGCAGAGCCGTGACACCAGTTGCATGGCACGCCAGAAGAAAGCACATCCTTACCTGTAGAGTAAAAGCTTTACATCATGTACGCCAGCCACAGCCGATAACCTCGTTTGTGTAAAAAACAGGCTTTATCCACGGCTCTAGCTTATGTGTGAAAAACTTGCCACCCGTTATTTTTATCATTACCCTTAAGCAAAGAAAAAATATCAAGCTAAAGAGAGGGACTCAAGGCCCTTGGTCATATGCCACATATGTACAACTCTGTAGGCTAACACCCAGACCAGTTGTGGACTCAATTCTACGTTTACCTAAACGTTACATGAAACACACACACAACCCTCATCATACAATAAAAAACCCAAGTTCACTTTTAGAGAGAAGGACATAAGCCATGGCCAAGTGCTAGAACTACAAGCCTTGCTAAGCTATACACAATAGCGACCAACACAATTTTCAAAAAGAACTGCACAACACTCCAAGCAAGAATCGCAACCCCAGCATTTGTAGCTGTGAGTTCACATAGCACACGTCGTATCCCCCAAAATGCAGTAAAGTAAACACGTTTTGTTAAACAAAAACATTGTTATTAACCAAAAACATTCGGGGGGGAGGAAGGAAGAGTGGGGCATAGTGTAATGTCCTACCTGACCCTCGGACGCAGGATGAATGGCCGCAACAAATGGCTGGTCCACCATGTTGACGAGGCCTCTAGCTGGCGGGGCCAGACGTGGCGACGACTGGAGCCCCGCTCCGGCGCTTCGCCCACATCCTGCGGCCGGTCATGGTACAGGCCGATGACATCTTCTGCCAGAGATGACGCCGAGTCAGTGTTCAGGGCCCGCTACCTCCCCACGGCTAACGCCAACGGTTAGCCTAACAGCTAACTCCAGGCTGACGGTTTAGCACCAAGCTAACAGCTAGCCTCTTCACAGGCCCACCGTCGGCTCCGACCAACGGCCAGCTGCCGGCTAACAGCTAGCTCTTACCGGCCTATCGATAGCCACCAGCTAACACAGCAGCAAGCTAACGATTAGCTCTGACGGGCCCACTGTTAGCTAACGACTACTACTGAAGCTGTGTAACGTGAGGAATAGCAATGCAGGCCCGATCACTTCAGACAGCCGACTGTTCTTCTTTATTCAAAAGAAAAAAGGAGAGGCAACACCCGTCCCTCTCACAGAACGGTGTTACAAGAGATAAAGTGGCATCGGCAGCAAAGCTCCGTTTTATGCGGGCTACTGCCGTCTTGAGCTCGGGGAACAAGGCGCGCAACTCCCCTTACACACCTTCTTCCATCACGCTTGCATCCCTCGCGGTCGGGAGGCTGCACACACTGTCTCCAATGGATAGGCGGGAGCCAGCATCCGGTGCTGTCGACAGAAGGGCATCTCGTCTCGGGGGTGGAGACTTTAACCCAGTCCTGGAGTACGAGGGTCCCCGGGAAGACGCAGCACCCTCTCCACCGGGCCTTTGAACAAGAAAGCCCCCGCCTCCTCCATGTAATCCTCAGTTTCCATCGGATATGGAGAAGAGGCGGGGGAATCCTCGCTCGGAGCCAGCTCAACACCGCCGCTAAGCTGTCCGCCCCCGCTGCTCACCGTCGCAAGACGGGAACGAGAGGAGGTGAAGAGTCTGCGCCGCAAATGCCATGGCACCAGAGGGACTGCCGGCCTATCGGCCGACTGCCCTCTGGCGGAGGAACCAGAGCCGGAACCCGGCCATCTCACAGGAGATAGGGGCTCGACGGCTCCTCGGCGACACACACTCTCCTCCGGACGCCGCTCAGACGCACCTGCCTGCCACAAACGTGGAGCCAAGGATGCCCCACGACGCACGGAGGAAGCCGCAACAGTGAAGCGCTGGTGGAGGTTAGAACGGTAGTTGTCCAAGTCCTCCGGTGGTGATGACATTATCGCTTTATTTCTTTCTGAAAATCAGTGAGTGAGAAAAAAACAAAGGTCCTTTACCAACTAACTACTTTAACACTAAACTTAAAGCGGTGCTTTACACAGGCTTCGGTGGTGAAAGTAGGGAAGGAGCTGATGGCCATGACCCCGCTTATATAGGAGCGGATGTGGGAGTGGTCAGGCAGGTGGGCAGGTGTGTACACGTGGTGAAAGTTTTCATTATAGAATATGGTTAAAGGGATAGTTCCAATAGAGCTAGGGGTGCACCGATATATCGTTCGGGTATCGGTATCGGCCGATAAGTGCCTTGTTGACTGCCATCGGCCTATCGGCCGATAAGCTCAAATTTGCCGATGGCAGTGGCCGATAAATATCCGTCAATTTGTGTCGCATCAATCTGGTCCACACGAAAAAAAGTTTCAGTCAAGCAACCTGCACAGAACCCCACCCCCACACACGCTACTGCATCAAAGTTACTTATGATTAACAAAGGCATTCATTTGTGGCATTAACGTTATATAGTTACACATTCAATAACATCAGCGTATTTACCCGACCATAGCTAGCATTGTTGGTCATTCATATCTCAGTTCCTTCCTTTGCTCAGAGAGCCCGTACTGAATTGTACCCATTCTGCAATCTGTTAAAGTTTTCAATCAGACAAATGTATAGAAAAGCTTTTATTATAACATTCGTTGCAGTAAAATCATCATGCCTCGTTTGGTACTCCTGCGGAGCGCTGGTAGTCTACTTGTGGGCCGCGGCGAGCTAACGTTATTAGCTACAGTATGTTTGTTATTGATTCTCTTGTGAAGATCAATGGCGGACTTCCCGGAAGTAAAAAATGAATAAGCGCTTGCCGATTGGTGGTAAGAACAGCAGGAGGTGGGTGCAAGCGGTGTGACGTAATTGGCAGAATCGACTGTCAATCAAAATTGTTCTGTTGTACCTGACACAACACATGCATTGCAAACTCAGATTATGGAGATATTACTGGAGAACATGGATCTTTGTTTGAGAGAGATACCGTGAGTGCCGTCTCTTAAACTCTTAAAACTCATAAACTTTTTAGTCAAGTTTAGTCTGACATACCATAAACATATTTCTTGATGTTTCCTTTTTTAAGTAAGTAAAGAGGCCTTTGATTATATCGGTGAGCACAATTTGTAACACAAAAAGAGAGACGTGTAGCATATTTATTTATTTAATATTTTATTTATTCATTTTATTATTATTATTTTATTTGTTGCCATGCCTAAAATAATAGTCAAGCATAGGGCTAAAACATTTTCATAAACAATATCATTTTTTGTTATATGGTTATAATAAAAGCTTTTCTATACATTTGTCTGATTGATTGATTGAAAACTTTATTAACAGATTGCAGAATGGGTACAATACAGTACAGCTCAATACAGGCAATCCGGAGGTTCCCCGTTCGATTCCCACTCCTCCCGGGCAGCGTGTCGATGTGTCCTTGAGCAAGACACTTAACCCCTACTGTAATTGCTCCCGATGAGCAGGTTGGCACCTTGCATGGTTGCCTCCAGCGTCGGTGTGTGAATGCGTGTGAATGTGTGAGTGAATGGGTAAGATGTGACTGTGAGTAACAAATTGTAAAGCGCTTTGGATAAAAGCGCTATATAAAAAAGCAGCCATTCAATACAACAACAGTGCTAAGACTGGAGGATGAAGACCAGAAAAAGACTTTCGGCTTTTTTACATAAGGGTCCTCCATATTCAATTCATCAAAACATTTAGATACATACAAATATACAGTCGTTTCATAAAAATAAAAATAAAAAAAATAAATATATATATTTTTAATTTAAATTATTAAATTTCTTTTCACAAATATCGGTATCGGTATCGGCCGATTGTGTTAGTTGAACAATCGGTATCGGTATCGGCCGAAATTTTTCATATCGGTGCATCCCTAAATAGAGCAAAGCGTAAGCTATATACGAAATATAACTCTCCTAAGCAATGTGGTCTATACAAACACAAATCTGACACAAACACAAATGTTGTCCCGAGTCCCGACGTAATAAGAAATGTGCTGTGCCTAATTGTATCGCCGCTTAGGTTGAAGGAACAGCCTTGATGTCGCCGGAGCGTTTCATTATAACCATCTTGCAACGTTGTTTAAGATATCAATCGTGCATTGCAACGTTAGAATAGTTAGGATATCAATTGTGCATGAACGGACTATATTTATATTGTTTGATTAGTATTGATGAGATTCCCTGGCAGATTCGTACAATCAAAATCCGTTGATCAACTTGTTTCCATTCACATCACTGTACTCACCAAAGTCTGCGATGGTCGAGATGTAACGTTAGTCCAGCCCCTCAAACATTTTCTTCCATTTAGTATATTCTCTCTCCAAGTAGTTGGAAAAAGTGTGGAAAAGTGAATTTCAAAAGTAATACGTTAGTTACCGCCAAAAGTAACAGCGTTACAGTAACGCGTTAGTCCCAACACTGCTCATAGCATAGTAATTATGCAATATTGTGCATGCAAACCTTGTAGAAGTGGAGCAATTAAGCATTACACCACGCGACGGAGTGTGTTATAGAAATTAGATCACGCCTATGGGTGGTTGTTAGGCCCGAGGCGTAGCCGAGGGTCGTTAGACCCCCATAGGCATGATCTAATTTCTATAACACTACTTCAAGTGGTCTAATACTTTTATACAATGGCCGAATTCATCCAACCGTATTGCTATACAATAAACAAAACAAATCAGTAATTGAAGCATAATGGAGATTTATTCACAAAACCATCCGCAGAAAAAGTAGAAAAAAAAAGAAAAAAAAGTTGCCTCTGTGTCTAGAAGCAGCTGGGAGGTGCGGTGCTTCAAAGCATGCCATCTAACAGTGAAGTTTCCGGTTGTTATTTGATTGATGGGTACAATACAGTAGATCAATACACATAATTATTAAAGGGATGCAGACCAGAGAAAGACTTTCGTCTTGTTTAGGGTCCCCCATTTTCAATGCATCATAACATATATGACATACAGACAGTGCTACATCTATACATAGGTTGCTACAAAGCATGCCATCTAACAGTGAAGTTAGCGGTTGTTATTTGATTGATTGATTGATTGAAAATGTTATTAACAGTGAAATAACAGTGTCCTTTTGAGTCGTTATGACGATATCAATACATCCATTCATAAAGATTATTGTGTGTCATCTTGGTTTCATTCCTAAAAACACGAATGGCGGAGTGATTCGGAAACAAAGTAATTCGGGGCGGGTTCTGGGATCACGTGGAGTCTGTTATGAGAAATAACAACGTCTGAAAGAAGTGTTTCAGCCAATCAGAATCAACAAATTTGCATGCCATTGTATAATCTTCCATTTACTTTATTTCGACTACAACAAAAGCTTTTGACAGATCAATAAAGACAGATGACAATGACCAATAATTTGCATGTTAAGAAATGTATCTGTAGCGGACTTCCAACCATCACCAAAAGAGACACCCACCAATTTGCCTAACAGCAAAACAGATCCACCAATGATGCAATAGCCACAACACTCTCACTCTCAACCACTTAGAGGGAAATAACTCATATGTGAGAATGCCGTTTGTCGACTATAGTACAGAATTCAACACCATAGTCCGCGCCAGACTTGACACCAAACTGTAAATGTCCTAACCCAACCCCCTCCAATGTACAGTAAATGACTGTGGGATATTTGTGGATATCCTGAAGAAGAATGTTCTCAGTCAACCGAGGTTTGGATAATAACAAGGTTTATTAACCAAACAGATAGAATACATAGAGAGAATGGCTGAGGGCTTCCCCCAGGTGATCAGCTGAAATGACCCAGGTAAGAAGACCTCGATAGATCTCGGGAGGAGACCTATATAGGTAACAAGGGGGGGATGTGGTCCCATTTGATAGGTCAAATGGGGGGGGTACAGGTTTGGGGAGAAAGGGGAGGGGAATGTCTTATTCCACAGAGAGGGGGGGGGGCACAGGTAAGGGGGACACAGGGGAGGGGAATATATTTACATGAGGACATTATATTATACCACAATACTCACTTTTCTTTCTTATAGTGTGGGTGAGATTAATGTATAATATACCAGATTTGTTTGGAACAGGTAAAAGTGAATAGGTATGGTAAAAGAATGGAACCGATGTAATCCATCGGTTATCAGAATGAATAAAATAGAAAACAATTAAAATAATGAAAATTCTGGCGAATGTGATCTGTTGTTTGGCATAACAGTTTAAAATAGAATTATTTATATACATGATTCATGACATGATCGACTGGGCTGCGGTCTGTGTTATTTGATAGAGATGTGGGAATAGATATCACCCTTTTCTTTTATTAATCGCTCAAAATACCTGTATCAATGAGTGGTCCTCAACTCTGATATCAAACAATAATTAACATAATCATTAGAGGCTATAGCTGTGCACATATCTTGGCATACCTTCAGTCGTTCATGTCGTGACTCAGGGGAGCTAATGTCATGGTTGTAATAAACCAATTAAATACATGCACTGTCTCTGTGTGGTCAGAGTGCACAGGGTGAAAACACAAAATCGTGTGCATAATTATTAGGAATAGGATTTACACATTAACGTAGTGGCTAATGTGTACAAAAACATTTAAAACAGTTAATCTATTGGTTTGTATAAAAAAACTGATATAAAAGGTGATTATGATAATCGTTATGCATTGTTCTAGTATTTTGCTGTGGTGTATACTATCAATGGTCAAAACAAACTTGGTGTCTTGGAATAAACCAACTGGTTCTGTCTTGTTAACAATACAATTTTGCAATGTGACTCTGTGATCATTCCTTATTGTTATTATAAATTGGTTATTGCAATCTTATTGGTTGTATTTCATCATTCTTAGTTCATAATTTTCTAGATACATATGAACTTTGTGAAACAGCTCTTGTTTGTGAATCTGACAGTTGCTGCGTCGCTGTTGACCATCTGTTCTCTGCCAGGGATGTGTCCTTCTGTGGTGACCTGCTGTGTGTTGAACGTATCGTACATTCAGTTGATGTTTCTGTGAGCCTGTCGTGTGGCAGTAAGACAGTAAAAAGTAAATAAATACATAACAATTTGGACAATGTGTGTTCAGAAGTCTCTTGGTCCACAGGTTGACGATGCATTCAGGAACATTCACTGGTCGCCGTCCATTCCCCGTCAAGGGTCACCTGTAGCAGTGGGGCGGTCAACTATAGTGGCCTTGCAGACTCTTTCCCTGGAGCCTGCGCTGCTCTCCATCACCACCACACATCCGCCACTGTGCTCACGCTTGGCCCCCATCAGGCCCAGAGACATGGTGGTCAGGGCGTTCTTGAACGTGCTGTGTGGTGGTTGGTCCCCCCCGTTCCTCGTCATCGCGGTACTAGAGGGGCGAGGGGGCGGGCGTTTTTGAATGTGTTGTGCTGGTTTCGCTGTCCTTTCCTCGTCATTGCGGTACCACTTGATGGAGGGCGAGGGCCCGCCGGTGTAGTGACTAGTCAGTAGGACGCTCTCTCTCACACGGATGGCAATCTTGTCATCGGGTCTGCCGCGGGCCGCCAGGGTGAGGCTGCATGTCGTCCTTTCTGTCTCTGCTCCCCTTTGGCGACGTCTGTGTTGTGTGGCTGGGTTGGATGGCGGCTCTCCCACGGTTGCTGTCGTCGTCCTGGTTGTGTCCGCAGCTCCTTGGCGGCGTCCCTGGTGGTCCTATGTTGTCGTGGGTCGCTCAGGTCACTGGGTTGTGTTCCTCTCTGCCTGGTCCTGCCGTCGTTCATGGTTCAGGTCACGCGTCGTCTCACTCCTTCTCACTTGTCGTGTCCTCTCACCAATATGATCTGAGGATGATAAAATTGCCTTAGAAAACCTCCTCACATAAATGATTCAACGCCTTTCTGCTAAAGAGGAAAATAATTTTGGGATTAATTCAATTCATTGTGTAATATCATCATGCATTTGATATCGTTTGGATCCGATCTTTGCATGGAATCAGAAACATTTCTTTTTTATCTTTATAATCTGCCTCAGGCCGCGTGTGCTTCTTCAAGATACTTACCTCGCCATGACTTCTCGGTTGTTCTTCACGTCTCAGTGTGGCTCGTCATAATTTAGCATAGGGAAAACATAAATTCTAGGCAGCCAGTTAATTTTGCATGAAAAACAATCATTTATTTTGTCATCTAACCCTAACTAACCTTATTGTCATGCACTCGTCCTAATAAAACTACTCTACACTGTGGCACTCAACCTTTGATGACTTGCTGCTCAACTGATAGAGTTGTGCTCTTCCTGATGTCTTGTCGTGCAGAATCTGTGGGTTGCTTTGGATAAAAGTGTCAGCTAAATGATCAATGTATGTGTATACCTTGTACATTTAGATAATTGTGCTCCAATTTTGGTGGTTGATATTTTGCAGTCATGGAAATGTATTAGTTTGTTAAAAGAATAATCATGCATGTTATTGGTTATAAGCAGAGAATAGAAGGAGGAGATTTCAAGTGAAGTTGTTTTCATCATATCTTTCATCTCGGGCACTTCTACTTTGTCTGGTTTCATTCAGAAATTATATCTCTAATTCGTGTGCCTTCTTGAAAATAGATGATGAAAACACTGGTTAGTTATTTTGTTAGTATGGGAATTAGGTACTTTCATGACTGCAAATTCATCATTTGTGTCTGATTCATGTTGAATAAGTGGTTCTCTGTTGTTATCCATTGTTAGGTGAGTCCACCAAGCCTGTGGTCAGAGTGCAGGCATTTGCATTGCTTTGTCTCCCTCACGCCATACCCTGTGGGTTTCAAGTGCCCACTCTGAATAGCGTCTGTTATCGTTGGCGTTCCTGTAAAAGAAATTTACATGTGGGTGTTTGGATGCAGATTTGTTTTAAATGGTCAATCGATTGTCTCTCAATTCTACACCATCTTCGGTTGAGTCTCGTGGTAACAAAGAGAAAATCTGCATCTAAAGCGATACTTCCTACTATACTAAGTATAGTGGAGATACTAAGTTGCGTCTGGTCAGAGTCCTCTCTGGCTATTTGCATTGTCTTTCAACTCCACATCGTCCTCAGCTGGTTTGAGTGAGTGTTTAAACACTGCTTTGTAATTCAATTTAGAGTTAACTCAGTCTGCCTCTCCTGTAAACATAAAAAAACATGTTAATTTCCCACTCCTCTAAGACCATCTGAGTGGGTTCTCTTTAATTGTCTGTGAGCTTAACAAAAACATCAGCTAGTTCTCATCCATCCCATCCTAGGATGTAATGATATATTGTTATCATTTATCAATCATATCGCATATGTACACAAGCACCATAAGAATGTGGAACCACACATTTTGAATCATGTTTAAAAATGTCTTACAATGGAAAGGGCTAGTTATCTTTCATTGGTTCTTTAGATAAACACATTAACTCAAGTGAATATAACCTACTTGTTAACCTAAACATCTTACTTTTAAACATAATCCATGTTGTTTGTGCCCAAGTTTTCAACATTAAAAGCTTATAAAATCTAACGCTGTTTATGTGGACTACAATTCCTGTACTGCCATATACCGGAAACCGGAAGTGTTTGTTTAGCTCCCCGTATTGGTCAGTATGACCGGTACGCCCACAGATGCATTATAATTCTGAAACAGACATTGCAATTAGCTTTATGTGACTTATAACGTGTACAGTAATGAAACCAATCACTCAAGCGATATGGGATAGCTATAATTCACTGTGAATGAGAAGATAGTTATGTCATGCAGCTACATTAGGATTTCATACTTACCGGAAAAAGCTGCCGTGTTCAAGTTGGATCCTCACAGTTCAGTTCAGTTATTGAATAACCATTTTATATTACCCCCTTGCAGCGTGTATTTACACATACAATTAAAACATATACTATGCGTGGATTTCATATACCCTCGGCCTCGGGCATATTAAACTTTACGTTCGCCTATGGATAGGCTCACAACAAAACCATAACTCCACGGCGTGCATAGCGTGACGTCATCGCTCCAAGCGACGTTCGTGCGTTCCCATTCGCCTCGGAAATAACGCTTTGCACTCCTGCAGTACTAGTTCCGCGAGCTCTCAATAGCCTGGAATTTACCTAAAACCAGCGTTTTGTAACCGAATGAACGTCACTTGTGCATAGTGAAACGTAAACAAATAGAAACGATAAACTATAATTTCCAACCGGACGTTACATGTCGCGCGAGTTGTACCCCAATGTTATTCCCATAATATTAACTCGTCTCTCAATGCTCGGCGCGATATCAGTCGGCATACTGTGCATGTACAAACGAGACTTTAAACAGACAAACAAACATTAATACATATAAGTTAACGTGTGTGTATATCTGACTGTATTGGCGACCAGCATCTGCTGCGACAAGGCATTTATCCCTTGATATAACTATACATCGTTATTAAAGTCATAACGACCGAACCTGACTTCGAAATTTACCAGCGATATATTAGATTATATATACCTTTTAATCATACTCTCGGTCCCTTCAACCCACGACTAATGTCCCGTTAAATGTACATTCACGTACTATCGAGACATCGCCGGTCACCTTCCCGCTATCTGTATGATTAATTGGTTAATTCAATCCGAATACATCGTTTTCAGGAATGGAAGAGGTTGTGAGCGTAGTTTGAGGTTGATCACTCTAATAAGCTCACGTATCTCCTTTTGTTGCCTATATTTCAGTCTGCTTCAGCTAGACTTGGGTTAGCAATCCAACAACCTTACTGTGTGCCTTAGCTTTTGGTCGGCTCCAACTCGACCAGGAATAGCACTTCAACCTTTGTGCCTAAACTTTTGGGAATAGCACATATAACCCATCCTCTCAGAACCGCCTGATAAGGACCCAGGTGCACGCGTTGCCCTGGTAACGATTCTCAATACAGATCAGATATATTAATGCACATTATTCTTACTCAGCCATGATCTCAATATTTGACAACATTCTGTAATATTCACCTGGCACAGAGAAAAGCGGGAAGGTTTTAATTCCTTGCCATACATTTTTGGTCGACCATCTATTATACTCACTTTTCTCTGTATAGCTGAAACAATACAGCACGCCGGTAGGACGCAAGAGTCCGTCACAAGTTCGTAGACGCCAATTGTGGGATATTTGTGGATATCCTGAAGAAGAATGTTCTCAGTCAACCGAGGTTTGGATAATAACAAGGTTTATTAACCAAACAGATAGAATACATAGAGAGAATGGCTGAGGGCTTCCCCCAGGTGATCAGCTGAAATGACCCAGGTAAGAAGACCTCGATAGATCTCGGGAGGAGACCTATATAGGTAACAAGGGGGGGATGTGGTCCCATTTGATAGGTCAAATGGGGGGGGGGGGGTACAGGTTTGGGGAGAAAGGGGAGGGGAATGTCTTATTCCACAGAGAGGGGGGGGGGCACAGGTAAGGGGGACACAGGGGAGGGGAATATATTTACATGAGGACATTATATTATACCACATGACCAAGTATGGTTTCGTCAATATTCCAATGAACAGTTTTGCTTGTACAGTTGTACAGTGTCCCCCACCACCCCACCCACCTCCAATGTACAGCCCCCTTTGTTGAAAGCCCTGATTTTGTTTAAGCAATGCATAAAAAAAACTATTAAAGTAAAAGTATTAAAGTATGAAACTTTACTCAAAATTAGTAAATGCATTATTACATATACATACACAGTACTCTACACTGTATTGATGTTGTTGTGGATTTTTTTAATCAGCCAAACAGTGAAGCTGTAGAAATTCAGAATGAGTAAATTTGTATAAAAAAGAACATAGTTTATTTATCCGTTTCCATGGCCAGAGAAAGAGTATGATCAGTTTAAAATCAGAGACACATGTGTACACACAAAGCGTCTGACCAGAAAGTGACAAAGAGCTTTGGTCAGACTTACCATTAAGTACAAAGTTGACATGACGTCAAAAGATGACAAGTTAATAACAGATCTGACAAGAAAGGTAAACAAAAATGCCCTAGTGAGAAAATTAAAACAAAAGATGGGTCTAGGCTAGGGGCTTTGTTATGTCTCACACAAGAACTGGAGTCGAAAAGAACCTTGGACGTGTCATATCTCCTGGCCCTTTTGGCTGTTGTTTTAAGAAACACTGTCAGACTGTCGGCCTAGTGTCTGAGCTGTAGGCGCTAGTTAACCTATATTAACAGAGAATATGTATTTAACACAGATCTATGGACATGATAATATTTTCCGATCACAATGTCAACATGAATCAAAATGACAAAAAGTTGCAGATTGATCAAGGAAAAATCTAACTGTAAAACCTTTTGTTTCAACAAATAAAAATCTACTTCATAAACCTAAATTAAATGGATGTGAACTAATAACTCCGATACTAAAACAAATTAATCAATAAATCCAACATTTATTTAAATACTAAACATTTTGTAATTTGCTGCATATTCTCCCAATAAATTATGTTTATAAGGTATCATAAGAAAAAGTTAACTGTGAATGTTAAAATTCAAGTCAACAGGTGCAAATTGTGGACCAGGACCACTGTTTGATGAATGACAGACTTCATTCTTCATTGATCTTCATAATCACCAATTCTGCTATTATGAGACAAAACAAAATCTCTGTTGGTGACTGCCATTCCTATAATTTGCACAGTTAAGTCTAGATTTGTGAATATCAGCCTCCCTCAAAGGTAGAAATAAGAACTGTATGCTAAGAATTGGTAAACACTACCTCAGATTTTGCATGGCCACACAGACGCAGTAGGGCAGGCATAACAAAAATGTGCAATATAATCTATCTGACAACACAATCTAGGCCTAAATGCACTTTGTCATGCTCAGGTTGGGATTCCTTCCCCCAATGTGGGAACACGGTGGAAAGGAATCCTATTCAATTCTATGTTGATTTTAAAATGTGTGTCACAGTATACAATATGTGAATTATGATTTAACAGTTAATTATAGACATATATTACATCACATGAATACAGTACATACCTGCATTTGTTCAGAAATCCACTCTGTGAAGTAAGTTATGTTGCCGTAGACCCCTGGTTTGTTCACCAACGCACACCCTATACCCCAGCTAGTGTCCCCTACCAGCCACCATACACCTCCCTCCTTGGCCACCAGGGGTCCTCCACTGTCACCCTGTAGGACACATAACAGTACTATGTAAAACACATCAGGGGGAGAGAGAGCGAGAGAGAGAGCGAGAGAGAGAGACTAACCTGACATGAGTCCACGCCTCCCTGCATTTTGCCAGCACAGATCATAGACTCTTTGACTTGTCCATTCAACACCTCCTGCCTGTTGCAGTTGTCTCTGCTGTAAATGGTTACCTGGGCCTGCATCATTTTGTCAGGGGACTGTCCTGTGAAATAGGAATTATGGTTCATCCATAGTTTATGTATCTTCATATATTTATATTTTTTCAACATGCAAATGACCAGTCAGTTATTTCAACAATTGAAGAAGTAATAATCAGACATTTTCATGTTTGTTTTGCTACTCTATAACTGATTGATAAAATAGTGTATGTATTCCACCAATACCCAGATGATGAACGCTTTTACATTTGCTGCCATAAACACCGGTGCCAGTAGGGACATTACAGGTACAATCATCGGTCTTACAGGAAGGAGGAGATGCATTTTACATCAGCACCAGCAATAGTGGTCTGAAATGTTTTTAATACATTTTATTTGTCCTTTAATTAGACTCATTAAGATAAAGTTCTCTTTCAAGAGACCTGTGTACAATAGACATAAAAGCCCATTGGACAAATAAGTACAGTTCAGTCATAAGATTACTATACATCATAGTCAGGGGGCCAGTCCTGAAAAGTGCTTCCGTTAACACTTTTGCTGCCATGTTTGGGTAGAAGCTGTCAACATATTTTTTTGGTAAGAGGGGACCTATGTAAGATGTTCTAGGGTGGTTGACAAATTTGAAAAATTATTTTGTGACTTTTAGAGGCCATTTCAGGAATTTTTTTCAGATTGCCTGCTCGAAATGACATGCCCACAATAAATATAGAGCCACATAGATAATCCTGGTATCAAAAGAAAGGTGACAGCAGTGGGATGGCTGAAGTCTAAAATTGTATTTGCGCCTAAAATAAAACATGTTTTTAGAGTGAATATCAGCTTGGAAACATGAGATAGTAGCCCAAATAATTTAGGAATCATGATTCCAATTCATGCTAGGTACTTTTGCGAATCTACTGCACTTTTTATTCTTATAGTTTTATTCTTATATTTATATTGTACTTTCTATTACCCTGCCTGTACTTCCCCTCCCCTTACCCGTGCTGCTATGACCCCTGGATTTCCCCGAGGGGATTAATAAAGATACATCTTGTCTTATCTCATCTATAGCGGGTGCTGGTCGCTGACAGCAGATCGGACTTTCTCCAGCAGATACAAGAATATTGACTTGCAACTGAAGGTAGGCTTTTGTCCCACAATATTGAGGGCCTTCTGTCACAGAAAACCCATTCAATAATATGCCACAATCAGTATTACTTTGAGTTGTTTAATTGAACAAAGTAGTAGTGTTCTGTGACACTAAACTGACATAGGTCTTTAGAAAAGCAAATGCAAAAGCATTCATGAACTGGGTTATAGATGGAATCACTAGCATGTCACTGTGCTACAGTATATCAATCAGTGACAGAGAGGAGCAAAACAGACATTTATCTATATGAAAATGTATGTTGAAACGAGGATAAATTGACATTAAGCATCAGCTCCTCAGTAGATGGGTCATATGTATTCCCCCACTTCATATACAGTATGTGACATTGCACTTTCACAATGCTATGCAAAATACTGGCATCTTCAGATCTAATACATCTACTGTAGGGCTGACCTCGATTAGTTGAATAGTCAACTAATCAATCGAAAGGAGCCGTAGTCAACTGCCAACCTCTTAGTCAAATGCAAAATAAATATATATTTTTGTATCATTCTTTCCAAAAGCAAAGAGACCTAGAAGCGTGGCTAACGCTAATGGTGCACATACCAGCGAGGCTAACTGCCTAAGAAAACGGGCACAGAGGCACTGAAAGAGGATTTCACACACTAGACATATCAAGATGTATCCATCAGTGGACCAATTGCATGCTTTAACAGAGGACAAGAAGCCTTCAGTCGACTTCTTCAGACATTAAGCACCCCCAACAGCCCAAATGGAATGACCCCCCCCCCCAAAAAAAATTACATTTAAAATGTAAAAATATATAAAAAAAAAAAGAAATTTGCATTCAGGGGGGTAGTCGACTACCAGTCGACTATCGGCAAATTTCGGCCAATCCAAGTTGATACAAATCCTTAGTCGGGGGCAGGCCTAAATACATCCAACCATTTGACTCACCTTCTGAGGACATGGCTCCCCAGCCGGTGATCCAGGCTTGGCGTTCAGGAAATAGTTTCACTCCAGTGTTGGGCAAACATACGGGTCTCACCGTTCCTACAGTACAATCAGTTGTGGAAGAGTTGGTATTTGGTTTGCGTAATTGCCAACAGATTCAGATTTACAGCATGGGCTGAGTTTCATTTCATTACATTCTTGAATAAAAATTGAGTGTTGTAGTTTATAGTCATGTGATCAATGGGTGCTTACGTGAAAAGGTCAGAGGTGAACGGAGCCTCAAGAGAGCAACATCATTGTCATTTGTTTTGTCATCATATTTTTCATGGTTGATGATTCTTGAAACCGAGTAGCCTGAGCCCATTGCAGACAGGCTCACATGACCAGCATACACCGACCAAAATGCAGGACTGGAGAACCTGCCATAGAAAATAGATGTTTGGTGTATTGCTAGGCAACACCTACAGTATGGCTATAGAGTGAGTAAGTTAGTGACCAGGCATGCGTTGCTCATGGGACGGGGTTGCACAACGTGCAACCAAGCTTTTGTGAGCAAAAGCGCGTGCACGCACATGCACCATGCATTGCTTCCTCAGTCAGTTTGTGTCGTGTGGGGGTGCTCTCCCTGACCGGCAGCTACTCTGAGAAGTTGTATGTAAAACAGGAGATAGTTTTGATCATCAGCCCTGTTGTCTCACTTAAATCAACATTAGAGGAGGTGGCCACCAAGTTGGGTTGGATATCGGCTGTATTTCCCCTATTTCTTACTTTCATGTCCCTGTTAGGACCAGAGTGTAACTATTACCAGTTAGGTACAACCCGCTTTCTTGCTACAATTGCTTGACTTATTGGGGGCAAATAGACTAGTTCTGACCATTGAATCGATCTGTGAATAATTCAGAAACGGATGATTATTAAAGAAACTCATCTTTAATGCTTCATGCGAGTTAGAACTTGGTGTGGTTAGGGTTATGTGCTAATTTTATGCCTGTCTTTTTTCTGTTGTGAAGCACTTTGAGCTGCAGTTTCTGTATGAAAGGGGCTATACAAATAAAGTTTATTATTACATCCTGTGCGCACACGAGGGAACATTTATGCGCATGCGTGCGCGTGCACGTGACGTCAATAAAGCGTGTGCAATCAGTGTTGAAATGAGCAACGCATTAGTGACATAGGGAGGTGTAGTGGTTACGTCATTGTTGTTTCCGGCCGGTCCATCTTGCTTGAAATTGCAATGTATTTCCAATGGACACATTTCTAAATCGTCTCGTTTAACATTGGCATGGTGTACCTTTCTGTGTCTATTCATCCCCAATCTATAGCTCGACATGAAACAATTTATCGTAAAAAGAATTATGTATAATTTAATTTCAACCAAAAATGCTTAAACAATAATGTTAGTGATAGAAGGGAACGCATTTTGTGCAAAAAATGGAAAGCTTGCCAATGTTCATGAGGCAGAATTATTACAATAGCCGATAATACATTTTCCCAATGATAAATCCCTATATGGGTGGACCGCCCGGGAAACTAAAGTGACGTCAGACTACACCTCCCTATTGCCGCAAGTGACCACAACACTTCAAATATCAGGTAACATATCTGTCTCTAATGTTGTAAGAGAGCAGTCTCACTTTTGGAAGCAGTGTGCTGCGGACAGGATCCAGTGAGGGGTGATGATAGAACCTCCACATACATGCTGGCGATTGATCTGTAGACTGACCTGCCATGGCCACGCCCCGCTCGCTGCCTCTATGCCCCCCACTATACGGCTGCTGGGAGCTGCCTCACTCACACCACATGCTGAGGGGGGGATTGTTAAAAAAAAATATGTGATATAATCGTTGCTTGTAATTTTTATTATTTTTTTAAGACAGTGGTCAAAGTTAAAGATGATGTATAACGTTTTTATGTAGAGTAATCATTCTAAAAGAAAATAATAATAATATATCCACATAGCTTTTAGAAAGGTAATAAATGTATTGCTTTTCCCCAAAAACAATTATTGATTAATTAATACATTTTTATATAAAATTTTCAAAAAGAAAAATATATATAATGTATTTATTTATTTTACAAAATGTTTGCAGGTCCAAAATGAATGTTGTTGTTTAAATGTTGTGTGCACTTATCCCCTCCCTACTTCCCCATGTAGAATGCCCCTGATTGTGAATGACATGCTGGTGCTCTAGTGCAACATCTAGTGGCTGCATGTTAAAAACATAAAGCTGATTTATTATGTCCAATCCCAAAAATATAAACTGTGTTGTACAAATGTAGTCTATTTGATTTATATGAACAGTTATTGTTATTGAGTCAAAGAGCCAGTGGCGAATCCTTATGGAAGCCAACGGAAGCCATGCCTCCCTAATATTAAAATATGAATTAATATCAAATATGAAATATGATTTTTTTTTTTTTTTTTTTAATATAGTTTACATTCTTTTTCATCTGTGCATCTGTGTTATAATTTTTTTTTTTTTTTAAATGTCTCCCTCTTCTCCTTCTCACTCCCTCTAACACACTGTCAGCCTCACTATGCTCACTGCAGCAGGATAGGAGGCAGATGGTAGGTCTCTTTCTCCAGGCTTCCAGCATTATAGAGTCCAAATCCGATCCTAGCCAATCAGATTCGAGCTGACTGCCACACCCTAAAAGTTTAAAACGGGGCTGAGAGGAAAATACTCAGCATATTTTCCCCTCTGCACTCTGAACATTGTATTAACCCGTAACTGTTCCCACGGGCCGAATATTGCCCCGATCCGCGCGAGATTAAATCCACGGGGACCTCTCGGCGTGCCGAAGCTTTTCCTAAATCACTTCCATCATCGAAAACGAGGGGAAAAGGTCGGCTCGCGACCCTGAAAATGTCGCGTGATTTTAAAAACGCTGTATTAAGTGAGCCTATTATGGGATCCATGCGAGCTATCTGGGCGTCCCGCAACTTTTACTGATTCACATGTAGCCCCTAAAATGCTTAGAAAAGGAAAACAGAAAGCGTGGAATAAACTCGCCGAAACGGAAAAGTGTCCCACGGGCGCGCCGTGATTCCGATCCGCGTGAAAATATTCACGGCCATAGAGGAGACCGTGGGACACCTTTTTGCAACCGAATATGTGTCTCGAATTTGCTCCCACGCGGCGCGCAAAATCGCGCAAGGACAAATCTGACCAAAAAAAAACCAATGCTCCAGCAGTATTAATGCCCCTGATGTAAACAAGACAAACGTCTTTCTCTGGTCTGCATCCCCTTATACAATTGTGTGTATTGAGCCGTACGTATTGTACCCATTCTGCAATCTGTTAAATAAATAAAAAGAAAGTTTGACTGGCCGCCGAGCCATACTGTAGTGTACATGGTGACTGCTTGACTTAAAAAAAAAAAAAAAAAAAAAAAATATTAATAAAAATATTTAATAATTTTTTTTTTAATAATTTTTTTTTGGCTTCCCCTGTTATTTTACCCACGCGACGCCACTGCAAAGAGCTTGGATGTATGGTGCTATTATGATGTCACATGTATATAAAAAAAATGCAAAGGCCTTGATAATTTTTTCTTTAAATTTTGACCTGTATTTAATACTTCTTGGAATATGTGACATTATAATGACATCACACATTCCAACCCTTTTAACTCAATGTTTCTCAAATCAGATTAATTTGTAGATCTTGGGATATGCATACATTTTCTTTTCCTTTTTAACCCTCTGAGGTTAGCGGCGGGTTTACAATATCACAAAATAGCTGCAACCTCAGCGAGTTAAAGGAACATGCCAACTTTTTGGGAAATTTGCTTATTTGCCATCTACCCTGGAGTTAGACTTAAGCATTACATCACGTGCAGGAGTGCTTTGTGAACAATAAACCATGCCTAGGGGTGGTCGTTAGGCCCGAGGCGCAGCCGAGGGTTGTTAGACCCCCCTAGGCATGGTTTATTTTTCACAAATCACGACTGCAAGTGGTGTAATGCTTTTATACAACTCCCACATTCATCCAACCTTATTGCTATACAATAAACACACATTAATCGAAGATTTATTGAAAAAACCATCCGCCAGAAAAAGTAGTTCACAAAAAAGAAAAAAAGAGAAGTTGCCTCCATGTGGAAGCAGCTCGGAAGTGCATTCAACTGTTCTCAGTAGGACATCCAACCAACTAACACATCCAACTGTCTTTCAACTAAGACATCCAACCAACTAACACATCCAACTGTCTTTCAACTAAGACATCCAACGAACTAACACATCCAACTGTCTTACAACTAAGGCATCCAACGAACTAACACATCCAACTGCCTTTCAACTAAGACATCCAACTTTTCTTTAGTTTTTAATTATGAAGTTAGTGGTTGTTATTGGAATGATTGATTGAAAATTGTATTACCAGATGCAGAATGGGTACAATACAGTACGGCTCAATACACACAATTGTTAAGGGGATGCAGACCTACTTTCTATAGAACTTCATTCTTAGATGCTTCTATAGAAAGTAGGTAAAACAAATTAAAAAGTTTACCTACTTATACCTATTTTTTAACTTTTTTTTTTAAACATACTTTAGAGGGCCTAAACTTAACCAGTTGGAAACCAAGCGTACAGTAATAAAATTAGCAATCAATCAATCAATCAACTCAATAGGCCATGCTCACTTAAAACAGCGCAGCACTCAGCTGCTTCTACAGTCTGACTCTCCCCCGCCGTTGCAGACAGGAGTGTGTGTGTGTGTGTGTGTGTGTGTGTGTGTGTGTGTGTGTGGGTCGGTGTGTGTGTGTGTGTGTGTGTGTGTGGGTCGGTGTGTGTGTGTGGGTCGGTGTGCCAGACAGTGTCAGGGGGAAGGAAGAAAAAAATTAAAAAATTTGCAAATAATCAATCAATCAGCGATTTTTCTTTTGTTCCACAATGATTCATGACCCATAGATTACACAATCCAACATTGTGTAAGAGACTAAGACATTCGCCGTGACAGAATCTGTTTATATTTAGTCAAGTTTCAAGTTTCTTTAATAGTTGTCATACAGAAGTACAGAATACTTTTATACAAAATGCTTCTTACTGTTACGCTCCAGAGACTGTGCAAGACAAGATAAGTATGAAATAAAATAACATAGTATAGCATGTAAATTAGAAGTAAAAAAATGAGGTCACAGTGTTCAGTATAGACATATGTACAATGTTCGATGCAGAATAGACGTAACTGAGTTACCATATAATATACAATATACTATGCAGTGTACTAATATACAATACTATATAGTGCAAGGCAGAAATGGGATGAGGTGTAATTTAGGTACAATTTACAGTAGGTGTACGAGTTGTAGTGCAAATCCTTTATCAATAAATATAAAGTGTGTTTGTGTGATCTAAAGTGGAGAGTGGTTGCTGCAGTGTGTTGTTTGTTTAAGTGAGTGTGTGCGTGTGGGTGTGTGTGCTGTGTGCATTTGATGGTTGTTGCATAGTGTTTATTGTTCGTTTAGCAGCCTGATGGCCTGGGGATAGAAGCTTCTTCTGAGTCTTTCTGTGCTCGCCTTAAGACTCCGGTATCGCTTGCCTGACCGCAGCAGTTCAAAGAGGCAGTTGTTCGGGTGGCTGGAGTCCTTGATGATTCTCTTAGCCTTCCCCCTGCACCGCTTGATGTAAATGTTCTGGAGGGTGGGAAGCCCCCCTCCAATTGTGCGTTCGGCTGAACGTGTCACTCTTTGTAGTCTGCTACGGTCTTGTGCAGTGCTATTCCCAAACCAGGAGGTGATGTTGCCAGTCAGGATGCTCTCTATTGTACATGAGTAGAAGTTCCTAAGGATCTTCTGACTGACTTGGAACTTCCTTAGGCGCCTGAGGAAGTAGAGGCGTTGTCGTGCCTTCTTCACAACACTGTCAATGTGTGTGGTCCATGTCAAGTCCTCGGATATGTGGGCTCCGAGGTACTTGAAACTGTTCACTCTCTCAACCGGTGCCCCGTCGATGCTGAGGGGGCTGTAGTCCTTGACCCCCGACCTCCTGAAGTCCACAATCATCTCTTTTGTTTTGCTGACGTTCAGGGAGAGGCAGTTCTCCTGACACCACTGTGACAGATTCTCTACCTCTTCCAGGTAGGCCCTCTCGTCGTTGGCAGAGATCAGGCCCACCACTACTGTGTCATCAGCAAATTTGATGATTGTGTTGTTGTTCCGCTGTGCCACGCAGTCATGTGTGTACAGGGAGTAGAGGAGGGGGCTCAGAACACAGCCCTGGGGGGCCCCTATGTTGAGCGTGATGGATGAGGAGGTGCAGTTGCCTGCTCTTACCACCTGGGGTCTGCCCGTCAGGAAGTCCAAGACCCACTGGCAGAGGTCATAGTTCAAGCCCAAGTCCCTGAGCTTGGCTATGAGTTTGGAGGGGACTATGGTATTGAATGCTGAGCTGTAGTCGATGAACAGCATTCTCACATAGTTCCCCTGCCTCTTGTCCAGGTGTGATGCTGCTGTGTGCAGCACATGGGCTATGGCGTCCTCCGTGGACCTGTTGGGGCGATATGCAAATTGCAGGGGGTCCAGGTTGATGGGGAGGGAATGATAGGGAATGATAGTCGTTATGACGCTATCAACATATCCATTTGTAGAGATTATTGTCCCCTCTCGTCTCCTCCCCTCTCCGCTCTCCGCTCCCTCTACAAAGTCGAACGGCGGAGTGATGTGATTCGGTTGTGGGCGGGTCCTGGGACCAGGAGCGTGGATTGTGAAGGATAAATACGTGTAAATGGACTGTTTCAGCCAATCAGAATCGAGAAATTTGCATGCCGTTGTATAAAAGCAGATACATACCCTTTTCTTCTCTGTGCATGCATTAGGCTTATAGGTCATTCACTGGAAGTAGGTGTGCCAGACAGTGTAGCCTAGTTCCCAACAGTCACCAAATACACTCCAAATACAACTCCAAAACGTTCCTGTAAACATGTTGTGACCTGTGTATTTACCACGTGGAGAAATACTTTATTTATTTTTTACATTTTCATTTTCTAAGCAGATATATACTCTGAACTATTTTTTGCCAAACCACTGCTGCCAGGGCACAGTGATTTCATCACTTCAAAAGCCCCGTTTTTCAAAAAACAACAGGGATTTTGAGGTGATGAAATCACTGCGCCCGGGCAGCAGTGGTTTGGCAAAAAAAATATCCCAGTATATATATCTGCTCAGAAAACGAAAATGTCTACTTATTCTTTTTTATTTCTCCACGTGGTAAATACACAGGTCACAACATGTTTACAGGAACGTTTTGGAGTTGTATTTGGAGTGTATTTTGTGACTGTTGGGAACTAGGCTACACTGGTACACCTACTTCCAGTGAATGACGCTAAGCTAGGCTAATGGTGGGGCTGTTCCCTAAGCCTAATGCATGCACAGAGAAGAAAATGGTATGTATCTGCTTGTCTAACTCCAGGCTAGATGGCAAATAAGCAAATTCCCCAAAAAGCTGGCATGTTCCTTTAAGTAATGTGTTCCTTTAAGACTGGCAATATTATTTCATACAGATCATTGTCAGCCTTGTGGTTGAGGCGGTTCACTGTGTAAACAATTGTTATAATGGGTATAATGGGTGCATATAGATCACATGTTAGTATTATTACACTCACTGCTTAGTCACTTACCCACACAACGCACACTGACACCATCAGAGCAGGATACACTGCAAAGCAACACAAACATGTGGTCACAGTGATGAACTGAAAGATTGCTCTTCATTTTAGAATAATGTATAACACCAACTGGCCTTCTGTTCACCAGACATGATATAATTCAAGTCCAAGTTCTTTATTTGTCAAATACACAACAATACAGGGGGCATTGCAGGTAATGACATTTTTGTGTTTCAAGCTCATACTCAATGAATACAAGAATGGTATCAATTAGTAGTAGTAAGATCAAATTAAATATAAAATGAGGTAAGATCAAATTATTTACAGAAAGTGTCTTGCGTATAGTGTATGTGCATGTTAACACATTGAGCGTCACAAGCTTCCCCCATCCTTCATGACCATTTTCACGATATTTCACGATCTTTGCGGAGCTATTGTATATTCTATATTATAGCTATGGAGACAATAGTATGGCTCATTTGACAGACACTATTTCTAGTCCAACATGGGGAAAAAAGGTGTTTCTACACACTGTAGTCTGTAGTTTATTACACGCTAAACATCGCCCATTTCCAAGATAATGCAGTCTTTTTCCATAGATCGCGAGATAAAAACGTGTTATATGTTAGATCTGCTAGCGATTGCGTTGGAAGAGCTCCTCCCCCTCAGAGCGAGTCTTGATAGTCCAGTTCATTCATTGCCTCTCCTGATCCATTTCTTTCTGAGTTCAAAAGGTAGCCACCTGGTTATATTCGACCGCCATTGCAATTCCAACGTAGGTAGACGAATCATAGACACCGAGATGGCTCCGGCTGACCGTATAGAATGGGGATCAAAGGAAAATATCAAACCGTTGGCGAGATAACCCGACTATACTCGAGTATGACCATTAAAGAGTTAAGGTGCAGTGCAGGGTTTGTGTGTCTTGTGTGTGTGTGTGTGTGTTCATGAGTTTTTGATAGGGATATCTACTGTTCTTGTCCTTGTTCAGGAGTCATGTGGCTTGTGGGAAAAAGCTGTCCCTGAACCTGCTGGTTCTTGTGCGGATGCTCCGGTACCGTTTGCCAGATGGTAGCAGAGTGAAAAGTTTGTGACTGGGGTGACTGTGGTCTCTGAGAATGTTCCGGGTTTTCCTTCTGCACCTCTGTGTGTAGAGTTCGTCCCTGGCTGGCAGCTCAGTCCTGGTCGCCTAAATATTAAAGGCAACCAACTTGTGTCTAACCACGCCCAACTTGCGTCTCACCACGCCCCCGCGGCAGCAGCAGAGCGGAGCTCATTATATGCCAGTAACCGCCCCTTATTCAGTATCCAGAAATAGCTCAATTGGCAAGACTGCATGGCTGTGGATCCTACGGCTCGTTGCTGGTGAGTTTGATTCCCTTCAATTTTTTTTTTTTTTTTTTTTTTAACGTGCATTCGCATTCTTTCGCCGTTTCATTTCGCCGGTTAAGTTTAGGCATTGTTTCGGAGTTGGTTAAGGTTAGGCATTGTTTCGGAGTTGCTTAAGGTTAGAAGGGTTAAGTTTAGGTGCTGTTAAGGAGCTGGTTAAGGTTAGAGTTTGACTTAGAGAATGGCAATATTTTTTAACGTGCATTCATTTCGCCGGTTAAGTTTAGGCATTGTTTCGGAGTTGGTTAAGGTTAGGCATTGTTTCGGAGTTGCTTAAGGTTAGAAGGGTTAAGTTTAGGCGCTGTTAAGGAGCTGGTTAAGGTTAGAGTTTGACTTAGAGAATGGCAATAGACAGCCTATTTCCGCGCTGCAGCGCGAGGCAATAGACAGCCTATTTCCGCGCTGCCGCTCTCTCGCACTGCCGTGGTCACATGGGCGTATTGGCCAATCAGAGAAACGCTTTACACAAGTTGGTTGCCTAAAATATTCACTCGTCCTGGTCATGTGTTGTGCTGACTTCACCACCCTTTGCAGAGCCTTGCAGTCGGTAGCTGAGCAGTTGCCATACCAGGCAGTGATGCAGCCAGTCAGGATACTCTCTATAGTGCACCGGTAAACGTTGAATATCCTGGAGGAATTTCCTCTGCCTACGGAGGAAAAAGAGCTGTTGTCTCGCTGTCTTGACAACGATGCCGGTGTGATGAGACCAGGACAGGTCCCCGCTGATGTTGACCCAGAGGAACCTGAAACTGCTGACTCTCTCCACCGCTGTCTTGCCGATGTGGATGGGGGCGTGCTCTCCCCCCTGGGACTTTCTGTAGTCCACGATGAGCTCCTTAATTTTGCTGACGTTGAGGTGGAGGTTCCTCTCTATACTTCGACTCGTCATTGCCGGTGATCAGGCCAATGACTGTGGTGTCGTCAGCAAACATGATGATGGTGTTGGAGCTCTGTGTGGCCACACAGTCATGTGTGACCAGGGAATACAGGAGGGGGCTGAGTACGCAGCCCTGGGGGGCACCGGTGCTGAGAGTCAGTGTGGAGGAGGTGATGGAGCCCAGCCTGGGGTCTGCCTGTCAGGAAATCCTGGATCCAGCTGCACAGGGCTGGGTTGATTATAGAGATGCTTGGTACTACTCCTCCTCGGCTGCTGAGCCACTGCAGCTAGATGTGACTGATGGGCCAATCAGAGCAGCTGGATGTGACTGATGGGCCAATCAGAGCAGCTAGATGTGACTGATGGGCCAATCAGAGCAGCTAGATATGACTGATGGGCCAATCAGAGCAGCTAGTCTAGATGTGACTGATGGGCCAATCAGAGCAGCTAGATGTGACTGATGAGCGAATCAGAGTAACCTCTGTATATTGTGTAATATTTCAGAGGAAGCCGATTGGATATCTGAAATGGTTTGATTGTGTTGATTACCAGGGGACAGGTATCGAGGGGCTTTAGTCTTCATTCAGGATCAGGATAATAAACTACAGAGAAGATCACTGGTGTCTCTACCATCTTTGCTGGACATACAACCAATCAATCTGCAGAGCCTCCAGTATAACCAGCAACCCTCCCACAGCCTGTTTTCCCTCAGTCAGGGAGGTACAGGAGCACCAAGGTCCACAAGGCTAGAAAATAGCTTTTTCCCTCCCAAGGTAGGTTGACTCCAAAATGGCTAATGTAACCTGCTTTTATGTTAACTGAAGTTTAGGCTACATATCGATGACTGAAACGCAAAACCTCCTATCTGAATTTTTATTTTTTTTGAGAAAACAAAAAGAAACAGTTGTTTTCTTGCAGAATGCTATTTTTTAAGGATACCCAATACAATACACTGCTTTTGGCTTTTGGAAAATATCTTGCAGACAGACTGAAGGTGCAGATAGGAGGTTTCTCATCATTGAAAGTAAAATCCAATAATCTGAAATTTTGCAGATAGGAGGTTTTGCATTTCAGCCATGGATATATTTTTATTGGCCATTACCATTTTATTTATTTATTTAACCTACAATATCTAGTGACTATTTATTGACCTATTGATTTATTGACCTATGATATCTAGTGACTATTTATTGACCTTTTTAATATCTAGTGACTATTTATTGACCTTTTACTTATGATATCTATCTATTTTTTTTGTAATCTTGCTGAATTTCCCAAAAGGGGATCAAGAAATAAATCGTATCTTGTCTACGATATTTAGTGACTATATATTAACCTTTTACCTACAATAACTAGTGTCTATTTATTGACATTTTACCTATGATATCTAGTGTATAGTATAATATAACCTTTTCACTGTCTTTGTATTTTTAAGCAAAACGTTGTTTCGTTTTCATGTATGAAAGTGCATAGAAATTACCATTAAAGGAAATCTGAATTCAAAACAACAACAATTCTAACATTTTGGGTAATTTTATGTCAACATACCTTGTGTTAAAAAAATGCAACAAGATTGAACAAGATTGACGTGCTTTTCATTGTACTGAATCTTGAAGTACAGTATGTAGACCTAGTAATGTAAGTATGTTGAACAAAGTAACTGGAGAGTAGACCTAGCAATGGGTTGATGCCGTACCTGTCAGAGAGCTGTGACTGTAAGTATGTTGCTGGACGTCCAGTGGTTAGCTTCATGTAGCCGCCGGCCTCATAGGCCAAGGAGAATGCGTTAACCTTGTCGGAGGACACATAGGAGTCTCTGTGGACAGACAAAAGGACAGGGGTATAGTCAATCTTTGCTACTGAAAATAATATAGAGATTGTTTAGTACAGGTCTGTATGTTGGAAGTATGGTTCGGTTGTTGTTTGTTAGTAACTCTGCCTGTGAGTCTTGAAATTACTTGTAATTTCGTGTATGGTTTCTGATGACCAATTACAACACACTTCACTAAATATGGGAGGCAAGTGCCAAGTTAGCTACCGTATTCCTGAGATGACCTAGTTAGGACAAGAACATGTCATAGATGCCAAGCATGTTGGTATATTATATTATATAGCCGAGTCTGAAAACCCCCCCAAAGTATGGTCTTTTCAGTATGGTCCTTTCAGCATGGAGGTTCAGTATGGAGGTTCAGTATCAGTAACTTTTTGAGAAACTCATAAAATGAGAAAAAGAAGGTGATCAACCACAAGGACAGTGTTTGAGTAATTACCCTCACTGCCAGTAGTTGGAGACAAAAGTTCCACACTGTAGCTTTAAACCCATGTGCGGACAATGCACCTTTGAAGTGTAAGTAGATTAAAATTATTTACTTTGGTTTGTTCATCACAAATGATGTAATGCCCAACCAAGTAAGATGCTGCATATTGCTACTGTTGACACTAATAACATGCAACAGGTTTTTCATTTCCATGAGTCAAAAATATAACTTCCCTACTGCACAGTAGGAGCTGCTTTTTGACCTACTGTGTGGAGTAGGTTATAAGAGAATACTGTAGAGTGTGGGTACTACTAGGGTTAGTAGCATCTGTCTAATTCACATAGCTTAAGCCCCACCCTCTTTTATTTATTCTCCAATCACAACTGTTGCTTCCCTCGGACAAACAAAGCAACCGTTGTGATTGGAGGATCTTGGGGGGGGAGGGGTTTGGGGGGGCTTGAGATAGGTCAATTGGCCACTAGGGGCAAAGTGGCTAACCATATTATGAGTGAGAGAATGCGTAAATGACAGAGACTGAGTGACTGAGTGAATGTGTGAGTGACTGCGTGAGTGAGTTAGTGACATTGCCGTTTTACAAGATGCTTCATAGAGGGGCATTGAAGAAGGCATCATCACTCTTATGGATATGGACGTACCTCTTGTACCCCATCTGCTCAGATGGACATACCTCTTTGTAACTGAGGGGTACAATTCCCTGACTGTATTGAGAGTATGGTATCATTAAACCACTACTTAGTTATGTACTTTAATTACTGGCCATACAGTACACAGTATATCTGGTGAACACCCACACAAGAATACGGCTTGACAAAGAAAGTTCTATTTAGAGGTATTTATTATTAGAGCAGCAACAATAGGTTACAAATTGAGAATTATGAATTGCGCTTATATGGCGAAGAACACTTAAGTAGGTCAAGAGCGTAAGTCCATGAGCATAATAAGATGGGTATAACTGACGCCACCTGTAGCATAAGAATTACATAAGGCACACTCGTAGTCAGCTGGAGATACTAAGGGGTTCCCTCCGGTTGTAAGCCAGCAGGGGAGAGGAATGTTCGGGAGCAAAAGTCTGGATCAACGAGGAATAAAGAGACTCCAGATACAGGAGCCAGTGCAATAATCATTTGGTCCGTAGACAAAGCAACAGCTATACTCCAGTATGCAAGACAGCATGGATGAAAGCTAGCCAGCCTCTGTGGTCCTAGAGGCGGGCTCGATGGTGCTCCTCACAGGGTAGATCCCACACAGCAGTGGGGTAGACGGTTCTCTGCTCCAGCAGCCACAGTACCAAAGCAATATAATCCAGCCGGAAAAGGCTCTGCATTCGCCGGTGTAGGTTCTCCAGTGTACATATCCAACGGTTCTCGTCTAGGACTCCTCGGATGGCGGCACGAGTTTAGGCCCTCAGCCTGGATAAGTGCACTAGCTAGAGTACGACAAACCGGTGGTAATGCTGGTCACTGTAGAACGGTAGCCGCACGATACACTATAAATAATAGACTATTACTTTACAATAGAATAAGTCGAACTCGACGATACAGCGTTAAACTCTGACACTTTAGCTATCTATTCGCACGCGGTTCTCAAGGCTCTATTTAGGGGCAAAAGGGGCCCACTTCACGGCACGTTGTATCGTGGTGAAGGCTTCAACGTTTTGGACTAAGTGCTTCTGGCTAAGTGCTGCTGTATCCACCTGCAACGTATTTATACGTAAGGTGAATAATCTAGTGCCAACCTCAGTTCTGTCTCGTATTACTGCGCAAACCTGGACATGTTGAGACATGTCTTAGCGGTAGCTTTGAACTTGCCATTGGGGGTATGGCCGTTGGCGACTAGGGGTCGCTGTCCAATAGGAGAACGAATATTATGGTCTGGCCTGTACCTAGGTAAAGGGATATTCCGTGTATATATACAAAGAATATACAAGGGATATCAGACGATATACAAATATTATACAATATATCTCAAGTAATAAATATATATATATTCGGTTTAATCTGACCCTTTGTAACACTCTTTGTACCCTATCTGCTCAGATGGACGTACCTTTTGTACCCCATCTGCTCACAGGCAGTTCTCCAATAGTCGTCGCTCAAGTTCTCAAAACACACAGGTTTCCATGTCTGGCCGGCTGGTGAGAAAGCTTGCAGTATAAAATGGGTCCCATGGAGGCGAACTAGAAAGCAGAAAGATTGAGGTTAGAATACATTTCCAGCTAAATGTCCCATATTTTCTGTAACAGTCTTATAAGCCCAGTCAAGTGTGCTTGAAAGGGTGTGTTAGCCTCCCTAGTGTCACAAACCAAACTGGTCAGACTACTGCTTGGCCTTACTCCTAAAACCCACCTTACCCCTCCCCATTTTGACAACCTAGGATGGCGTAGACAACAGAGTACAGCAGCTTGCAATGGGCCTGGTCTACAAGATACACTACACCACTAAGATACCCATGTACCTGTCGAAATACTTCCTAAAGGTCAGTGAAGTCCACGACCACAACACCAGAGGGAGTTCCACAAATCACGTTCAACCCAGATTCGGCTCAAACAAGGGACTAAACACGTTTTGCATCTATGCCACAATAATGTGGAACGCCCTACCCACAGCCATAAAGGAATGTGAATCCCTACCCTCCTTCAAAACCGCTCTCAAAGAGCACCTACGGGTGGAAACTGGCCCCGGTAAAATGTCACCCAACCCCCAAAAAAAAGACAAAAATGGAGGACCCTGATGTAAACAAGACTGAATTCTTTTTCTGGTCTTCATCCTCTTAGCAGTTGTTTGTATTGAGCTGTACTGTATTGTACCCATTCTGCAATCTGTTAATACCGTTTTCAATCAATCAATACTACTCTCTAGTGGTGTGAAATACAGGATGTCTTGATGTGAACAGTGTCATGTGGGCAGAGGCTCTGATGTCTCACGGCACTGTAATTCGTCCTCTTCGCCAGGGCAGTCCTGGACACCATCACACCACTGGGACGCACGGAGACACGGCCCACCCGGCCCACACCCCTTCCCCAGGAGACACTGGTAGAACACTGCAAACACACGCATATACACACACATATACACACACACACACATATACACACACACACATATATATGAGGGGTCGATTAGGCCTAGACTACTGAAACACTGTCACGTATACTAGTGAAAGCTGTCACGTATACTAGTGAAAGCTGTCACGTATACTAGTGAAATAAAACACACACACATACACTCACGCACACAATAAATATGACCAAAGACAAATGAATAAAACTACATGTTTATTCTTTTGAGGCTTAGTGCCAAAGTACGTCTCTTTATTACATGTATGGAAGATCATTAACCCTTTCGCAACCACACTACAGAATGTTAACCTTTTCACTACCACCACACCTTTGTCGTGTGGCAGTGACAGGGTTAACCTTCTGTATTGTTGCTTTGGTAGTGTGACAGTGAAAGGGTTAAACTCCACTGATTACGACAAAATCATATCAAATGAGCAAAATGTGACTTGAGGTATGTGAAAATAGACGTACAGAAATACCAGAGCAGTATTCCTGCGACGGTGAGGAGGAGTACGAGCACGAGAACTGCACTCATTATGTATGTACAGCGTTTATTCTTTACTCCTGAAAGAGAGCAGAAACAAAACACAATATAAAACAATCATTGGTTTAACTAAATAACTATTGTACGCCACCACAGAGACGAAGAACCAATAACCTGAAGGAGCTATGGTACAGACACTCGACTCAGACCCGGCGGCATGGGCGGGCATTAGGGGTCCGGGCCCGCCCACTGAGTCAGCTGTGCCCGCCCTGGTGATAAATATTTTTTTTTACATTTTTCTTTTTTTTTTTTTTTTCATAGTAGACTAATAGTCGACTATCGGCTAATTTTGGCCAATCAAAGTCGACTATCCAAATCCTTAGTCGGGGACAGCCCTAGTGGGCACTGATGTCAACAACAACACTACTGAAGCTAGCACGGCACTCTGAGAATTAGTTTTCTACCCTCAAGAACGTCTTTACAGAACATCGCCTTAGTATGCTTCATCGACGCAACGCCGATTTAATTCAGTTGGCATTTGAGAAGAAAAAAGTTCAGGAATGAGTGGAGGGACAGTGTTTTAAGAAGATTTCACTCTAGGGCGGCTAGGTGGTGTAGTGGGCAAGGCGCTCGCCACCAATGCAGGAGACGCTGGGTTCGAGCCCAGCTCTCCGCATTGCTATCAGCTTGGCTGGTCGTTCATACTAATACAATTGGCAGTATTAGGGGTGGGAAGCTGATGGGTGGGGATCGGACGTTGTGGACAGCGACTCCTACAGGTCGGTTGGTGCGCCTGCGCAGCAGAATCAGGAAGCGACGGGGCGGCGTGTCTCTCCCACGCAGACCCTCGCCGCTGAGAGATCGCGCTGTGCAGGTGAAAAGATGCGACGGCTGCTTCCTCGAATACCGGAGGGGACACGTGATGTAAGGCTTCGTCCACATTGCAGCCGGCTTGTGGGAGGCATGGCCTAACAGCGTTCGAGACAGGGGAGGGTAGAATTGGACGATACGAAATTGGGATGGGAGAAAAATAGAAAATGGGAGAAAAAAGTAGATAAAAAAAAAGTAGATTTCACTCTGTCCCTAAACGCTGCTTGCCGCTCTACTAATGATGGTGAGTAGCCTGTGGAGGAATTTTGTTTGCTTTTTTATGCACCTTATTTTTGTCAGTTCAGTTCAGTTTGTCAGTGAATTCAGAAGTGTTGAATAAATGGAGACTTTTCAAAGATATAGAATAGAATAGAAATGTATTATCCTGAGGGAAATTTGACACTGCAAATCACTCAACATTAAACATTTAGACAGAACAAGTCACGAATAAGAATAACAAAACAAATGGCCTAAGAATAGAATAAAATGAAATAGAATAAAAATAGAATAAAAGATACAGTAAATAAATACAGTAAAAATATACTGAAGTCTACAGTAGGTGTAATATTGCACAGTGCTGTTTAAAAAGTAAGAGTCCAGGAAGATGGTAACTGTCACTCTGTGCTCAGTGATGCAGTGAGGCACAGTGATGCATTTTATACAACGGCATGCAAATTTCTCGATTCTGATTGGCTGAAACAGTCCATTTACACGTATGTATAGGGACCATTCTACGCTCCTGGTCCCAGGACCCGCCCACAACCGAATCACATCACTCCGCCAGGATCACTCTGTCGGCAAAAACAAGATGGCGGACAATAATCTTTAACAAATGGATATGTTGATAGCGTCATAACGACTAAATATAAAGCGATTCTGTCACAGCGAATGTCTTAGTCCTTTAAACAATGTTGGATGATGTAATTGATGGGTCATGAGTCATTTTAGAACAAAAGAAAAATCGCGGATTGATTAATTATTTGCAATTCTATTTTAAATGTCTACTTCCTTCCCCCTGACTGCAGCGTTCACTCTCACACTGTCCGATGCTGGCGTACCCACCCACCAGGCCATGGGGCGTGGAGCGGGCGGTTTTGACGTGAGCGAGGAGTGGGTTTTAAAATTAGTCGGCGCGACGTCCGGAGCGAGAGTTCTCCTCCGCTCCAATCCACTCCAGGCCGCTCAGTGGTTTAACACTGTTGATGTAATATATACATGCAGTACAATGCCAAAGCAACAGATGGCGATGTACAAACATGAAGGCCATTTTCAACCAATGAGAAGGGTGAACCTGTGATATCCTGTTCAGGCTTTGTCACTCACTCCTGTTAGAAAAAGTATCGACGCCATTGTTGTTGTCGTTAGCTTACATGCTAACGTTAACTCTTTCAGTGCCACTCACGAGATTTCTCGGTTTTTTTTATAGGTGGTTGCGTGCCACTCACGAGATTTCTCGGAATTATTATTATTATTATTTTTTTGCGATCTGAAAAATGATTGCATCACCCGAGCCTACCCGAGTATAGCCGAGCTGCGCCGGTGATCACTGTGGAAAAAAGCGCCCCCTGTCGTCTCCCAGATGACATAAGTGATTTTGGAATGGACTCAATGAAAATTGGGGAAAAAAATCCGGTACTCCACATTTTCCAGTTCACTGATCCAGCCGGGGTTACCACAGTTAATTCTGGAGCCTCAGATCCCCGCGGATCATGGAGATCTACAGTGTCGCGTTGGATCCATACACGTATCGATTTTTTCGAATGGTGATCAGGAATTGGAATATACCAGTTGGATACCATCTGATGTCAGGTAAGGACTCTATGTTATCAGTGGTAGGATAATCGGAGTAAGTTTGATGAAGTTATAAGCTGTTTTGTGAAATGTCTTCTTTCGGTTTCACTGTAAAAGTCTGTGAGGAAATCAACGGAGCGATTATCAGTGCGCGGCCGTAATGTGCTTGCGTGCACGTATAATATTGATCATCTAGCGTTTATTTGAAAACGATTCATAAAAAGGCCGACGAATATCAACGTTGTGGAATATTCCACTAAAAGACGATTTTCATAGAATGCTCCAGAATGAGCTGTTTTTTATATCAAAACAGGGGCTTTTCTAACTGCTCTGAAATGGAAACGACGCGATAAAAAACAATCTGCCTTCACAGCACTGACTGGAAAATAGTCTTTGATAATGCGATGGGCAGATTAGACACATAGCCATAATTTAAAACATAGATTAGGCGATATTAACGTTAACATTGGCGCCGATGGTGGCATTCAAGCGGTAAAACGGAAAACCAGGCG
This sequence comes from Notolepis coatsorum, assembly GCF_963971535.1. Taxonomy (NCBI): domain Eukaryota; kingdom Metazoa; phylum Chordata; class Actinopteri; order Aulopiformes; family Paralepididae; genus Notolepis; species Notolepis coatsorum. The sequence continues at coordinate 92,980,010 of NC_140172.1, read as the reverse complement.
TGGCACTGAAAGAGTTAATGGCAGCGACCATAGCATTGTGGCTCGGCTAGCCTATCATCGCTTAATAGAGCTAGTGAATGGATAAACAACATTATTTAACATTGCAGAATGGGTACAATTACAATGCGGCTCAATACAAACAATTGTTAAGGGGCCCAGGGGGTGTAGACTGTTGTAGTTTGAGCTAATTTACACCATGCTCCAAAAAAAAAAAAAAAATCTGCCGAGCGATCTGGCGCGGGGAGCGGGGAGCGCTCGATTCAAGGTGAGCGGGGAGCGAGCGGAGAGCGACTTGGGGGCAGGGTCAACATGAGCGATTAGCGGAGCGGACCAAGCTTTAAAGAGCGAAGAGCGGATTTCTCGGCCGCGCCGATCCGCTCACGTGGCCTGCCACCCACCCCCACACACACACAAACACACACACACACACACACACACACACACACACACACACACACTCCTGTCTGCAACGCGGGGGAGAGTCAGACTGTAGAAGCAGCTGAGTGCTGCGCTGTTTTAAGTGAGCATGGCCTATTGAGTTGATTGATTGATTGCTAATTTTATTACTGTACGCTTGGTTTCCAACTGGTCAAGTTTAGGCCCTCTACAGTAGGTTTAAAAAAATAAATAAAAAAATAGGGCAAAGAAAACGTTTTAATTTGTTTTACGTACTTTCTATAGAAGCATCTAAGAATGAAGTTCTATAGAAAGTAGGTCTGCATCCCCTTAACAATTGTGTGTATTGAGCCGTACTGTATTGTACCCATTCTGCATCTGGTAATAAAATGTTCAATCAATCAATCAATCAATCATTCCAATAACAACCACTAACTTCATAATTAAAAACTAAAGAAAAGTCGGATGCGTTAGTTGGTTGGATGTCTTAGTTGAAAGGCAGTTGGATGTGTTAGTTGGTTGGATGTCTTAGTTGAAAGGCAGTTGGATGTGTTAGTTGGTTGGATGCACTTCCGAGCTGCTTCCACATGAGGCAACTTCTCTCAATCATTCCAATAACACACAGTTGGATGTGTTAGTTGGTTGGATGCACTTCCGAGCTGCTTCCACATGGAGGCAAATTGTCTTTTTTGTTGTTGTGGGAACTACTTTTTCTGGCGGATGGTTTTTTCAATAAATCTTCAATTAATGTGTGTTTATTGTATAGCAATAATGTTGGATGAATGTGGCAGTTGTATAAAAGCATTACACCACTTGCAGTCGTGATTTGTGAACAATAAACCATGCCTAGGGGGGTCTAACCACCCTCGGCTGCGCCTCAGGCCTAACGACCACCCCTAGGCATGGTTTATTGTTCACAAACCACTCCTGCGCGTGATGTAATGCTTAAGTATAGTCTGATGGCTGTCGGAATGAAGGACTTCCTGTGCCGTTCAGTGCTGCATTTAGGTAGTGTGAGCCTGGCACTGAACATGCTCCTCCTGTCAGCCAAGTCTGTGTATAGTGGGTGGGAGGGGTTTTCCCTGATGGCCTGGAGCTTAGCAAGGTTCCTCCTCTCCGCCACCCTCGCTAGAGTCCAGCTCCACCCCAACCACGCTACTGGCCTTCCTGACCATCTTATCCAGCCTGTTTGTGTCCCCTGCTCTCAGTCCGCTGCCCCAGCAGGTCTGTTATATATATCCGTTCAGTCTGTTTTTGTATAAGTGAATGTTCTTAAGAGAGAGAGAAATTAGATTTTTCAATTGCCTCTCTGCTGTTTAGTTCAGCACCGTGGGCAGCGCCAAGCAAGCCACAGCGCCGCTGTCCCAGCTGAAATGTATAAAAGGGAACCTGTGTTGAAAAACCATTATGCCCCCCCACTAATTTGTTTCTGTAGCCTGGTCTGACTCGACTGTAGAAACATGCAAATAACAACATCTCCCTCTTACAATTTACATATCTGTTGTAACCAACAGGCTCCCTATGACTAAACATACAGTACAGTAGAAAGTTATATTCAGTAATATGACTGGAGACTATACATAAAGTAGAATATTTAAGCATTACATCACGCGCAGGACTGTGTTATAAGAATTAGAGCATGCCTAGGGGTGGTTGTTAGGCCCGAGGCGCAGCCGAGGGTTGTAAGACCCCCCTAGGCATGCTCTAATTCTTATAACACACAACTACAAGTGGTGTAATGTATTTTATACAATTGCCGAATTCATCCAACCTTATTGCTATACAATAAACACACATTAATTGAAGCATAATGGAGATTTATTCACAAAACCATCCACAGAAAAAGTAGGTAACATTTTTTTTTTTAAAGAAGTTGCCTCCGTGTCTAGAAGCAGCTGGGAGGTGCAGTGTTTCAAAGCATGCCATCTAACAGTGAAGTTAGCGGTTATTATTGGATTGATTGATTGATTTATATTACAGATAGACAGTGCTACATCTATACATAGGTTGCTTCAAAGCATGCCATCTAACAGTGAAGTTAGCGGTTGTTATTGGAACGATTGATTAAAGATTTTATTACAGATAGACAGTGCTACATCTATACATAGGTTGCTTCAAAGCATGCTATCTAACAGTGAAGTTAGCGGTTGTTATTGGAATGATTGATTGAAAACTTTATTAACAGATTGCAGAATGGGTACAATACAGTACAGCTCAATACACACAATTGTTAAGGGGATGCAGACCAGAGAAAGACTTTCATCTTGTTTACATCAGGGTCCCCCATTTTCAATGCATCATAACATATATGACATACATGACATACAGATAGACAGTACTGCTACATCTATACATTTATGACATACCAGATTTACAAATACAGTACTGTTTTTGTAGGGTGATTATGGTTTATTTACATTGAGGTTCTGGGGTCACGTGGAATGTATTATATACGAAATAACAACCGTTGGCTTTCCTTTTCTAAGCATTTTCTGTGATAGAAGTGATTGGGGAATAGTTGCGGGATGCCAAGATGTACCCACAGTAGAAAGCTTGCGTCGATCCTTATATTGGTTCTTTTAATACAGTTTTTTTTTAAATCACGTGAAACAAATAACCTCTGTTCTCCTTGCAATGCGTTTTTAATTCTTTCTTATACAGTAGGAAGGGGGAAGAACACTATATCGTGGGTGTTCCTATGACTTGTATTACAGCTTCGAAACTCCACTTATTTCGTTTTACAATGTCAAAGCCTTTAAAATATAATCAAAACGTTCCCGTATTTCTGCAATCTATGCGCCAATAATAACGAGTTGAGTTCTATTACATGCTGGGTAGGATGATAGAGTGTCTGCACGTTCACCAGAGAGGAGTCGGATTCTGCAACTGCCAGCGGCCACCCCCCCCCCCCCCCCCGATTTATATTTTGTTTTACAATGAGTCATGACAACCCAATTACATAATCCAACATTGTGTAAACAACTAACATATTCCAGGTAAATTTATCTATTTTGAATGAGCCGTTATGACTGAATCAATACATCCATTCATAAAGATTATTGTCCGCCATCTTGGTTTCATTCAGTAAAAGAATGAACGGCGGAGTCATTCGGAAACAAAGTAATTCGGTTGTGGGCGGGTTCTTTGATCATGTGGAGTGTGTTATAAGAAATAACAACGTCTGAAACAAGTGTTTCAGCCAATCAGAATCAAGAAATGTGCATACCATTGTATAAAAAGATATATTCAGTAATAAGACTGGAAAACTATACATAAAGTATAGACTAGACATTTATATTCAGTAATATGACTGGAGACTATACATACAGTAGAATGAATGAATGAATGAATGAATGAATGAAAACTTTATTTAACAGATTGCAGAATGGGTACAATACAGTACGGCTCAATACACACAGACCAGAGAAAGACATTTGTCTTGTTTACATCAGGGTCCCCCATTTTCAATTCATAGTGACATCATGACATACAGTAGGGACATACATGACATACAGCCAGGTATATAGTACTGTTACATTTGTGACATATGATATGCAAATATATTGCAAATATATTATATGCAAATATGTGTAGAATATAAAGATATATTCAGTAATAAGACTGGAGACTATACATAAAGTAGAATAGACATTTATATTCAGTAATATGACTGGAGACTATATGAAGTAGAATATAAAGATATATTCAGTAATAAGACTGGAGACTATACAGAATATAAAGTTATATTTAGTAATATGACTGGAGACTATACATTCAGTAGAGTAGAAATGTATTTAGTAATATAACTGGAGGCTATACAGTAGAGTAGAAAGTTATATTTAGTAATATGAAAGGAGACTATACATAAAGTAGAATAGAAGGTTATATTTAGTCATATGACTGGATACTATACATACTAGAATAGAATGTCATATATAGTAACAGTTTACTTTGAGCGCATTACAGATCATGAGCATTATAATAACAGAACTTGAATGTGAAGACATAATGCATCATTATGAGGTCCATATGACTGTGTTGTGAGACTGTTATAGTCACTTAAAAAATTATCTACCCCTTTGATGTTTTGAGCATTTTGTTACATATCAAAATCACCTCAAAATGCATATATTTGGAATTTCATTTTATGTACCGGTATTTGTTTATTTGGAAGGGACAGCGTGTATTAATGGACAATACATATAATGCACTGTAAATACACAGGATTTAGCAAGGTCCAATATATGTTCACATGCTTGGTGTTCTAGAAACCTTTTTTTTATTTTTATTTTTTACTTTAAGTTTAAAAGTAGTAAAAGTTGGACATTCTCGAATAGTGGTAGATAAACTGTCCCACAACATGTCCCTGCACTGACGAGACATTCTGACCGAAAGTGGTGTGTCAGCGCTGTACCTCGCAATCCTCTGTAGAGGTCGTAAGTCCTATGACCACGATCAGACTTCTTGAGTCTGAATGAATTCTCCCAGGGGGGGGGGGGGGGGGGGGAGGACAGAGTCCATGTAATTTCTTGTAAATCATACAGACCTGTTTGAATGACTTGAAATTAGAAAAACTAAGAAAACTGTATTTTTCCATTATGACACAGTGATGATATTTAAGAGGCTTTTTGTCTAGGACCTTGAGGGCTCTTTTGAAGAGCTGTGGGTTTGAGCTTTGAGGATGGTGACACCTGTAAAAGACCAGTTTGTGTGACAGTACTCAATATGAGATAGAATCAGACAATGCAAGTATGTTTTAGCAGCACTAGTGGTTAGAAAGGGTCTGATGTGTTTAAAATTCCGTAGGTTGAATCTGATGGGATTTGCAATTTTCTTAACATGTTTTTTGAGGGCGAGTGTCGGATCTAAAATGACACAGAGGCAGACTTTCATCCAAGATCTACACAGTCTGCATCTCTATCTCATCAAGAAGAAAAATAAATGTTTTTGTATTAATAGACTTACAAATATATTTTTTAACATAACGTACCTTTGCTGCTTGTCGTATTGTGGGGCTGTCCAGGGGTCACTGTGTGGTGGGTGTTGATGGTTTGGGGAGAGTACTGGGGGACACTGGAGGGGGTTTGTCCTGGCGGTAATGTGGGGTATATCCCATGAGACGAAGGATATGGAGGACATCTACCTTCTCCGTTCTGGAACCCTTGGTTGTCATAGTAAGGACCAGATACCTTGGGGGTATAGAGAGAACAAAACAGGAGATTATTAGCTGGTGTCTAGAAAGTAGTAGTAGTAGTAGTAGTAGTAGTAGTAGTAGTAGTAGTAGTAGTAGTAGTAGTAGTAGTAGTAGTAGTAGTAGTAGTAGTAGTAGTAGTAGTAGTAGTAGTAGTAGTAGTAGTAGTAGTAGTAGTAGTAGTAGTAGTAGTAGTAGTAGTAGTAGTAGTCGTTTTATTCAGTCATCATCACACAATACAATATGCACAATAATTTTACAATATTTGATTCGACAGTGACTGAAAAGGTACAGACTGAAGCATAATGCTTATACATGCCTGTCCTATATATTCTTAAGAAAATTAAGACTCCAAAACAGTATTCTAAAAGAAATGTACAAAACAATTAAGTATTATTCACCTTTGTAGTTTTCAAAAATTGCTTTACAAACCATTTTCTTAAAAACCAAAAGCGAATTACTCATTCTTACCTTTATATCAGCATTGTTCCACAAGTTAGAAAGTAACAATGATCATGTGCAGTTTTAAATAATAAGAAGGTTTGACAATTAATGTAGGATTAATATGAAACTAGATTCACCTGCTGATTACTCATCGTACCGATACCTCTTACGCTGTTCCAGGAAGGATGTTGTCACAGCACCTGGGAAAGTAATTCTTTTTTGTTGAAATCAAAACACTTTACGCTTATTTATTTTTTACCCAGAGACAGTGCACATTAATCAACATCTTCAGTTTCCACATCAATGTAAATGTACCAGAATTAGCTAATGAGCTAGTTTCATCTGTAGTCCCTGCCTAACATGCATTTGACTCCATTTTTTACTCCATTTCATTACATCTCTCAGTCACATGAACATTTATTTGTTGGGCTTACCTGGAATCAGCACGTAGCCATGTACACATATCTTAATCAATCTGCAAACTTACCTGGAATCAGCATGTAGCCATGTACACATATCTTAATCAATCTGCAAACTAAAATAAACTGCAGTGTATGAAATGATGCTCATGTAACGTTATATGTAGTTACAAGTAGCGGGTTGTTGAACCGTTTAAAAAAAATAAAATCCACCACAATCTAAATACATACAGTATATATATATATATATATATATATATATACACACACACTTAGTAGTTAGTAGTTAGTAAAGAAAAAAAACATTAGCCATTTTAATGTTTCTATGACCTACCATAAGAATCACAAGTCAACCTTTCCCTCTAACTGTGTCTGTCTTTCTTTTGGACTCAGTGCATTCTTTCTCTATGCCAGGTAATGAACAGCCATGACCACACCTTTCTCTATGTGTGCAGGGTTCAGCCAATGGGCTTGGTTGATGTAGTATGTCAACACTTGATATGACAAAGAGAAAACAATAGGCACGGCCAGTAAATCACGATAAGGTCAAAACAAACTGTATACAGATAACTCCCAATTTAGAGGACCTAGCCATTAATTTCCACTTCCTCGTTAGTCCATCAAGTGTTAGTCCCAAAGTACTGCCCCTGTGTACATAAAGGCAGTGCAGCTGCACTTAGGCATATTACAGTGGAGGACAGAGAACCCCCAACCACCACCACACAAAAAATAATAATAATACATTTTAAAACAAATACAACATTGTGTACAAATTACATTAACTCATTCTGCGACAGCCATTAGCCGGGTCCCGTTGTAGCTATGCCACGCTTTAAAGATAGGAGTGCGTCACCCTGTTTGTAGAAATATATATATATATTCTATATTATAGCTATGGGGACAATACTATGGTCGTTTGACAGTGACTTTCTTCCGGCCAAGATGCAAAAAAGAGATAATTTTTCCATGCATATGTTCGAGCGTTATCCCGTGGTGAATATAAGTATCATTTCAGAGTGGTCTGGGGTAATTCCCGAAAGGCTGAGTTATAGCCTTATACGTGTATTCTACTATAAGCTTTGGCGTTTCTTGCCTGGACACGCTACTATTCCCAAATCAAATGTATATAATAGGTATTATGTACAATATATATATATATATAATAGGTATTATGAATGCATGAAAGGGGGGGGGGGTTTGTTTCTGATTCTTTGATTGCCAGTAACGGCATTCATATTGAACACTAAAAATGCTGATCAGTTGGATCGGTATAAAAGCATTGCACGATCAAGCTAGAATTGACGTCAGATGTTCCTTACCTGTAATCGGAACCACCCACTGTATTATTGCACAAATGTCTTATTCTCATCCTATTGGATTTTATTGTATTATGGCATTATTGTATTATTGCACAATTGCTGCGGGCAAGACCCCCCGCATTTCACTGTATACTTGTATGCCGTGACAAATAAAACTCTTGACTTGACTTGAAAACTGCACCCGGAGACATTTGAGTGTAACACAGGGTCTGCCAACAGGGTTTACTGCACTCTCGATACTGCCACCATTTACTTCATCATTGTGGGGTATAATCACATGCATTCTTCAAAGGTTTCAATACAATACAAAAAAATTAAATACATTGAAAATACATTATTTGGAACTTACTCTTTAATTGCCAGACCCGAGATATCTCGGGTTTTGGTATTTTTTTCTTTTATTCAATATTTGTATTCATTATTCATCCACTGACATCGGAGTTGCCATAGGAAAGGATTTTGAGATTGCCAAAGTGCAATACCGGACAGATAAAAAAAATTTAATTGTGTACAAAAAAGATTATTAAATTAGTAATTTATTCAATCGGTTTCATCTTAGTTTGTTTTAGAGTGAATAGAACACTACTCATCAGTTTGTATGTTCTATAGACCACAGAAGCATGGGTTCTTTTACAGAAACAAATCAAGCTTCCCTTTGATTTGCAGAGAGGATTGTTGAAGCAGTCGTTATGTCGGTTTTGGATTATGGTGACTGCATTTACAGACATGCTGCCTTGTCCGCTCTCTTTTTGTGGACAAAAACAAACCCCTAAACACTAAATCATTCTGCTCTTAAGAGTCATTACTGGCGATAGTTACGGCACTCATCATTGCATCCTGTATGATGAGGTGGGTCGGTCTAGAAAGACTAAATATACATTGGTATCCGTTTATCTTTAAGGCCATTGATGGAAGATTGCCTATAACACAATGATGGAATTATAGTCCTTAATCTGACCCACTTAAACGATGCACCAGCTTCCTGGAGTGAATTTCAACTCATTAGAATTAATACTCGACTAACCTATGGACAATTTAAAAACATAATCATAAACCTCCCTACCTCAGTATGGACAATTAAATTTGATCTCTTTGTTTTCTCTTTCCACCTGTGTTTTGTCCTATTTATGCAAATGTATTTTTTCCTTTGTATTTGAATTGTTTGAATCTCAATGACATTGCACATGAGGGTACAACTTCAATGTTCATTTGAGAATAAATAATGGTTTGATTGATTTTATTTGATCATTCATAAAAGATGCATATAAAACTGCCCAGCAGGAATACATAATTTTTTTGTATCATCGAGGTTAAAAAGACAATAAAGCCAAAAGGCTTATTTCCATTGTGGACCTTTGGAGGTAGGGGGCGAGGTGGGGTATGGTGGGCAGTTGGCTGGCAGAAACAGTATAGTTACTCTGAAGACCAAATACAAAACCATTGTGTGATTACACAATTTTACTACATTAAACAAGTCAAAGGCAAATACACAATGAAATTAAATTAATCTACAGCATTCCCCTTCAGTCCGTCTAATTAAATCAAAGATCCATCTGTAAACACACAGTTTTAACAACTCATCATATCCTTCCCAGCTTCAATGTGAATCCAATAGAGGCAGACGCTAACCACTTTTTCAAAGCGGTCTTAAAGCCTCTTTCAGTCTTATACAGTACGTCACACCCCATGCTATGGCTGGGCAATATGGCCAAAAATGATATCGCGATAACGATAACAAACAGTAGCCAGTGCTTTGCAAGAGGTGGGTAATTGGTTCCATAGAACTCCTGCCGTATACAAACTAATTATTTTGCCCCATAGAACTCCTGAACCTGTGTGGAATTATATCCGTCTGGCTGCCTCTCGTGGATTAAGTGTGAGTCTCACTCACCAACTAAAATAACTGACCAGATATGCAGATAGATATCCTTATTTTAAAGGTCAGCCCCAACTTGATCTGAACAACTCTTTTCCACTGGTAACCAGTTCAGACCATCAAAGTGTGAGGAATTGAGATGTGTATGGGGGTGAAGTTTAAGCACAGTCCTAACTAACTTATTCTGAGATGTCTCTAATCTATGCTTTTTTTTTTATTTGGGTGAGCAACTATACCAGGATGTACATGCATAGTCAAAGTGTCACTGCACTAAGGCATCTGCTAATGTTTTCAGTGTGTTTGAATTGAGAAAATAAGATTTTCTTGATAAGAATTCTTTTTTTGTTGTTAATTTTGGTCAGAGCCTTTAAGGCCATTATGTTTCAATTAAATCAATCAAAAGACACATTACTATGCAATAAAAGAAACACTTATTAAGCTTGAAACATTTGTTAGTAATGTCTGCTTAAAACTATTAGTAAAACCAAAAATCTTAACTTTGTGTATTTTCCAGTGACATGCGGCTCCCTGGGAAACGGCTTTTCCATGTCTCAACAAAAGGGGTGGAATGTATACAAGTAAATCATTATTTTCTTCAGCGAATATCTTAGTTGGGACATGCCGTGGAACAGCCACTTCCCCTGCGACTATTCAAACAGGATAATAGCAGTGTCTCTCGGAAATGGTGGGACATGCCTCTCACTTTTCCTGTCAGCCTTTGTCTAATGTTGTTTTTATAGCATTGCAGTCCATTCATACCAGGGAATTAATTGATAATTTTTAAGGCTAGTTGCTCCTTTATTTACAAATGACACATTTTATTTAAGATTGTCAACAGGTATAGCTCCTAGACCTAGTACATGGAAAACAGCTTGTATCTCCATTACATAAAGGTGGTGATAGAAGTGACCCAAATAATTATTGACCAATCTCTAAATTGTCCTGTCTAGCTAAAATCCTGGAATCATTGGTAAATAACCAACTCAGAGCATTTCTTTCAAACCAATGTATTGATTATTGATCATGTCAAATGCTTCTTTACCCAAGCCATGTAAGCCATTTCATTTGCAGTTTGGCAGTTTCTTGAACAAAAGGAAATTCACAAGATGCTTTTAGAACATAACCCGTTAAAATATGACCGTTATGAACTCATGACTGGACTATCTTGTATTTTGTACTTTTTTATATTATATTGCATTTGTATTTATATTTTATATTGCATCTATAGTTAGTGTATATAGATACTGGACTGTGAAGTTCTGTATCCCCCACCCAATGCTGCTTTCAGTGCTTTGACACCCGAATTTCCCAAAGAGGATTAATAAAGGATCACCTTATTAGTACATAACGTTGTCTGGTAACTACAGACACTCACTTGGCCACTCCCAAAATTACCACATACTGTGGCCATTCGGTTGAATACCTGTAAGCAGCCAGGCCTAGTCTTGAAACTAACAATTGCTGATTTCCCGTTTGTCATTCCAATAGATGATGTCTTCGGAAAAGGTTTCCCTTACTTAAGAAAAATAGAAGACAAAGACTTGATTCTTACATTGCACATACCATCCGTCAAGCTTCCTTGAGTCGATTAATCAGTAACCGGGTTAAGTGTGTCGGCATGAGACCAAAGTAAGCTCACCAACAGGCTCTTGAAAATGACTCCATACCAAAACATCACTGCAAGGACTTTGTTACATTTGCAAAGGACTCTGTCAATATTTAACATGGCATATGACTGTTACCGTAAGAGCCAGGGATAGAACCAGGGGTGTGTAATACAGTATGTGGGAAATGGACATACTGTACTCCCGTCAGATATTAGTTGTTATTCATACAGTTATGCAACATATTACATTTACTGCCTTTTATAAATTTGTCACTTTCATCCAAAGTGCCTTAAAATACCAGGAGTACATAGATTTCTTGTGTAGATGGCGCCAGTGGGAACGCCTAACCTGGGCAGTGTTAAGAGCCATGAGTTAAAGAGCCATTAGGTATATGGGACCATAGCCATATGGATGTTGACAAGCTGGGGTTGATTGACATAACCTCTACACTTCTGATGCATTTCTAAAGCACTGTACCACTGAGAAGGTTGTGTAGTTATACGTGCACATACCAGTGGCCAAATGAACTGCACTATCTAGTGGCAAAACTCCACCACCTAGCGGACAATAAAAATATGACATTATCATCTCTGGATCACTTACAGATAAACAAACATTGACGGAATCGATGAATAATAGTTTCTTGCACTGTTCTGATCTTTCTAATAAATTCTTGTCAAGCTAATATTTTACCAGCAAAAGCCCAATTACACACAAAAGCAAATACAATATAAACAACCGGTGGTGGCAGAGAGGGGAAGGAGAAGGAAGTGGGCTGCTATCCTGGAGAATCCCTCCCACCCTCTACGATGAGCTAGTCAAGATGAGAAGCACGTTTAGTCACAGACTCACCCCCCCCCCCGCCCACTGCCTATGTGCTCATATGCGTATACTCAGTTAATTATATTGTTTACACTGCCTATTTTTATTTTACTTTTCTACTGTATTATAATTTTATGACCTTCTACTATTACCATGTGCCTCCCCTCCCCCATGCTGCTATGATGCCTGAATTTACCCAAGGGGATCAATAAAGGAATATCTCAGCATAACAAAGAGACCAATCACAGAACATAGATTTCATAGAAACTATTTATTCCAGCTTTCAAATTCAGCATTAAATATAAATACTTTGTTTAATCATCAAACACAGGAGTGTCTTTAAAAATGGGAGTCATATTTTCACTGCACACACAATAGTTTGGGTGTCTGCTGGGTGGGTGTCTACTAAGGCAGCCAGCATTGGAGTCCTACTATGTATCTCAGGGTAATCAGTTTATCGTCATCTTAACCATGTAGCTACATATACACACAGGTTTTTATACAGAGTTTTCCAAACAACCAGTGTAACAGAGGGGGGAGATAGGTTCCTACAACTTCTGGATAACGATGGCTGAGGCTCCACCACCTCCGTTGCAGATACTAGCCAGCCCATACTGGCCTGGCTTCAGGTTGTGCACCATATGTCCCACAATTCTCGTCCCAGACATCCTGTAGTAAACAAACAGACAAAAAAGGAACGATTCAAGGTTCTATGAAGCTTACCCGTGAGTCTGCACTCAAAATGTCAAGACTTCATAGCAGGTCCCGTCAATGTTAACATGTTAATTCTGTGGAAGAAAGCAGGAGGCCGGACCAGCACTCTAAAGTTTTAATGGCAGCCTAGAACAGACATGTTTCGGAACAGGTGTTCCTTCTTCAGTGTTAATAGGCTAGCAATGATAGCTATTAAAGGTGGGAGCTATATACCACGTGGGCAGGAAGTGACATCATTGAGGTGAGCCTGGGATTGCTAGTCAACTTTGACCTCCAAAGTAAGGACTTTATAATGTAATATGTTATAAACTCAAATTAAATACAAATATAGACTAGAAACTAAATAAGCCAATTGCAATATTTGCAAACCAAAATTCTCTAAGAAAAGAACAACAAAAATAGAAGGAAAAAGAGGAAAACATTTCACCATTCGTAAAAATAATAATATCATAGTAATAAAAGTCACTTATAGGAAACAGGATACCACGTTCTCTTCATTCATTCCCTTTGGTTCTATACCATTAAACAAATTAATATAGTAGCCTGTCTCCCCCTCTATTGTTGATTAATTAATGATCAATTAAATGCAATTGATCACAGCCCACAACGAGTTAAATAAATAATTTAAAGCTGCAATAACTATGGCCACTCGTCATAGTGTGAGTTGCCATTATAAACAAATTCAGAGTTTCTCAAAACGAAGCCTCATCACATATAAAACATTTTTTTTTCTTTTTTACAAAATTTCAACTACAATAATACATACAACTTTCTCTTGGGCATTTCCTGGTTGTTAACACATTGTCTGCCAGGCATTGTGCCCATCTTTGTGCCCTCTCTGCCAGCGCTGTAAGCCTATGGAGTGGCTCACCTTTGCAGGGCTATAACTTTTTAAATATTATAGCTATATCGACATTACTATGGCCCATTCAACATCGGGTATCTATCGTTCCGGATGTAGGAACGTTATATTTTTCCATTCATACATTGTTGTGTTAGTACCCTCATGAATATAAGTGTTTTTAGACTGTATAGCAGTTATAGGCCCAGACGCATATGATTGGCGTTTTGTTCCTTTACACGCTATATTAAAAAATTCAAATGTATATGATCGGTATACATTATGCTTCATCATGCGTGAAGGAAAGGGGGGGGGGTCGTTTATAATTCCTTGATAGTCAGTAACGGCTTTTTTAGTATGGGTTGATACGTTGATCAGATGGATTAGAGTGAAATAAATAAACAATCGAGCTGAAAATAACGTTAGATTACTCTTACTGTTCGCCGATGAGACTGGAGGAAAAATATTCCAATTATTTGACGTCGATCTGCTAGATCCATTTTCCGTTTGTATGACGCAATAAACGCCGAAATCATATTGATTCTTGCGTTTCGAAAGCGATCCAATGCACTCGAGTGTGTATCTAGACCCACGTTACAATATATCTCTGCCGGAGGAATTTCCCCAATGCACCGAGTGCCACTTCCGGTTTGGCGTAGAGTGTAACTCGCCCGGAATCCACCCGGGGGCGGTATTGAGGCGTTGCAATCTCAGACAGGGTCCAGCTGCGTCCCCGGAGGGAGGCTGGATGAATTCTGAATGCCATGGCGAACATTTTTTATATTGATCCCAAAAACGAGTTTACTCGTTGTTGGCGCACAACGATTGGCAGGCAATAACGAGTATAGTCGTTGTTGGCGCACAATGTGTTAAACAAGGTTAGGTAAATACTTCACCTACAAACACAATATTGATGTAGTTAAGATTTGCTGAAAGAAATATACTTTTTAAATGGATAGGTTTACAAAACGGTAGAGCAGATTGTTTGCATAGGACACCATGACTTCTGATGGCAGGTGGTCATAAGACGTTTTGAAAATGTGAAAAGCGTATTGCAGCTTTTAATAGTCCAGCAGATATGTGAAAAATCGTGCACTTTACGATAATTGAAAAACATTTAAAAAAGTTAAATAATCTGCCAGCAAATATGGCTTGGCAAGATTTGTTGAAAGTAAATTTTTTTTAATTATCTAGGGTTCTCTCTCCTGATTGGATAAAGTGGGACGGAATACCAGAAAAGCTAGCTAGCCAACAAGGTAATTTGTCTAGTTCTCTCAACTGATCGCCTTAAAAACGAGGCCAAAGTGCCGCAAGTGCAAAACGTCCCATATAGGTGCCGGTGACAGTTAAGTGGTTGGCTGTGGTAGATGGTGCTCTATGCACTGTACAGCAACAGGCTGGTGATAGATGGTGCTCTATGCACTGTACAGCAGCAGGCTGGTAGATGGTGCTCTATGCACTGTGCAGCAACAGGCTGGTAGATGGTGCTCTATGCACTGTGCAGCAACAGGCTGGTAGATGATGCTCTATGCACTGTGCAGCAGCAGGCTGGTAGATGGTGCTCTATGCACTGTGCAGCAGCAGGCTGGTAGATGGTGCTCTATGCACTGTGCAGCAACAGGCTGGTAGATGGTGCTCTATGCACTGTGCAGCAGCAGGCTGGTAGATGGTGCTCTATGCACTGTGCAGCAACAGGCTGGTGATAGATGGTGCTCTATGCACTGTGCAGCAGCAGGCTGGTAGATGGTGCTCTATGCACTGTGCAGCAACAGGCTGGTAGATGGTGCTCTATGCACTGTGCAGCAGCAGGCTGGTAGATGGTGCTCTATGCACTGTGCAGCAGCAGGCTGGTAGATGGTGCTCTATGCACTGTGCAGCAACAGGCTGGTAGATGGTGCTCTATGCACTGTGCAGCAACAGGCTGGTAGATGGTGCTCTATGCACTGTGCAGCAGCAGGCTGGTAGATGGTGCTCTATGCACTGTGCAGCAACAGGCTGGTAGATGGTGCTCTATGCACTGTGCAGCAGCAGGCTGGTAGATGGTGCTCTATGCACTGTGCAGCAACAGGCTGGTAGATGGTGCTCTATGCACTGTGCAGCAACAGGCTGGTAGATGGTGCTCTATGCACTGTGCAGCAACAGGCTGGTAGATGGTGCTCTATGCACTGTGCAGCAGCAGGCTGGTAGATGGTGCTCTATGCACTGTGCAGCAGCAGGCTGGTAGATGGTGCTCTATGCACTGTGCAGCAACAGGCTGGTAGATGGTGCTCTATGCACTGTGCAGCAACAGGCTGGTAGATGGTGCTCTATGCACTGTGCAGCAACAGGCTGGTAGATGGTGCTCTATGCACTGTGCAGCAGCAGGCTGGTGATAGATGGTGCTCTATGCACTGTGCAGCAACAGGCTGGTAGATGGTGCTCTATGCACTGTGCAGCAGCAGGCTGGTAGATGGTGCTCTATGCACTGTGCAGCAACAGGCTGGTAGATGGTGCTCTATGCACTGTGCAGCAACAGGCTGGTAGATGGTGCTCTATGCACTGTGCAGCAACAGGCTGGTAGATGGTGCTCTATGCACTGTGTAGCAACAGGCTGGTAGATGGTGCTCTATGCACTGTGCAGCAACAGGCTGGTAGATGGTGCTCTATGCACTGTGCAGCAACAGGCTGGTAGATGGTGCTCTATGCACTGTGCAGCAACAGGCTGGTAGATGGTGCTCTATGCACTGTGCAGCAACAGGCTGGTAGATGGTGCTCTATGCACTGTGCAGCAACAGGCTGGTAGATGGTGCTCTATGCACTGTGCAGCAGCAGGCTGGTAGATGGTGCTCTATGCACTGTGTAGCAGCAGGCTGGTAGATGGTGCTCTATGCACTGTGCAGCAACAGGCTGGTAGATGGTGCTCTATGCACTGTGCAGCAACAGGCTGGTAGATGGTGCTCTATGCACTGTGCAGCAGCAGGCTGGTAGATGGTGCTCTATGCACTGTGCAGCAGCAGGCTGGTAGATGGTGCTCTATGCACTGTGCAGCAGCAGGCTGGTAGATGGTGCTCTATGCACTGTGCAGCAGCAGGCTGGTAGATGGTGCTCTATGCACTGTGCAGCAACAGGCTGGTAGATGGTGCTCTATGCACTGTGCAGCAGCAGGCTGGTAGATGGTGCTCTATGCACTGTGCAGCAGCAGGCTGGTAGATGGTGCTCTATGCACTGTGCAGCAGCAGGCTGGTAGATGGTGCTCTATGCACTGTGCAGCAGCAGGCTGGTAGATGGTGCTCTATGCACTGTGCAGCAACAGGCTGGTAGATGGTGCTCTATGCACTGTGCAGCAGCAGGCTGGTAGATGGTGCTCTATGCACTGTGCAGCAACAGGCTGGTAGATGGTGCTCTATGCACTGTGCAGCAGCAGGCTGGTAGATGGTGCTCTATGCACTGTGCAGCAGCAGGCTGGTAGATGGTGCTCTATGCACTGTGCAGCAGCAGGCTGGTAGATTTGTTATCACTGGATTCCCCATCCTTGTAAATGTAGGATTAGCCACCATAACAAGATCCTAGATGGTCTAGAACAGTGGTTCTCATCTGGTCTAGCCTTGGGACCAAACATTTTCCTTAGTCCTTAAGTCGCGACCCAACTTTTTTAACCACTATGATTTATTTAAAAAAAGAAAATTGCAGTAATACACAATCTTTCATGCACTATTAAAAACATGAAATAAACACAAAAAAGTGCAACAAAAGTGCAACTAGGGCTAAAAACCCAATGAAATAAAAGAATAATAAATAATATATGCTTCTTAGCAGATTTCTTAGCTTAACATAACAGACCTAAGTTTGGGGCAACTAATGGGATAACTGGGGTTGCAACAAAAGTGCAACTAGGGCTAAAAACCCAATGAAATAAAATAATAATAATAAAAAATTATGCTTCCTAGCAGACTTCTTAGCTTAACATAACAGACCTACAGTAAGTTTGGGGGAACTAATGGGATAACTGGGGTTGCAACAAAGGTGCAACTAGGGCTAAAAACACAATGAAATTAAAGAATAATAATAATAATAATAAATAATATATCCTTCTTAGTAGACTTCTTAGCTTAACATCCCAGGGAACTAATGGGATAACTGGGGATGTTGTTTGCTCCTGACAAGAGTCTGGGGTGATGGTAGACAAAGCAACTCTGAGGTCATGCTCAATGTCCAATCTGTTCCTCTGCTTTGTCTTCAGCTGGACCAGAGCTGAGAAGCCACTTTCAAAGATAGGTAGTGCACACATCCGCGACCCACTCAAAATGGTCCCGCGACCCACTTTTGGGTCGCGACCCACCAGTTGAGAAACACTGGTATAGAACAGAGTTACTGGTAAAACAGCAGGTCTTTGGAAAATGGTTGCCAGTTACCAGGAGGCCAAATCTGCGATGACCCTATAGCTACAAATCTTTCTTAGGGCATATTCTAACAGTGTGCCAAATTTCATGCTTTTATCGTAAAGTGCACAATTCCCTCCTATATTGCACCCATCTACTGGGCTATAACAGCCCAACTTGGTGGTAATGAAACACATTTTCTTTATGTAATTTGTGAAGAAATTAATGACCGGCAATTCTATGCAGGCGATTCCCAGCTGCTTACCCAATAGGGTGTCCCAGCGACACGGCTCCCCCGTTGACGTTGACCTTGCTGGGGTCGATGTCCAGCATCTTGATGTTGGCCAGGACCACGACGCTGAACGCCTCGTTGATCTCCCACATCTCAATGTCCTCCTTCTTCACTCCACCTGCCTCCAGGGCCTGACAGACAGACAAGATGCAGCATGTTTGATGTACTTCTCATTATGGTTCTAAATGGAATCAAAGATTCAAGCCCGAAGTGATTCCAGCTCCTAAAAAAAGGGTGAGATGAGATCTGAAAAAGCACCTTGCAACACCACATGCTTATTAAAAAAGCATTGGTTAAAAATTATTAAATTGTTGCAATGTTTTTGTATGCTTATGGAAACCATATTGTTGAGACATTTATTATTTATTAGATATAAGAAAGATAATGTATTGGTGTTACATCCCACTGTATCATGGACCCCCCTGACCCACTGTATAATAGACCCCCCTGACCCACTGTATCATGGACCCCCCTGACCCACTGTATCATGAACCACCTGATCCCACTGTATCATGAACCACCCTGACCCACTGTATCATGAACCACCCCTCTGAACAACTGTATCATGAACCACCCTGACCCACTGTATCATGAACCACCCCTCTGACCAACTGTATCATGAACCACCACCATTACCCACTGTATCATGAACCACCTGACCCACTGTATCATGAACCACCACCCTGACCCACTGTATCACGAACCACCCCTCTGACCCACTGTATCACGAACCACCCCTCTGACCCACTGTATCATGAACCACCACCCTGACCCACTTATCATGAACCACCACCCTGACCCACTGTATAATGAACACCCACTGTATCATGAACCACCCCTCTGACCCATTATCATATCATGAACCACCCCTCTGACCCACTGTATCATGAACACCCACTGTATCATGAACCACCCCTCTGACCCACTGTATCATGAACCACCCCTCTGACCCACTGTATCATGAATCACCCTGACCCACTTTATCATGAACCACCACCCTGACCCACATGATGAACACTGAACTGAGAAGAGTCCACAATGAGCAGCAGGACACTTCCTCGTCTCTACATCCTCAAACTCACCTTGAGTACAGTGAATGCAGGACACTTCCTCGTCTCTACATCCTCACACTCACCTTGGGTACAGTGAATGCAGGACACTTCCTCATCTCTACATCCTCACACTCACCTTTGGTACAGCGAATGCAGGACACTTCCTCGTCTCTACATCCTCACACTCACCTTGGGTACAGCGAATGCAGGAGCGATAGGGAAATCAATGGGTGCAACAGCAGCGTCAGCAAAAGCTAGGAAAAGACAGAAATCACAAAAGACAGCAAATCAATGATCAGAAGCTCAACTATACTAAAGTCATTTTCAAACATACAAAGGAAATAAAATGCTCACCTCTTACTATAGCAGATTCAAAATAATATAAATGTGACTCTGCACCGTCTAGGTTGGTTTGTTAAGGAGCTCACGATTCTTCAGAAAATCCCAAAATGTGGCACAATTCAGAAATAGGTCGAAATTGAGATATTGGTAATTTTTTGAGGGCTTTGAAATGTTCTCTTATCTGTCTCCTTATTTGCAGAGCTTAATACGACTTATAAATAACCTCTTAAGCATCGGACGGCCCGACGGTGGGCCATCACACACTTTCGCCCACGTCGCAGCACTTTGCACCTGTCGAGGCTGCGGGCTGCGTTTTCACCGAACAACCAATACATTGTTGGAAAATTTAATTTGCTGCCTTTCGATCGTCACCACACTCAACCGATTCCGTGATTCCATTCTCTAGTTACAAGAAACATCTGGCGAGTGTCATTTGACAAGCCGTTCGGAAGAGTGACCAAGTCCCTGAACTGACCAGTCACTGATGGCGAAAATGATTGACCACCGTTGTAGCAAAGGAGTGTCTGCTCTGAAAGCGATCCCAGACGAATGCTGAGAGTGGGGGAAGGTGACACAAGAATATGAAGAAGTCCTTTGTTTTGACGAGCCTCGAAATGAAGGCAGCGGACGGCCATTTTGGATAATCATGCCGAATTGTTACCAGTACACACATTACAAAAACCTTTGTAAAACATACATTTTCCACTGGATTTTTATAAACTTTGGACCTATTCTACATGAGACTTCAGGCCATGGAACAATTATGTTTTTCAGCTCCTACCTCTCAGCTGGAACTTAAAAACAGGCATCTGGCAACCAGTAAAAAAAAAAGTGTGTTCAAACCTCCATTACTCTATTTCATTAGCACTCAAAGTGATTTCATGTTACCTTTCAAAAAGAGACCAGACTCATGCATGTGCTATAAGTATAAAGCATAATAAATCACAAATGACGACAATTGGTTAATTATTGTTAGATAGTGCGGCTGTATTATTTCCCACGCTGTGTGAAAAAACTAAAGTTTTGTCGGAGGAGAGTGGCTAATTTGGTCTCAGGTGTCGGGAGACGGTCAGAAATGACAGCTGGCACAAAATCCATTCAGAGACAACGGACCCAGTACTTTGTTGGCGGTGTGAAAATATACCGACAAACATTAAATATCTTTGGAACAGTTTGTGTTCAAATTCTCTGAATCGGGAGATTATCTTCTCTCCATCAAAATTTAAAGTGTAGCTCTCCGTCGCATAAAGGCTGGCTGGCAGTGCGCATAAAATAAGGCATAACTGTTAGATTATTGAAATTAGTTTTCTCTAACAAACGTATCCATTTCTATATTTCCTAATGATTCAGATTCAGTTTTATTGTTGCATCTTGTCACATTTACATACAAAAAGAGCTAAATTCTTAGGTATTGCCCCCTCGACCTACAGCAGTCAATAAAATACACAATAGAATACATACGAAGAAAACACAATAAAAACCAGGAAAAAGTGACAGTGCTGAGAGTGGTGATATAAAAAGTGCAACAGTAGATTAAAATGTACATGCAGTACTAAAAAAATACTTAAAATACTACATACATAAAAACACAGGGTAAAATCATAATTGTTTAGGTATTGTTCATACTGATGGCTTGGTGGTAGAATGAGTCCTTGAGCGGACTATCTACTCTAGTGCGCTCGCAGATTCATCCCGTCAGGCATATTCGTCCATCAGACAGACTCGCGCTACTGCGCTGCTCGTGCATAATGAAGTATAGAGAGAGGCGCGTGTGGAGAGAGCTTGATGGAGGGGGCCTTTGTGTGCGTGTCTGTGGAGGGGGACGGTAAATATGTATTTATTCTCTCTCCCCCTCTCCTTCTGTGTGAGAGTCTACAAAGAAACCGGGGGGGGGGGGGGGGGGTTAGTTACATGTGCGTGTGTGTGTGTGTGTGTGCGTGTGTGTGTGTGTGTGTGTGCACTTACAGACAATCCTGGCCAGTGGCGTGACATTGAGTCTTTTTGCAGCATCAGCCGTCATCAGAACAAGAGCGGCAGCGCCATCGTTTAGTGTGCTGGCATTGGCTGCGGTCACTGTGCCTGGAATCCAAATAACCAATGAGAATGAAGTGAATCCCCACACTAAGGAGGTCCTTCACTAAAGCACATCACTGGCCATTTGGGGTCAGTCTCCATCCTCTGCAAATACATGTCACGGTATGGTTTCTCCTCATCTATTCTGCTTCTTTCAATACTGCAACTGGTAGTGAGGGCTGAAACTAATGACAGAGTCTAATGTTGTATTCTCTCTGCAATGAACTTATGAGTTCCATATAAAGACTGATGATTATACAATAAATTGATAAATAATATTCCGTTTTTATTTCATTTATCCATTGTGGGGGAAGGTTGTTTTGTTTTAAGCATGGAACGTTCTCCCCATGTAAAATCTGTATACTAATAAATCCCCAATAGATTGCTTCATATTGATGAGGAAGTCTGTCAACTGGATAATTAATGGGATGACAGACAGGCATTAGCAATGCCAAAATTAACAGACTTCTCTTTAGACAGACGTTGACCATACCACCCATACAATATGAAGTCACAACTTTACAGAGATTCTAGAATAAACTATGCTTCCGATGAATTACAGACAATATTACCCAGTACATTTGCATCCACACAGATAGTGCCCTTTCATTCTTCAGATTCCATAATTATTACCATTCTCCTTTTGGAACACTGCCCGCAGCTTGGGCACTTTGCTGAAGTCAACACGCCTCCACTCCTCATCCTCGGACACGACCACATCGGGCTTGCCTACAGAACCAGGTGAGCTTTAGTTAGATTATATCACACATAGGGCTCGTCTACAGAACCAGCTAAGCTTTAGTTACATTATATCACACATCAGGCTTGTCTACATAACCAGCTGAGCTTTAGTTACATTATATCACACATCAGGCTTGTCTACATAACCAGCTGAGCTTTAGTTACATTATATCACACATCAGGCTTGTCTACATAACCAGCTGAGCTTTAGTTACATTATATCACACATAGGGCTCGTCTACAGAACTAGCTGATCTTTAGTTACATTATATCACACATAAGGCTTGTATATCCCGGACCGTATTTTATTCTTAGGCTTATTTTATTCTTATTCGTGACTTTTGTTTTTGTCTATCCAAATGTCTACCGTTTACTGTGAGTGATTTGTAGTGCCAAATTTCCCTAGGGATGAATACAGTATTTCTATTCTACAGAACCAGCTGTTATTTAGTTACATTATATCACACATCAGGCTTGCCTACAGAACCAGCTGATCTTTAGTTACATTATATCACACATAAGGCTTGTCTACATAACCAGCTGAGCTTTAGTTACATTCTATCACACATCAGCTGAGCATTAGTTACACTGCATCATGAATTTGACAACTATCACCGGGCAAGGAGATGTGATGATGTTCCCTGCTTACCTCTCTGGGGGATGCTAACTGGAACGATTTCTCTGGCCAGCACCCCTGCCTCGTACGCCGCTTTGCTTCGTGTGTAGGAGCCAATGGCAAAGGCATCCTGTTCCTCCCTGGTGATGCTGCTGTTCTTGGCAGTGTTCTCTGCACAGTTGCCCTATTAGTGGTGATGAAGATGATGAGACAACCAACAGATACAATGTTTGACAAGTAGGCTTTAACTCATTCAGCGCTAGGGGTCGTTGTTTACCTTCTGGGTAGAAGGCCAGCACTCTCTGTTCAATGGGGAGAAAGCCAAACTTGCGAGTGCTTAAAATATATGAAATAGTATAGCTATGGATCTAATAACACTGTTGATTGTCAGTGAGTTGCTTCTGGTCAACATGCAAAAAAACAGATCGTTTTTTTTCATCCGTACATTTCCGTTTTATACCGTTTTGAATATGAGTATAGTTTGGGTGATTCTTAGTAATCCCAGGAAGACGCGAAAATAGCCCTTTAGTGAAATCCAGTTATCACGTTGTCATTTTTCGCCTGATTATCGAATCTTCCTGAAATCAACGCTTGATTATCCTTCCTCATGCAAGAATGAAATGGGGCTTGGACCGGCGCGCTTTACATAATGTAGGTTGCAAACAACAAATGTATTGCCCTCCAACTTCTCAAAATGTTGCCACACTTCAGACAGCATCTTCCTGATCGCTACTGGCAGCGCGCTCAGCATGACTCGCTGTTGTAGGCCAACTACAGCATCGCAAAAACTACAGTGAGTGCACGTGACACACACACGAAAGCTGTTGTGGGCCAACTACAGCATCGCAAAAACTACAGTGAGTGCACGTGACACACACACGAACTAACGTTAACACTTTGATTGCCTAAGGTTAAATTCATGATATACCATCCGTTGCCAGCTCTATTTAACATGGAGACGTTCCCCTTCTTTGCAGGGCTATAACTTTTTAAATTCTATTGCTAGATTGCCATTATTAGGGCCCATTCAAGGTCCTATATGTATTGTTCAGGGTGTAGCAACGTTAAACTTTTTCATTCACATATTCATACTAAAATATGATCTAAAGTATAAGTATGTTTTCATCTCTTTCTGCAGCTTTCTCCAGAACGTGATTTATAGCCCCAAATACATTATATTGATGATGAAATACAGTTTGGTAGGAATCTGTGCGAGATAAAAAATGTCAATTGGACGTACTTCTAGAAGTTTCTACGTATCATCTGATATTGACCGGATGGGCGGGGGATCGTTTATAATTCCGTGGGCAACGTTTTACCATTCATCTAATGTGGGTCAAATGTTCATCATAGCAGTTAGTGTCGAACACGGTAATATTACATGCTAAAACTCACCCCAGTCTCCGCGGGCCGTTGGGCGATCAATGTGGGGTAGACAGTTTTCCATTATGGGATGTTGAAATACCCGGTCCATTTCCAGGTTGTATAATAATATATACGTCCAAATCATGTTTTTTCGAGTTATTTGCAGCGATCGATGTTCACTGTGTGAAGACTGAGTCTCTCTAACATTAGCGAGTGCCCGGACCCAGGGCCGCCTGGGAGAAATGGGCTGGTGCTGGTGGTCTATCGCCCTGCTCTAAGACAAACTCTAACCTTAACCAACTTCGAAAGAGTCGCCAAGCTTAACCAGTGATAGAACTAGGCGTCTAGTTGGCGCTGAGAGAAACGTCAGTGGCCAATCAGATTGCGGAAAACTGCAAGTGCGTTGGTAAAAGACTACACGCCTCACGGACCCATTTCAATGCGACCTAGTGAATCTCTAGGCTTCCCTGTACTAAAAAACTGCGCCCGGAGCGGTTTAAACGTAACACCCGGTCTGGAACAGGGTTTACTGCACTCTCGATACTGCCACCTGGGAGGATCTGGCCGGTACTGCACCCTCGGAATCCCAGTATGCCTTTTAACGGCAACATATGGGTCCGTGACATTGAATAGAATATTCAAATCGAGAAGAAAAAAGGAAAACGGACCAAATAACGTATATATACGTGGTTGGCATTCAACGGTTGTCTGCCAATCACGTATATAAACGGTGTTGGCGGGGAATGAGTTCATGATGAAACATAATACCTATTATATACATTTGATTTGGGAATAGTAGCGTGTCCAGGCAAGAAACGCCAAAGTTTATAGTAGAATTCACGTATAAGGCTATAACTCAGCCTTTCGGGAATTACCCCAGACCACTCTGAAATTATACTTATATTCACCATGGGATAACGCGCGACTGTATGCATGGAAATGAATCACTTTTTTGCATCTTGAACCGAAGAAAGTCACTGTCAAATGACCATAGTATTGTCCCCATAGCTATAATATAGATATAGCTCTACAAACAAGGTGACGCACTCTTATCTTTAAAGCGTGGCATAGCTACAACGGGACCCGTCTAATCCCCGGCGGTCAATGAGTTAAAAAAAAAGTATAAAAAAAAAAGTCACTTAAGTGACGCCACTTATCGAGTGGTCTCAGCCTTAGGTAGGCTGTGGCTTGTGCCAATGTTTCAATAACCAGGTGACCGACGGTGGTTGTCAATAACTACAATAAAAAATTTTAAAGTCAACTGACCATCATAACTACTGTCAAAAGCACAGCGTGTCAAATGTATAGTTTACTCCATATGAATGGTCAGACAAGCTCTAAATTAACGAGCAGGTCAATGAGAAAGTGTTTTACGTTCTACAGACATGACAAATGTATTTCAAGCATTAATACACAGAGCATGCATGAAAAGAGGGTTGATGGTTACCATGTGAAACTTGTTATAGACGTCAGTGAGGCCATCCTTGACGATGAGGTCTTCCACCCTCATGCCTCCGTAGGTAGGTGTCTCCCTGCCCATGAAATAAGGCACGTTGGACATGCTCTCCATACCGCCTGCCACCATCACATCCTAAGAAACACAACAGCTCTGGTTACTCAGGCAACTCTTTAAGTTTAAAACAATGTGTGTTGGTTTAGCTCCAAAAGAGAAGAAAAAAAAAACACGTGTCATGAATTAGGGAGGCATGGAGACAAATGTTTCACCCATAATAGAGATTCCTTCAGTCCAAGGAAAGCAACAGCTGTGATCAGAGGATCAAGAAAAGAGGGCGGGTTTTGAGATAGGTCAAATGTTTAAGATTGACGGGCTGGAAACCCACATGGTGGGTCAGCTGCTCCACTGTTGAACCATCGGCAGAGAACCCTGGGTTAGTGTCAACAAGGCCTGGTGTCGGTCACAACAACCTGCACAGATGACGGATACGGAGAGTAGTGCAGCTTGCAACCACAAGGTCACCAGGCTTTCAATGTTGACCTCTGGATACGTTTTAACATTTTATCCTAAAAGACATTCCACATTTTTCCTATCAACTGGAGTGAGTTAAAAAAAAAAGAAAAAAAAGGTAGAAAACGAAAATGTCTAATTATTTTTTTTATTTCTCCATGTGGTAAATACACCGGTCACAACATGTTTACAGGAACGTTTTGGAGTTGTATTTGGAGTGTATTTTGTGATACAACTAAACAGTGATACAACAGGCCTGGCCAGGTTGTGGAAGGTGTCCATCTCAACCAAGGAGATTGTGCCAGACAGGCCACAGCACGGCTAAACCCTGGCTAGTGGAGACAAGGCATAAATAACCTAAAAAATGTGAAAGTGTCATCTGATGACATTTCTTCTTAGTGTGAATAAAACAAAACTCCCAGGACTGACCTTTTCTCAAGTATGCCGTTGCCGGGGGCTACAGCTTGGGCCTGGTTTTATTTCCTGTCAGCGACTAGTAACAAACATTGCAACAAGGAAACTATAAAAGAAGGAAGGGTTATGTCAGAATACCAGCGTTCTATGCTCTGCTTGGGGCCAGACTTTGGTGCCAAATTCTAAATATAGCAGCTATCTGAGGAAATGTACATCAACCAATATATCAAATGTCAGCTAGTCAACAATGCAACATATTGCAGAAGATTCTGACATCCGAGGTTTAAATGACAGGCCAGCTGACGGCGGCAACTCGACGTTGGCCGAACTGAAAGTTTACACACTTGGCACTGCTGTGCGTTCTTGCGATGGAATGCTATTCTAATGCTTTGGGACATGATGATGTGTCGCTCAGTAATCTCTAAATGAATGATAGTTCAGTTAATTTTTATCTCGGATATTAGACACATAACAATGGTCATTCCATAAATCGCCAAAGTTCTACCAGCTGCTATTGCATCATTGTCCAATTGTCCGAAAAGGGTTAGGGAGAAGCACTAGGCGTGTTGGGCCATACCCCTGAAGACTTACGTTTAGTTTTTTTCATTTACATACAGCACATGCATTACTATACACATATACCTGCACATGTCTACATACATACACACCTACTGTTGTGAAGGGCCAGATTAAACTGAGAATATACCTTTATTGTTTTATATACTTTGTATATTATTTATATATACACGGTATATCCCTTTACCTGCGTCCAAACCATGGTAATATTTCGCTCTCCTTATTGGATAGCGCCCTAGGCTCCAGGCAGTCTCGCACTCAGACAGGTGCAATGGGCGAGTTTCAGGCATGTCAGAACATGCCCGGAGACAGTGTATTGATACCAGACAAGAACTGAGGTTTGGTACTAGATTGTCACTTAAGTATATATGCTGGCGCAGGTGTGCCCAGTAGTAGTTCATTAGTTCATTCAGTTCGTCTAAAGCAGCAGTGTGACAAGTTCGGTAACAGTGAAGTGAGCAACCGTGCGTTGAGAACATGTGCGAATAGTTTAGTAAAGTAACGTCAAGTTCGACCTAGTTTAATGTGAAGTAAATAGTCGTTCATTTATTGTATATCGTGCAACCACAGTTCGTTCGTGTGTAGCATTGGACATGTGCACAGGAGAACCGGCGTCGGCGATTGCAGAACCATTACTGGTTGGATTGTATTGATTTGGGACGTGACCACCGGAGAAGAGCATCGTTGATTTCCACTATCGTTTGGGATTCAACCTCGTGAGGATTACAACTCGGGCCTGCCTCGTGGACGGGGCTGGCTAGCTGTCATCAATGCTGTCGGGCATTTGGATTACAATTATTGCTTTTGCTGCTGATCAAGGGAGTTTACAAGGACCGACTCCTGTACCTGGAGTCTCTTTATTCCTCCTTGAATCAGACGGAGTACCCGAACATTCCTCTACCCTCCAGGCCTTACACCCCGGAGGGAACCCATTGTCTCCAGTTGGTACCAGTGTTGCCCTATATAATTGCTACTATACAACAGGTGGCGTCAGCTTAGACCCATCGTATGATTCCTGCTATTCTTAGTGACTTATGCTCTTGACTGACTTTACGTATATTCTTCGCCATACAAGCGCAACCCTAATTCTCATTCTGTAACCTAACGTTGCCTAATAATAATAAATTACCCTCCAATAGTATTTCTGTGTCAATGCCGTGTTCTTGTGGGTGTTCACCATCTATATTTGATGTACTGTCTGGCCAGTAATTAAAGTACATAACTAGCAGTGGTTTAATCTATCACAATCTTTAATACAGTCAGGGTTTTGTAACCCCTCAGTTACACCTACCCATATTCATACACGTCTATAGCATTGCTCTGTATATATACACATACATACTGTATATATATACATACACACATACATGGCAAAGAGCACGCCATAGTTGGTATACACAGCTTATTATTTATAATAAGATACATTATTTATGGGATAAATATGATGATTCATACATTAGTGTTATATGGCATAGTATGTAGTAGAGTCTACTATGACATAAGACGTTTTGCTATAGCTCCATTGTATTCAATGCTTCCGTTACCTGGTGCCCACACATTAGACTCTGGGCTGCCATCATAATGGACTTCATCCCAGAGGCACAGACTTTATTGATGGTTGTTGCTGGAGTGCCGAGGGTTAAACCTGAAGAAAGATTAAATAAAAAGGACATATATGACACAACACAATCACAAGTAGGGATGCACCGATCCGATATTGATATCGGCCCCGATATGACTAAAATAGCTAGATCGGGTATCGGGGACAATTACAATTTATTAATTTTATTTATAATATTTTTTATTTTTAATAATAAACAACAATTCAGTACATTTATATCTATGTGTTAATTTGTTACATTTTGTTTCACTAAGTTAGGGAAGTAATGTTTTAAGTCAAGCCTGTTGCCCTGCACAAAATAATGAGTCTCTTCCACACAGTCAGGCTACAGTTTATTAATTGAACAATGGGTATCGGATCGGTACTCTGTATCGGCCGATACCCAAAGCCCAGGTATCGGTATCGGGACTGAAGAAGTTGGATCGGTGCATCCCTAATCACAAGCATGTGTTTAGAGGCCTTTAAAGGATTCAGGCACAACATGTAAAGGGGCATTTCACCAAAGAATTATGCTTTATTTTTATTTTAATCTTGCACATCCAAAAACGAAACAGTTTTGCACACATACATTTAGTTTGACTTTGGTTATTGAGAGTCAATTAGTTTGAATATGGCTTCCAGTGATGTCATCAGGGGCGTTGAATCCTTGTGTTTTGTTAATTACAGCTGTAGATGAAAAATAAAGCAATACCTCGTCTTATAGGGAGGTGTAGTCTGACGTCACTTTAGTTTCCCACACGGTCCACCCGTTTAGGGATTTATCATTGGGAAAATGTATCGCTATTGTAAGAATTCTGCCTCATGAACATTGGCAAGCTTTCCATTTTTGCATAAAATGAGTTCCCTTCTATCACTAACATTATTGTTTAAGCATTTTTGGTTGAAATACAATTATACTAGGGATGCTCGATATTGGCTTTTTTACCGATACCGATATTGTCCAACTCTTAATTTCCGATACCGATATCAACCGATACCGATATATGCAGGGTTTCCCCCCCCCAAAAAACTGAATAATTTCAGGTAATTAACATTACATATCTCTTGTTGTGGAATTTGCATAATTATGCATACTTTTGACAATAAATCAAATCAGAATTTGTTCTTCCTTGCTTGCCTGGGTAAATAAAGGTTATAGAAATGTAAAAAAAAAAAAATTATAATAATTCTTTGGAAAACCGATACAGATATTTTCCGATATCACATTTTAATGCCAATATCGGCCGATAATATCGGACATCCATAAATTATACATAATTATTTTACAATTACTTGCCAATTGTTTCATGTTGAGCTATAGATTGTGGATGAATACACACAGAGAGGTACACCATGCCAATGTTCATGCTTTATTTGTTTTAAACGAGACGATTTAGAAATGTGTCCATTGGAAATACATTGCTCCCTATAGGGACTGCTACCTTATAATTTCATTGAGCTGTAATTAATACAACAAAAGGATTCAATGTCCCTGATGACATCACTGGTGGCCATATTCAAACTAATTTACTCTCAATAACAGTCCAACTAAATGAATGTGTGCAAAACTATTTAGAGTTTCTGGATATGTGTGAGATTATGTGCAAAATAAATCAGCCTTGTTTTTTGGCGTCTCAAAAAAAGTGACATCCAACTTGATCCAAGTACCTAAAATAAGTGTGTGTGTGTGTGCGTGTGTGTGTATTATGCTGCTGATCATACCTGCTCGAGTTTCTGGATATGTGTGAGATTATGTGCAAAATAAATCAGCCTTGTTTTTTTGTGTCTCAAAAAAAGTGACATCCAACTTGATCCAAGTACTTAAAATAAGTGTGTGTATTATGCTACTGATCATACCTGCTCCGAGCAGGGCTTGTCTTGTGGGGGCCTGTCCTTCTCCTGCCTGCAGCACATTGCCCATGTAGACCTCCTTAACCTCCTCAACAGGGATTCCTAAATACAAACAATATTACATTTTGATATTACTCATCAAAATACAGGATGTGTCATGTAGAACAGAATACCATACAAGTCCATAATCACCATTCATTTTGATTGAAATCACGATTAATAAAACACAATTCGTTTATTTTGGTCAGTAAAATTTTGGTCATCCCAATTTCCTCGTGCCAATTCTCCCTCCCCTCCCCTGATCGTTGCTCGCATGTGCCCCCCACTGGCCGGTCGTAGGGAGGATAGAAGCCCATGACATGTCGCCTCAGATACATGTGGAGGCAGCCAGTCACATCTTTTTCACCTGCTGCCAGTGTGGACTCTCATTGGCGAGGAGTAACGTGTAGGAGGCTCACACTGCCCCCGTAATTTTCCTGTCTCTGCTGTGCAGGCACCCTGACCGAACTGTAGGAGTCGCTGTTTTCCAACGACCAGACCAGACTACCACCCTTCGACTTCCCTCCCGCTAACTCTGCCAATTGAGTTAGTATGACGGCCGGCCCAAGCCGGAGGCAACGCTGACAGCCGGATTCGAGACCGGTGTCTCTTGCGTTGGTGACGAGCGCAATGTCCGCTTCGCCACCCAGCCACCTGATGAACATGAACATTGTAGTATTTCACAGAATTATTTTATGAGACGACAGCAATCATATAAGTAGTTCCGGTCCGGACAGACTTGAGGTGATCTCTGGGACGACGGTGCTCATGTTCATCGCAGGGATGAATCATACAGACCAAAACAAAGAGTACGGCTTTGTGACTTGTTTTAGCATTTTTTGGGGGAAACCAAAACGACGGGATGGGAGGTGCAGAGAACATTTCGTCACCGACTCAGTGCATGTGTATGTGTGTGTTCCTGTGAGTCACCCATCGCGCGTGCGTGTGTTAAATCTGACTGCATACGATCAAATACTTTGACGTTTTCGTCTGGACATGGCCTAGGGCTTGTTGCCCATGGCCTCCTGTAATGTAAATGTACATTTCTGGAGTTTACCACCCAGGAAGTTGCCCCATGTGCAACCAGTAAAGTTGTAAATGCAAGTGGTAAACTCTGCCTAATTCCACAATACAAGCTCCGACACAACATTGACCTTTCCGGGTCCAACAAGGATGAAAAAGATCATGTTAAGTCACAAGTAGTGAGTCACTGTCCTGACATGATCTGGCCAGTGCTAGACTTAGATTAACGTCATTATACAGCACAAAGAAAATAAGTTTGGCATCCAACCAGTGTGCAAATGTAACAGTAAAGTGTAATATACTATATAAATAGCAATATACAATGTACAGGTGATTCAACTTAAATATAAAAATGTGTCCTACTGAGTATAGTGCTAATCAGATGTATGTACGGAGCCGTAGTATTAATATGTACAGTGATACAGGTATAAAGACACTATGGTAGTAGTCATACTGGCCGGCAGCGTAACTAGTAAGAGTAGGTAAGGGATATGTACAGATATAGATATTGTATCTACAGGATTATATGCAGGTATGTACAGATATATATATATATATATATATATATATATATATATATATATATATATATATACACACACAAAGCAGGTATAGTATGTATTGAGTATAGGCAACAGAGTTCAAAGTTTGTATGGTGAATGGAGTCAGAGTTCAGAGTTTCTATGGTGGGGATGTCATCATGGCACAGATAGATGAAGGCTGAGGGAAAGAAGCTGTTCCTGAGTCTGCTTGACTTGGAGCAGAGGTTCCTGTAGTGCAGGGGTAGGCAACCCTAGGCACGCGGCCTGCATAGGCACGCGGGGGCATTTGCATAGGCACAGGGGGCAGCAGTAAAAAGATTTTAATTTTATTTTTATTTTTTGCTTTGAAATATTAGTGAAATATTTTGCACTGTTGTCGCATCTTGTTGAAATCCTCCCACAGGTTCTTTTTACTACCACATATTTAATTTAGGGGTGCACCGATGTATCGGTCGGGTATCGGTATCGGCCGATAAGTGCCTTGTTGACTGCAATCGGCCTATAAGCTCGAATGTGCCGATGGCAGTAGCCGATAAATATCCATCAATTTGTGTAGCGTCAAGACAAAAGAAAGTTCACTCGCGACCTGCACAATGCCGTCCCCAGTCCCCCCACACACACACACACACACACACACAAGCTACTGCATCAAAGTTACTACTTATGATTAACAAGGCATTCGTTTTGTGGCATTAACGTTATATAGTTAGTGTTACACGTTCAATAACATCAGCATATTATTTACCCGAACGTAGCAAGCGTTCATACTAGCTCAGTTCCTTCCGTTGCTCACAGAGCCCTGAGTTTTACCCATTCTGCAATCTGTTAATAGCGTTTTCAATCAGACACATGTATAGAAAGGCTTTGTTTTATTATAACATTAGTTGCAGTAAAATCATTTTGCCTCATTTAAGTCATCCTGCGGAGCTAAAAGCTAAACGTCAGCCGCGCCGTGTTGTTGTTCTAGAAAACCTCTCGTCAACTCAAAATCAATGGCGGACAAAAGCCGAAGTAAAAAATGTATACGGCTTGCCGATTGGTGGTAACAGCAGAGGCGGGTGCAAGCGGTGTGTGACGTAATTGGCAGAATCGACGGTCAATCAAAATTGCATTGGTTGAGACAATAGTATCTCGCTGCAGCCCAGCAGGTAGACCATGCTGGGAGAACTAGTATCTAGATGCAGCCCTGCAGAACATACTGGGAGAGAGATAGTGCTATTTCTTTTGTTTCCTTTTTTTAAGTAAGTAAAGAGGCCTATGTTCATATCGGTGAGCACAATTTGTAACACAAATATACAGTAGTTTCATAAAAAAAAATATATATATATTACAAAAAAAATTTAAATTACAAAAAAAAAATTAAAAAAAATGTAAAAAGAATTTGTTGCCACAAATATCGGAATCGGTATCGGCCGATTGTGTTAGTTGAACAATCGGTATCGGTATCGGTGGCAAATTTTCATATGGGTGCATCCCTAATTTAATTGAGACCCTTTATTTGTTTATTGTTTCAATTTAGCTGGAAATACATTGCTACATCATTCAGTAACATTTGCAGAGCCAGTGGGATTAATCAACAAATATTATTTATTTTTCTATTTCATTGAACATTGCACATGTTAAAAGCAATTTTTTTTTACTCAAGATGTGAGTATTACCAAGTCAACTTGTGTTCTTAAAACAATGACAATAAACATAGTTTTATTAGGTTGAAATAATGTGGTTGTGTACTTATTTTTCTGTTAACTTATTATGGATTGAAAACTGAAAACCTTAATGCACAGTAACTGAACTCAATATTTTTAAGTTTTGGTAATTTATTATTATAATTTTTACAGTGTAGTCTTGCGATCAATCAAAACTTATTTACACGATATACCTCACATTCACATCCTGGTGTTCTCCTGGTGTTCTCCATTAGGCCTGTAGGTGGAGCTATGACAGCACACGTACAGTACACACACCGGTGTGTGATGTGTCCAAAAATGAATGGGCAAATGTGAGTGAAATGGTCGCACTGTATGCAGCTGTTTGTCTGCATTGCATTCCCCCCCCCCCCCCCCCACTCAGATTTAGGGTTGATACAACCATCATAATAATATTGTTAATAATAACAATAACAATAATGATGTAATAATGTAAAAATCTTCATAAAAAATACCTGATTATGAGAAAGAAAATGTACGATGCATGGAATATTGTTGAGGCACACTAGTTACAACTATATTTCAAACAGGCACTCCATGTCAAAAAGGTTGCTGACCCCTGCTGTAGTGTCTCCCGGAGGGGAGGAGGGCAAACGGTCCATGATTGGGATGAGAGGTGTCTTTGACAATGCTGTGTGCCTTCCTCAGACACTGTTTGTGATGGATAGACTCAATTGCAGTGAGTGGTGACTAGGGGTGGACGGTATGAATTTGCTCTACGGTATGGATTTTGACTATACCGTGTAACCGGTAGAGCAGCTCTAAAAGAGCAATGATGTCATGTAACCACAGCGCGACTATTTCAATTGCATTTGCCCCTAAAAATAGATAGAATTAGTCATAGATAATAGATATGTGCAAACTGGGAAAAGTTATTTAGGAGGCTTTGCGCAGTGGGCGTGTCAACACGCAATTGTCATTTCATAATAAACACATATCACCGCGGCGCACAGCAAGTTTCAATTTCAGTTCCTGGCATTTTTAACCAGTGGAGAAAGGTAAGGGATTTCCCTATCGTTTTTCTTATATGAATTATTCTACATTAATAAAACAAACCTGGTGATCAACTACAGTTTGCTGTAAACATTATGATATGTGTGTAGTGTTATGATAACGACGGCTGCAGCGGGAGGACGGCTGCAGCAGTGGAGTTGCGAATAGCATGTAGCTGCAGAGCCGCAGAACCATGGGCGCTTTTAGGTCTGGTCACAGGCCCGCTCAACAGCGCCCCCCCACCCAACGGCTGAATTGCCAATGGCTCCTGAAAGCGCCCATGGTTCTGCGGCTCTGCAGCTACATATGCTTCTAGCAAAATCCAGCATCCAGCCTCGCTGTTTGCAATGGGAGCAGCACGGAGTCTCGACTCTGGACTTATTTTATTTGGAATATAATGACTTTATACGCAAAAGTAGCCTAGTTTTAAGTTAAAATATTATAAATCTACATGCCTTGAGGATGTCATTCTTTATATAGCCTGCCTATCAGGCAAAAAAAATTATTCTAAAGGAAACGCTGATACTGTGATATATACCGTTACCGTCTATGCTTCAAATTATACCGTGATATAAATTTTAGACCATACCGTCCACCCCTAGTGAACGTGTACCGGTGATGCGTTGGACAGTTTTCACCACCCTCTGCAGTGCTTTCCGGTCTGAGGCAGTGCAGTTGCCGTACCAGACTGTGATGCAGTTGGTGAGTATGCTTTCTATGGCGCACCGGTAAAAGTTCCCCAGAACTGGCTGGTGAGCCTTCTTGACCAGTGACAAGGTGTTGAGGGTCCAAGAGAAGTCCGAGGAGATGTGGACTCCGAGGAATTTGAAGCTAGAGTTCAATGTACAAAACTGATGGCTTCACACATTTGATGAGTGGGCTGTTCTTGGGTAGAATGAATAAATAAACATGGTCCGATTGTCCCACGTGGGGGAGGGGAACATATTTGTATGCACCCATTATGTTGGTGTAATGGATATGTGGAACGACATGGAATCCAACCTGTAGGGTAAATCTGTGTTCTACAAAATTAATAGAAAAACTACTTCTCAGACCTGGATGTTTTTAACAAGGGCACAGACACCTTGGCACTCCATCAAGGTCTATCTTCAGAACCATACCTGCTTTCTCAATGGCTCCCTTGATGGCTATGGAGCCCAGTTTGGTGGCCGGGACTGCAGACAGGCTGCCTCTGAATGACCCCATCGGAGTACGGACCGCGCTGACGATGACCACTTCCTGAGATCAATCAGCACATTTTTGCATTAAGAGCAGCCTGAAGATTCATATGATAATCAGTTTAGTTGGTTTTTTTTTTAATCAATTTCCATGAAGACACGACAGCCCAGCCTAGAACATCATAAACCTTTATTATCAATTCCGTTCATTCCATAGTATTGATCATGATATGATTCCCCCACAAAATACTATAGTTTTTTCTATAGGGGAAAACATTTAAATTAAAAACTAAAGAAGAAATGCAGCAGCTACTGGTAATTATGGGGGGGCAAGTCCATAGGCCTTTAATGATAAAACAAAACAGTTAGGGAGCAAAAGCTAACCTATTCTCTACTTCCCATCTTTGCCATTACTATTCTTCTTTTTAATGTTTAGTTAATTTAATAATTGTTTACACTTTACTATGATGTTTACCAAGTTTACTAAGATTTTGTGGCGACTATACAGTATGTAGACAGCAAAATAAAACCACTAGATAGGAGGCAGTAGAGGCTCTTGATGGTGCTGGCACATATTCCCAGGAATGAATACACACCTTCAAAATGTAAATGCTATACCTACATTGAGAGAAGGGCGAGATGAATAGGTCCGTGACAGGTACTTGCGAGCCTGCAGAGAAAATATTTAGCATCCGTTTCAAGGTACACCGACATGAGTTACTACGGCACAAACTAAAACCACTGCGGCAAGGGTAATGTACGTGGCCATGCTGTAGTGAAATACATGTGCAAAAAACATGGCTCATCAGCTCCCAGTCAGGTGTGTTATACAGGGTCAGTGAGCCATGTAGTCGGACGGAGGACCTGTGGGCAATGGTCAGCCTGTATGGCCTGTAGCCACCACCAGGGGAGGTCCCTGGTCCCTACTGGTGGTGAAGTACAGTACAAACAGTAATATATCAAGAATCAGTGGGTTCCTTCCTTGTGCAGTGTGCACATAGCCAGGCATGCTCTTCATCCAGGGTGCAGCCATTAATGTTAAAATATAATAATAATAATAATAATAATAATAATAATAATAATAATAATAATAATAATAATAATAATAATAATAATAATAATAATAATAATAGACTGTGGTTTAATTTCATAAAAAGGTACAATATTGGAGCAAACAATGAGTTTTGCATTTTGTGGCTTCCTCAGGTTTGCTCTTTGATAGATGGCGGCTTACACTTACACACAGGGACCGAAACTAAAGCCCGCCGCCCGCCAGGAGCGGGCTGTTTTTACCTTTGGCGCATGACACTTAGAGGGCTGCCCGCCGTGTGGCGTGTAGACGTGTAGTTCATAACTTCATAACGATACTCTTGTGCGAGTACAGATTATAGCCGCTCGTCTTTTTTTTCTCCGCCGCGAGATCGTTAAAAAACTACAAGTCCCACATCGCACTAGGTCCAATCACAGTAGAGTGACGTGACTGGTTTCATGAGAAAAAAAGCAAATGACCAATCGGAAGCTATCATTTGGCTTGTTTACTTCCATCTGCTCTAGTCTATATCGGACCTCCAAGAGCTAACGTTACTGTTTAAACAATGACCCAGTCAACTATTCACTTTTAGTTTAATACATGACGAGGCATTGTCTAACGGTATCTAGCTGGCTAGCTACTGATAGCTGCTGATATCAACAAATGCTCCAGCAATAGTCTACTCGAGTGCATAATACCTCCGGTCCCTCGTTAGCTAGCTTAGCTAGCTCACGTTGATCCATCTGTCCCAGTAAACTAAATTGTCTTAACGTTATCTACCGGGCTAGCAGTAGCTACAGATAGCTCCTGATATCAATGTCTTATAACATTGATTGAATGCGTATTCTAGCTGAGGGCATGTTGAATGTGATTTGACAAAAGAACGGTAACGTTATAAATAGGTCCAGCTGCATCGCCGGAGAATCCTTGCATGCTGAATGTAGGGTCTAGCTGAATATAGGGTCTAGCTGCAGGGCCAGAGAATCCTTGCTGGAGCTGGAGGCTACTCAAGTATACACACAGACAGTGGAGCTGTTTGCAGATAGCAAGCATTTTGACTTATTGCGTGGTGGCGATGTCTCGCAGATAATACAACTACAAGTATGATTATATAATATATATTTTATTTAAAAAAAATTTTTTATATAAAATATATATATATATTTTTTTTAATCAAAAACATTTTGGCAGGTAAGAAATATGCTTGGCGGGTAGACTCTTCCCATCTACCCGCCACTGGCCGGTGAGTCAAAAAGTTAATTTCGCTCCCTGCTTACACAGCATTACCGATATGCAGTTGTGACACTTTAACAGGGGTTAATTAATTCTGTATTGTCGCAGTGAAAGGGTTAACCATTAGGGTAGTGTAGTGTGGCAGTGAAAGGGTAGTGTGGCAGTAAAAGGGTTAAGCATGGAACCAGCAGGACTGTCTCAGTAACCAAAGCAACTTGCAGACAGCAGCATGTTGGCTATATTGTTGTGTATGTGAATCACAACGGTGTTCACCGGGCCTTTAAGATGGCACGGTAATGTTGCGACACTGCTGTGATATACCGTAAAGCGTTGTGGTAACGGGAGATGGTGTGTGTGTGTTGTGCACTGGTGGAGCGGATTAAATAAACCGCCAAACGTAAAGCCGCAGTCCGGTGCGTTATTTGAATACATAATATTGGCGACGAGGATGGGATTATGGATTCCCTACTTGCACCTCTCTCTCCGTTCCTCGCCCTGCCTGGCGAGCCACCGGTTCCGTGGATTCACTGGCTGGAGGCATTTAATACGTTCATAATAGCCGTCGGGCTCGCCGACGCTAACGCTGCTCGGAAGAGAGCCCTGCTCATTCACAACCTAGGAACCGAGGGACAACGGATCTTTAGGACTCTCGGAGCTGCACCGAGTTATGCGGACTGTGTCACACTGCTGTCGGGACATTTCGCTGCTCCACAAAACGTCATGCTCCGGAGGATCGTCTTCCGTCAGCGACGTCAACAAGTGGGTGAGTCGATCCACCACTATGTAGCTGACCTACGGGGGCTGGCTAGCCTCTGTAAATTTGGAGTGATGGAAGATGAACTGATACGGGATCAGCTAGCTGAACATACTAACAACCCTAAGCTCAGGGATAAGCTATTAATGATGCCAGATGAATTGACATTGACAAAGGCTGTTAATATTGCTTTCCATCTCGAGTCAGCAGCAGGTTTGACAGCACAGCTAGCACCCTGTAATGTTTTCCCCAAACCTCTGATGTTGACTCAAACAGTGGCGCCGTCCGGGGAGTTTCCCGAACCGGTTTTCCCGGATGACAGCCTGGAGGTAAATTTTGCTGCACGCCGGGGTACGGCCGCGTCAACAGCACGCCGGGCCGTGTGTGGAAATTGTGGCTCCTCATCACACCCCAGCCGGGCTCCAGTTTGCCCTGCCAGGGGACAGAGGTGTCAACGCTGTGGCAGGCAGAACCATTTCGCCCGGGTCTGCCGCTCTGCTCCCGGTGCTGATAGCACGCCGCCACGCTCGCCACGTCCACCTACGCCGACAACCATCCATTCAGTGGACGCCACCTCTCGTGCATTTAAATGGTGCACGGTGGAACTGGACGGGGTGGTTCTCCCACTCCTGTTGGATACGGGGGCCTCCAAGTCACTTTTGAACATTTCCCCGGTTCGTCGACTTTTCCCGCGCCGGACGCTCACCGCCAACGCAGAGGACCTGTATGGGTATGGACACTCTAAGATAGGAATGGCAGGCACAATCACCTTCACTGTGTGCTACGGGACCAAGGCCCTTCCCTCATTCACTTTCCAAGTGTCTCATCAGGGAGCCAACCTCATGGGCTACGATTTGTTTTGTGGGCTTGGGTTCTCCCTGGTGGACAATACAGGGGCTGACATTCTGTCTGTGGGTTCGCCCTGGCACCAGCGCTGGCCTGCTCTGTTTAGTGGGTTGGGCTGCCTCACTGCGTTTCACCAGCGCCTCTCCTCATCCTGGAGGTGCGTTCGGTGATCCAGCCGCTGCGCCGCCTGCCCCTCGCCCTACGCGACGATGTCACCGCCGAGCTGCAGAAGCTTTTGGATGCGGGCATCATCGAGCGCGTCGACGCTTCACCATGGGTTTCCAACCTGGTGATAGTCAAAAGGAAATTAGGGGGACTGCGTCCATGCGTCGACCTCAGGCAGGTGAACAAAGCGGTGATTCCGGATAAGTACCCATTGCCCACAGTGGAGGAACTGGCGGCACAGTTTTACGGCTCCTCTGTTTTCACCAAACTGGACCTTCGCCAAGGCTACCTGCAGGTTCCACTGCATCCTGACAGTCGCTACCTTACGGCTTTCGTGACACATGTCGGAGTGTTTAGGTATACCCGCATGCCTTTTGGTCTCAGCTCAGCCCCCAGCTGTTTTCAAAAAATAATGGCCACCATCTTCGCCGGCATCCCGGGCGTGGTCGTTTTTTTGGATGACATAGTGGTCCATGGTGCAACATCAGCCATCCACGACGAGCGCCTGGCGAGGGTGCTGGACGTCCTTTCCGGTCACAACCTCACGCTGAATGGGGACAAGTGCACCTTCTCTGTCCCAGTCATCGAATTTGTGGGGTTCCGCCTGTCTGCTGATGGCCTCAGCCCGCTCCAGTCTAACGTGGAGGCCGTGCTGCGCCTGCCTGAGCCGTCCTGCCCAGCGCAGCTCTCGTCGTTTCTAGGGATGACAGCCTACTACCTTCGCTTCCTTCCCCAATACTCCACAACCACCACCCCGCTTCGGAGGCTCCTGAAACAGGACGCGGTCTGGGAGTGGACCCCAGCCTGCTCTATCGCTGTTCGCCAACTTAAAACGCAGCTCACCTCACCACCAGTGCTCGCGTTCTTCGATCTGGCGAGCCCGACGTTTGTCACCTGTGATGTGTCCAATACGGCGATCGGGGCTGCGCTGTCTCAGGTCCAGCGGGGCGTGGAGCGCCCAGTGGCGTTTGCCTCCCGCGCTCTCTCCCCAGCGGAACAGAAGTACTCGGTGGGGGAGCGCGAGGCTCTGGCCTGTGTCTGGGCGTGTGAACGGTGGCACATGTACGTGTACGGACGACATTTTACGCTGCGGACGGACCACCAGGCTCTTACCGCCCTGCTCGCTACATCCGGGTCGGGCCACAAGCCATTGAGGATTCACCGCTGGTCTGAGAGGCTCCAGCCATATAACTTCACCACAGTGTTTACTCCCGGCAGGGAGAATGTAGTGGCTGACCTGCTCTCCCGTGCCACCCCTGACCCGGCACCCAAAACGTGCCCGGATCCAATGGAACCGGAGCTTGTCCTCCCCCCGCTCCAGGCCACAGTCTCCCTGGAGGACCTTCAGCTTGCATCGGAGGGGGACTCCACGCTCGCCCAGCTCCGCACCTACATCAGGGGGGGTGGCCCGTGAAGGTCCCGGAGGTGCTGGCGCCTTTTCATCGGGTCAAGGATGAGCTGTCCTGCTGGAGCAGTGTTTGTGTGGCTCGGGGGCTTCGCACAGTCATCCCCAGTGACCTCAGAGCACGCATATTGACCATGGCGCACGAGGGGCACCTGGGCATCGTGAGGGTGAAGCAGCGCTGCAGGGATCTGGTGTGGTGGCCGGGCATTGACCGGGATATAGAGACAATGGTGAGGGACTGCTCAGCCTGCCTTCTCAGCGGTAAGACGGGGCCGCCGACCCCAGCGCCACTGCAGCCTTTGCCGTGGCCACCCGCACCTTGGAAGCACATCCAGCTGGACATCTGTGGGGAGCTCCATGGTGTCCCACACCACCAGCGTTTCCTCCTGGTTGCCTATGACCTCCATTCCAAGTGGCCGGAGGTGGCCGCCTCGGGGTCTGTGACTACCCGTGTGGTCACGGATTTCCTCTCCGCCCTGTTCGCCCGGTGGGGAATTCCAGACACCCTCACTACGGACAATGGGCCGCAGTTTGTCTCTGCTGACTTTGCCACTTTCATGGAGGCCAGGGGGATTAACCACGTCCGTACAGCTTTCTACCACCCGGAGGCAAACGGGGGGGTGGAGAGGTTTAATCAGACATTGAAGAACGGCATCAGAGCGCACCTGACGGAGGGTCTGCCGTTCTCAGCCGCTTTACTCCGCACTCTGCTGCACTACAGGGCAACGCCGCACACAACTACGGGCAGTTCCCCAGCCCTCCTGATGATGGGACGCGAGTTGCAGCTTCCCCTGGATCGGCTGAGGGTCCCGGCAAGTATCGCGCCGGCAGTGATACCCTGCCAGGGCACCAGGGTTGCAGATGCTCAGCGTCGAATGAAGCAGCGGTTCGACAGGAGGCGGAGGGTGAAAGCGCCTTCCTTCACAGAAGGAGACTGGGTCCGGATTCGTCGTCCCCACCGGGACCACAAGCTGCTCTCCTTCTGGTCGGCACCGATACGGGTCACGGCCCGGCCACCTTTCGTCTGGCCGATGGATCACGGTGGCACGCAAACCGGCTTAAGAAGGTGGCAAACGACCCCATCTCGGACCCAGAGTCCAGGGAGGGTTCAGAGCTGGACATTGAGGACTGGGTTTTGCCAGATGAGCCGCAGCGGGGCCCGCCATTGCCAGCCGAGCCCCAGGTTCACCTGGAGGCCTCTCCAGACCGCGCCCAGCGGGGCTCACCATTGCCAGTCGAGCCCCAGGTTCACCGGGACGCACGGCCAGTCCGCGTCCGGAATAGACCGGCCTACTTGAGAGACTATGTTACTTGAGAGATAGACTATTTATGTTACAGATTATTTATATTTATTCATTGACCGGTTTAGTCAGAGCATAGTCTGTTGCGTGGCAGAATAATCCACAAGACTAATGTAATGTAGTGTTCTTCAGGGTTCCCTGTGGGGGGGGGGATATGTTGTGTATGTGAATCACAACGGTGTTCACCGGGCCTTTAAGATGGCACGGTAATGTTGCGACACTGCTGTGATATACCGTAAAGCGTTGTGGTAACGGGAGATGGTGTGTGTGTGTTGTGCACTGGTGGAGCGGATTAAATAAACCGTCAAACGTAAAGCCGCAGTCCGGTGCGTTATTTGAATACATAATATATATATTTCAATGATTTTGTCCGAATGACATGAGCTAGAAAATGTATTATTACTATTAGACCAAGAAAAATTAAGCTGCAAAAGTAAATGGGCTTGACTGAACTGAAGTACTTAAGAGGAAAATACTGGAGAAGCTGGAACACAGTTAGCTATAGCGGGAGAATAATGGCCAGCAGCACAGTTCAAGGACGTTAGCCAGCCAACCCTTATTATATAGCGTGTGAACCTGGCCGTGTGTTTGCAGGAGGCAGGTGTTTGGTAACAGTCAGCAGAGACGGTTCGGTATCTTTGCTAGCTAGCATGTGACTGCAAGGACCCATGGGAACGGGCATTCCGTGGGACAGTCTATTGTTATGACAGGATTGAGACAGGAAAAATGCTACAGTTTAATAGCTTAGCTAACGTTATTATATACCGTATATATGTGTGCCTTCTTGTTCATTTACGGCAGCACGCCCGGGTCAGTCATCAGGCGGTTCTGTAAATCGAACACATTTGAGTGCATCCTCCTTGTACCACCTCATCCTACGAAGACTGGAAGTTGTCAGAAAACGTAGGACGATAAGACCTTTTCCGAGTCGTGCCCATTGCTCTAGTTGCATTGCATCAGCAGTTGCAAACACTGTAGACTTCTGTTCAGGCACACACATGACAATTATATCAATCACCCTCCACACACACACACACACTTACCAGGCGCCTGCAGAGTTCAGTACGCATGGTTAAAAGTCCACTTGATGACATCATGTTAAACCGAAACAAAAGTGATCAGTTAGTTGGACCTGGCAGCGACTTCACCTTCAGCCTTGCAGAGCAGAGCCAATCACAGTGAGAGGTGTGTTTGCTGACGTCACTTAGTAGCTATGCACTGTGGTTATTGTAGTTCCTTACTGAGCTCACAGCCTCCAAATCGTACAAAGCATGCAATATGTAGCCTACCATTCCTGCAGTAAATAATCATATTTTATGTCATTATATGATTAACAAAAGCTACACATGCATTTTGTAGACCGGCCATGTCAGTTTGACATGACCTTAAACCATCTTGTTTCTACAAACCCTTAGTGGTTTGTTTGCAG
This sequence comes from Notolepis coatsorum, assembly GCF_963971535.1. Lineage (NCBI taxonomy): Eukaryota > Metazoa > Chordata > Actinopteri > Aulopiformes > Paralepididae > Notolepis > Notolepis coatsorum. The sequence continues at coordinate 92,935,491 of NC_140172.1, read as the reverse complement.
TCTTTGTTTCAGCCCGTATAAGGTCAAGAGGACATTGTGGTCAAACACTTCTAAGAAGGTGCAGGTCGCTTCTGTCTTCCAATCCAATCCACTTTATATAAAGCACATTTAAAAACAACAAAGTTGACCAAAGTGCTGTACAAGTCCCACAACATAAGATAAAAACGTAAAAAAAGCACAATAAAAAAAACATATACAATATGTCACATCAAAAAGGCAGGTCTCTCAAAAACTGTTTAAAACCAAAAGCCAGAGCAAATAAATGTGTTTTGAGGCGTGATTTAAAAACCTGCAGAGTGGAGAGTAGGGCGTAGGGAATAGGGAGTAGAGGATAAGGAGTAGGGAATAGGGAGTAGAGGATAAGGAGTAGGGAATAGGGAGTAGAGGATAGGGAGTATGGAATAGGGAGTCGAGGATAAGGAGTAGAGGATAAGGAGTATGGAATAGGGAGTAGAGGATAGGGAGTAGAGGATACGGAGTAGGGAATAGGGAGTAGTAGAGGATAAGGAGTAGGGAGTAGAGGATAAGGAGTAGAGAATAGGGAGTAGTAGAGGATAAGGAGTAGGGAATAGGGAGTAGAGGATAGGGAGTAGAGCAGGGGTGTCAAACTCATTTTCACAGAGGGCCACATCAGCATTATGGTTGCCCTCAAAGGGCCAAAGACCGTATAAATGTTAATGTAATGTAAAATAAATGTAGCTACTCATTTACATATTGTTAAACATGTTGTTTCTGTATTTATTACTTATTCAAGTTATACATATTGCATATGCATTTGCATAGATGTAAAAATATATGTTAGCTTATGTTATTTTAACAAATAATTTTAGTTTATCAGAACCCCATATTACTCCATTAATCAATGATCAAACCATTCAAGTAAATAACAAAGAAGAATATCATCAAATACAAGCTATGACATTAAGTTTGTTCAAAACCTTTTTGTCACAGTCAAGAGGGGCAGAACTAACAACTGAGCTGCAAAGAACACGTGGGACAGATGTAGCAGATGTTACAAAAACAAATGGCTGCACACAACCTTGCAGAGGCCATACATCCAACTAATGGAAGATAGTTTAATTAACTTTAAATAACAGATTGCAGAATGGGTACAGTACAGTACAGCTCAATACACACAATTGTTAAGGGGATGCAGACCAGAGAAAGACTTTCGACTTGTTTACATCAGGGTCCACCATTTTCAATTCGTAATGAAATTGCTATTACAGTATGTGTCTGCATGAACACACAACTGTAACTGTACTCAAAAATAACAAAATAAGGGTTGTCTCAGTTCACAACTATATTGGTCAAGTTTTGGGTGGGACTTGTTTGCGTCCCTACAGCTTCTTATTCAATTGAGCGAGATGCTCGGTTATGTCACACAGCCAGTTTGCATCTGACAGTTCAGACAATATTTCTTCAACCCTTTGTTACCTATTCCGCCTGGATCTTTTTTGTATTTTGGGCTGTAAAATTGTCAAAGAATGTCTGAGGAGTAAGTGCTTTTGGCTTTTTTCCTTTGTTACTTCATCAATACCTCAGATGTTCAACATACATGTATGTGTAATAATGTGTAATAACTAAGGCTGTAAAAGTTTAAGCTTTATTAACGCATTAACCCACAATTATTTTAACGCCGCTATTTTTTAACCCAAGATTAATGTTTAAAAAAAATATATATATTTATTAAAAAAAAAAAAAAAAAAATCCAGAGCTCTTGGGGGGCCACATCAAATGACGTGGCGGGCCACATTTGGCCCGCGGGCCATGAGATTGACACCTATGGAGTAGAGGATAAGGAGTAGGGAGTAGAGGATAAGGAGTAGGGAATAGGGAGTAGTAGAGGATAAGGAATAGGGAGTAGAGGATAAGAAGTAGGGAATAGGGAGTAGAGGATAGGGAGTAGAGGATACGGAGTAGGGAATAGAGAGTAGAGGATAAGGAGTAGGGAGTAGAGGATAAGGAGTAGGGAATAGGGAGTAGAGGATAGGGAGTAGAGGATAAGGAGTAGCGAGTAGAGGATACGGAGTAGGGAATAGGGAGTAGAGGATAAGGAATAGGGAGTAGAGGATAAGGAGTAGGGAATAGGGAGTAGAGGATAGGGAGTAGAGGATAAGGAGTAGGGAGTAGAGGATACAGAGTAGGGAATAGGGAGTAGAGGATAAGGAGTAGGGAGTAGATGATAAGGAGTAGGGAATAGGGAGTAGGGAGTAGAGGATAAAGAGTAGGGAGTAGAGGATATAGGGAATAGGGAGTAGAGGATAGGGAGTAGGGGTGCATCTGTTCTTTTGGGCAATGAGCTACAGTACCTGCAGCTTTATTTTCTAAGGTGTGTTTTGCCATCATAAACATATGTCATCTGTCAACTCCAGTATGTACAGAACTCCGCACCAGTCCGTCATGGCCTACTCAACAGTACCTGTTTAGGAGACCACATCACCCCAGTACTTCATGACCTCCACTGGCTCCCAGTTAAATACAGGATAGACTTCAAAGTTTTACTCATCACCTACAAGGCCATCAACAACCTGGCTCCCCCCTACCTGTCTGACCTCCTTCAACAACCTGGCTCCTCCCTACCTGTCTGATCTCCTCCAACAACCTGGCTCCCCCCTACCTGTCTGACCTCCTCCTAGATTTTAAGTATCTATTTGAATAATTTAATCATTATTAAAGAGTGTTGTTTTTATTTGTTTTTAAACTAACTTTTTATATAATCCCACCATGTACAACATATTTGGGTATCCAGAAAAGTGCTAAATAAGTCAGATGTTTTATCATTATTATCGGAAATTACTGAAGCGACTTATTGCAATGGGGAACATGTCATCTGAGAGACACACAATGTTGAATAAAAATGAATATGAATGATTAATTAAAGGTCTACATTTCTCATATAACACATTTATTACACAGCATTATTGAACTTCTGTATATATTTTTGGTTACTTATACCACAACTCACTTAAAGAGTAAAAATGGCCACTTCATGCCTCATAGTACTGATAAATTACAGACAATACCTCCACAAATTGTAAGTAACTAACCAGCTGTTTCCACAAGTTTGCCATTTGTAAATAGACAATGTAATGTTAGTTAAATCCAGTAGGAGGCGTGCTTATGCAGGCTTCAATGGGTCTGATGTGTTAGATGAAAGATGTTCCACATAGGAGCTCACTCAATACATTTAAGAATGAAAATATCTCTCCAATCGTGTTACTATCAGTGGTGTTAATTTTACATTTGGGTCACAATTGTACAAGACAACATGTAGCCTAAATATTGACTAGAAAACATTCACTGACATTAGCAATGTTTTCAAAGAGGATATGGCAAAGCTTCTGTGAGTTGCTAGTGAATGTAGCTTGGTTTCTGGCTTGTTGAAGTGTCCTTGAGCAAGACACTTAACCTCGATGAGCAGGTTACTGTCAGTGTGTGGAACCTAGTGATAGACGTTTAACTACTAGGTCAATCAATTAACCTGATTACCTATAATAATCTACAACCTAGTGATAGACCGTTTAACTACTAGGTCAATCACCTGATTAACTATAACAATCTACAAACTAGTGATAGACAGATTAACTACTAGGTCAATCAATTAACCTGACTACCTATAATAATCTTGAAAGTAGTGACAGATCGAATCACCCACATCATTAGTTTAACCATTTATTATAATGCAGAATAAATGTCAATGGTAATAGTTATTCTTGGTGGTGTGGTTCTACTCTTAGGGGTGCTCCCTGCTGCAAGAGAGATACGTTTAATGTTGCTCCATGTGAGTAGACCTTTGGGCTGTGGTGGGACATCTTAAATCCCACTCTCTATCCTTAAATCCAACTCTCTATCCTTCCAAGTTCCTCATCTGGCTGAACACAGCTCTACTGTTCAATGTTGACACCCTGGCCCTCCAGATGTATTCTGCACATTTACCACTAGAGGGAAGAATGTCACCATGTAATATAACCTGGTCGCGTGAATACTTTGGGCAGCCGAAGAGTGCTTCCGCGTTGCCACGATTGGCCAGCGCCCTCCTTCGTGAATACCAGCTCTACGCTCATTTACCCTACGCCGCGCATGCGCATGAGGCTCCCCCCCAGGTGCTCGTTTGCGTGCTACGCCGCGCATGCGCATGAGGCTCCCCCAGGTTAATACGCCGCCCTGGTTAATCACAGAACACGCCATATTAGCAACGCTGGTAATCGCCCTGGTTAATCACAGAACACGCCATATTAGCAACGCTGGTAATCGCCCTGGTTAATCACAGAACACGCCATATTAGCAACGCTGCAGTTCCCTCTCTCAGGGTGCAGTTCCCTCTCTCAGTTCCCTCTCTCAGGGTGCAGTTATATTATCGTACTTGGCCATCGCTTCCCGCTCTTAAGCCTATCGAGATATCCCTTATCTCATGTACCTACTGTACTCCACTAACGAAAAACAAATACGCCCTCACCTGCCGGGTCCCGCCCCTATGGAGGCGTAGCCTATAAGACACTAGGCATGGTCACCAAACACTCTTCCTCTATTTCGTTTCCATCATAACGGTCACAGTGCGCCTTATGTAACTAGTTGTTATGAAAAGATTTGAGAAATTGCGTAATGTTGAAAGCTTAATGTTGTTTACCCCTGGAATCTTCGGGGCATATTTCAGCGACACGTCGGGCCTATGTTGATGTTTCCTCGTCTGACGGCAGCAGACCAAGGGGCAGCGTACAAGGTTTGGCTATCGGGCCAGCTTGTACACAGGTAGGTCCTGTGTCATCAGGCATTGATGTTGGTGTTAGTAATGCTGTAAATCAGATCACGCGTCCATCTTTCTTTCACCAATGTACAAACAGAGAATCAAAAGTACTCCTGTAGTCTCGCGAGAGGTGCAGAAATGGGATTTGACGTCGGGGGAGACGCTCCGGTCTGCGTTTGACTGCACAGACTGGAATGTGTTCCGCGACACAGATAACATTAATGTCTACACGGAGACAGTGGTGGACTATGTTTGTACTTTGGTGGAAGAAACAATCCCCACTACCAAAATGAGAGTTTACCCAAATCAAAAACCCTGGGTAGACAAATCCGTCCGTGAAGCTCTGAGAGAGCGCACCAAAGCATACAACGACGGCCTAGTGGCAGGCAACATGAATGACCACAAGGTGGCGCGATACAACGTAAGGAGGACAGTGTCAGAGGCCAAACGGCGCTACAGGGATAAAATTGAACTCCAGTTTGAACAAGCTGACTCTAGAGCTATGTGGCAGGGGCTCAAAACGATGACAGACTACAAAGGCGCCTCCCTCAAACTGAACAGTGACATCTCCTTAGCAAATGACCTCAATACCTTCTATGCGAGGTTTGATGCTGGTAATAACAACACCAGCTCACAAGCCACGGCAATGGGGGGGGGGGGGGGTCGGCTGCTGATGGAGGCGCAGTGTTCAGGGTAACAGAGCATGAGGTGAGGCGGACCTTTAAAAAAGTGAATATCAGGAAGGCAGCAGGTCCGGACGGCATCCCCGGCCGCGTCCTAAAAGTCTGTGCCGACCAACTGGCCCCAGTATTCACTGACATATTTAACCTGTCCTTAGAACAGGCTGTCATCCCCACCTGCCTGAAGAAGTCCACTATTATCCCTGTACCCAAAAAATCCAAGCCTGCTTGCCTCAACGACTACCGCCCTGTAGCTCTCACCTCCATAGCCATGAAGTGCTTTGAGAAGCTAGTAAAGGGCTACATCTGCTCCTCCCTCCCCATCAACATGGACCCCCTGCAATTTGCATACCGCCCCAAGAGGTCCACGGAGGACGCCATAGCCCATGTGCTGCACACAGCAGCATCACACCTGGACAAGAGGCAGGGGAACTATGTGAGAATGCTATTCATCGACTACAGCTCGGCATTCAATACCATAGTCCCCTCCATACTCATAGCCAAGCTCAGGGACCTGGGCTTGAACTATGACCTCTGCCAGTGGGTCTTGGACTTCCTGACTGGCAGACCCCAGGTGGTGAGAGCAGGCAACTGCACGTCCTCATCCATCACCCTCAACATAGGGGCCCCCCAGGGCTGTGTTCTGAGTCCCCTCCTCTACTCCCTGTACACACACGACTGTGTGGCTCAGCGGAGTAGCAATACAATCATCAAATTTGCTGACGACACAGTGGTGGTGGGCCTGATCTCTGCCAACGACGAGAGGGCCTACCTGGAAGAGGTCAAGGTCCTGGCGGGATGGTGCCAGGAAAACAGCCTCTCCCTGAACGTCAGCAAAACAAAGGAAATGATTGTGGACTTCAGGAGGTCGGGGGTCAAGGACTACAGCCCCCTCAGCATCGACGGGGCACCGGTTGAGAGAGTCAACAGCTTTAAGTACCTCAGAGCCTACATATCCGAGGACTTGACATGGACCACACACATTGACAGTGTTGTGAAGAAGGCACGACAACGCCTCTACTTCCTCAGGCGCCTAAGGAAGTTCCAAGTCAGTCAGAAGATCCTTAAGAACTTCTACTCAATAGAGAGCATCTTGACCGGCAACATCACCTCCTGGTTTGGGAATAGCACTGCACAAGACCGAAGCAGACTACAAAGAGTGACACGTTCAGCCGAACGCACAATTGGAGGGGGGCTCCCCACCCTCCAGAACATTTACAACAAGCGTTGCAAGGGCAAGGCTAAGAGAATCATTAAAGACTCCAGTCACCCGAACAACTGCCTCTTTGAACTGCTGCGGTCAGGCAAGCGATACCGGAGTCTCAAGGCGAGCACAGAAAGACTCAGAAGAAGCTTCTATCCCCAGGCCATCAGGCTGCTAAACGAACAATGAACACTACACAACAACAACCACCAAACGCACATAGCACACACATCCACACGCACACACTCACTTTAAACAAACACACTGTAGCACCCACTCCACACACTTTATAGCACACACCCACTTTAAACAAACACACTGTAGCACCCACTCCCCACACTTTATATTTATTGATGAAGGATTGCACTACAACTCGTACACCTTACTGTAAATTGTACCTAAATTGTACCTCATCCCATTTCTGCTTTGCACTATATAGTACTGTACATTAGTACACTGCATAGTATTGTATATTATTATATGGTAACTCAGAACATTGTACATATGTCTATACCGAACACTGTGACCTCATTTTCTTCTTCTAAATTACATGCTATACTATGTTATTTGATACTATCTTGTCTAGCACAGTCTCTGGAGCGTAACAGTAAGAAGCATTTTGTATGAAAGTATTCTGTACTTCTGTATGACAACTATTAAAGAAACTTGAAACTTGAACTTGAAGTGTGTTTCGGCGCCAGGGCCGGGGTGGCTTGGTGAACGTTCCACTGCAGTGGACGTTTTCCTGGCTATCCTGGAGCATGCTGCTTACACTAATGCTACTAATGCTAATTGTAACTGAGGGGTACAATTCCCTGACTGTATTAATAAGTATGGTATCATTAAACCACTACCGTCTTATGTACATTACTACTGGCCATACAGTACACGAGTATATGATGAGAACACCTCCACAATGATACGGTTTCCACACAAATCTGGGTTTACGAATATTTATTAGCAGCAAGAATACATAATATATTTTACTTTCAATGCGCTTATAAGGCAAAGGAATGTGTGTAGGCAAATCAATAACGAATGTCCATTCTCATATTACGCATGAGATAAGAATACAACCTGAATCTTAGGAATTATATCTATGGTACTCTGGGGAAGCAGCGGGAGATTCTGGTAGGGGGTTCCCACCGGTTGTAAGCCAGCAGGGGGAGGAAATGTTCGAATGCAAAGTCTGGATCAGCGGGGACTCAATAAGCTCCTGCTATGGGAGGCGGTATATTACTCCCTGATCGGCAGACGAAAAGCAGCAGCTGTAATCCCAGTATGCGTGCAGCACAGGTGAAAGCCGGCCAGCCTCTCCTTGAGACGGGCTCGAATGATGCTCCTCACGTCACGGGTAAATCCCACAGTAGTGGGGTGTAGACGATTCTTATCCGCTCCAACAGCCTGGTCCAAAGCAATAATAATAATAATAATCCAGCCGGAAAGGGGCTCTGCATTCACCGTTGTAGATACTCCGGTGCGCGGTACTTCACATTAACTAGGTTGAACTTGACGTTATTCAACTAAGCTCTGACACTTTACTATCCTATTCGCACGCGGCTATAAGTGCTCTATTTAGACGCACGGTTGCTCACTTCACTTGGTCGTTGACTCGTGATGAAGGCTTTACTAGTAAGGAGCGAACGATACGTTGAACAAATGTATTAGGATAAGACAAGACTCTATTTTGGGGCAAAACGGGCCCACTTCACCGCACGTCGTATCGTGGGTGAGGCTTCACTTGGGTAACTCAAACTACTTCAACTAACTGCTGTATTCACCTGCGCCGTATTTATATGTTAGGCGAATAAACTAGTACCAACCTTATTCCTGTCTCGTATTCCTGGGCAAAGCCGGGCATGTACAGACATGTCTTGACGGTGGCTTTGAACTCGACTCTGGGGGTATGGCAATGGCGCTGGTGGAACGCTATCCAATAAGAGAACGAAATATTATGGTCTGTACTAGGTTAAAGGGATATTCCGTGTATATGTACAAAGAATACACAAGGGATATCAAACGATATACAAATATTATGCAATATATATCAATCAATAAATACATATATTCGGTTTAATCTGACCCTTTGTAACAGCCGCCTCCTAATTAGTCCCACCTAATTAGATAAGCAGAGACAGATTAACCGCACTGTCCACTACTCAATGTCCGTTGTGAGGGTAGGCAGTTCACAAAGTCAGGGGGTCATGGTCGTCATTAAGCGAGTCGGGGAGCCTTGGCGACTCTATCAGCCTCGCCACGGGTCGGTTGTAGGTCCGCCCTTGGACGAGCAATTCTGCCGCTCTGACCTTTCCGTCGGCACCAGTGGTCACTTTGCTTACGCGGCCGGCCGGCCACGCAGCCCTGGGTAGTGACTGGTCTATGGTCATGACGACTGGACGGGATGAAGGGGGGCTTAGGAGGGAGCGGGCCTGAGACTGCTTTGATCTGTGCTTGGCTGTGCCTCCTCCTCCTCTGTCTGTTTCTCTTGTTTGCTCTGTACCCCGTCTGAGGAGGGGCCGGTGCCGGCCGCCCCGTCAAGGAGTCGCTTGGGGTGCTGGGTTCGAGGTCAGCTACGTCTGGAGCGCAGCTGAGGGGGGTGGAGTTCCGAACTCCCTCTGGTGCCCACGGTTCTCTCACGGGCCTCTCGCTTAATGTCAATAGCCTCTGCTGTACGAGGGAGTGGCCGGTGTCGCTCACCTTTGTGTGTAGGCAGCGTGTAGACGTGGGTTGACTGTCAAGTCCGTAGAGAGGGCCCTGGAGCGTCCATCCCAGTCGGGTCTGAACCGCGACTGGGCATCCTTTGGGTCCGATGTGGGCCGCCTCAATTGGGAGAATGAGGTCCGCGTGGTCGGAGCCGATGAGCAGGGTCGGTGTGGCGCCGTCGATAAGCGGTATAGGTAGTTGACGTAGGTGCACATACTTAGCCATCAGCTGTGGGATGGGGTAGGTGTACTGAGATAAGCCTATGTCGTGGCTGGTGAAGACGTTGGTTATACTATACTGCTTCTCGGGCTGGTCCACCGCTGCTATCTTGAAGGAGACCTTTTCACCTTTTATGGTCTTCTGGTCCCTTCTGATGGTGCGTATGGTCATGGTATCTTTGACACCCCGCAGGCCCAACTGGGCTGCTGCGGAAGCGAGGAGGAGAGTCTTTTCAGACCCATCGTCCAGGACGGCGTATGTGTCCAGGACCTTGTCCTCGTAGCTCAGGAGCACTCTGACCACTTTGAGGAGCACTCGGGGGGTCCCGCTATGCTGGTCAATGTGGAGCACTCCTGTTGGTCGGTTGCCTTGGATCTTCTGGTGGGCTCCGCACAGTGCTGCGCGGTAAGCGGCGCCCGCCTGGGCCGCCTCACGCCACTGGTCAACTTGGACGGGGTTCAGTGTCTTATATTCGGCGCACTGTGCCAGCCAGTGTCCGCCGTCGCAGTAGGTACAGTAGGGAGCGGTCTGGTGGCTCTTCGGTACTGGTGCCACCGCCTCGGCATGGTACATTACCGCGACGGGCCCACTCTGTTGTCCTGGCTGACGCCTGTTGATGTCATGCAGGACCTCCAAGTGGGTGCCACCGCACCTGCTGCACTTCTTCTTCAAGCGGCACTCAGCTGCTAGGTCGCTGCGTGCGCAGCGGAAGCAGCGGCGGTGGTCCTTGATCCACTGACTCACCTCGTCCGTGGTCAGCTTCCCGAAAGTGTCGCATTGGTACAGCCGATGTTCTCCCTTACAGTACTGGCACTTAATCTTCCACTGGTCCTCTTTCGTCGAGGGGGTGTTGTGGTTCCTGTGCTGTGGTACTGATTCGGCTTGGTGCATAACGGTCACCAACCGGCGGTTATCTGTTGATCCCCGAGGTCCGAGTCTTGGGCTTGGTCCACTCCATACGAACGTGTCGAGTCGTAGGCTACTGACCTCCCTGGCGAGGAACTCAGATAGGTCTAGGAGGGATGCCTCTGGACCGTTGGGGTCGCGGTGGTCTCTCTGCCGCCGAAAGCGCTCTTGTCGGGCGGGAGGGAGCTTCTCTAATATCCTCTCTACATTAGAGTTAGCGTACAGTTCATAGATCCCCTTTTCCTTTTGGGCCCCCAGCATCCCTACCAGGGACTGTACCTTGATAGACAGGTCATCTAATGCTCTGTTGTCTCTGGCTGGGGGGAGACGGTCAATGTCTCTTATCTCCTGTATCACGTAGTCCCATATGCGTCCATAACGTTGGTCGAGGGCTACTAGAGCCGCGGTGTATGGGGTAGTAGAGCTGGAATATGCCAGCGCTATATTGTGCGCTCTGGGCACCTTCAGGTGCTTGAGTAGGATAGCATACTTGTACGGTTCATCTGGTACGTCGGACAGCATAGTCTCTAAGCACATTCGTAGCTCTGTGTACTGTGCTCTGTTCTCGTGTGTGAAGTCCGGGAACGTCGGTGTGCCAAGGTACGATGCCATGGATGACTGGCACATCGGTGAGCGTTGGGGGAGAGGCCTCCTGGGCGAGTCTCCCCGTGCGTGTCGTTTTGGGCTGGTACTTGGTGGGTACCGAAGGTCGGGTACCCAGGTGCTGTTCCTCGGGGCTGGCGGTGCGTCAAACTCACCCGTGAGTTGAGTCGGGGGTTTGTAGCGCAGGGCCTCGGGGCTGACGTCTGGGCTGTACTGGACCTCCTGCTCCAGAGTACGTTGCTGCTGGTCGGCTTGACATTCCTCCTCTTCCTCCTCTTCCTCTGCTAGGACCTGGAGTCTTCTGTTCAGTCTCTCGGCGTGGTCCGGTTCTTCCCGGTTGCTGGGTCTCGTATGGACCGGCCGGGGAGGGGGTTCGGAGACGTGGACAGGATCCTCCTGTTGGCGGGGTCCCGGGTCGCTTGGTCGGGTAGGGGAATGCGTCCTAGACCCTTGTCGTGACGATCTCCGGGAGCTCCGTGCGGAGAGAGGGGGTGTCGCCATGGCAACCAATTTGTCCATCAGCTGCGCCTGCAGCCGGTCGCGCTCTGCCTCGCGCTGGGCATGGGCGGCGTCGCGCGCTGCTTCGCGCTGGGCATTGGCGGCGTCACGCTGCGCATTGGCGCTGGCCTGGGCGGCGTCGCGCTGTGCGTTGGCGGCGTCACGCTGGGCATTGGCGCTGGCATGGGCGGCGTGGAGCTGTGCATTTGCGACGTCGCGCTGTGCATTGGCGGCGGCGTGCTGTGCATCGGCGCGGCTTCTTTCAATGTTCTCTTCCGTCTGAAGGCGTCTGGTCTCCAGTCTTATGCGGTCGTCTTCACTCCTTTGTTGCGCCTGGAAGCGCTCTCGCTCGGTTGCAGAATGTTCGCGCTCGCGCGTCTGTTGCGCTTGAAGTCGATCGCGTTCGGTGGAGGCTGCCAGGGTGGCGATGAGTGCCTGCGCCAGCATCTTGTCCGCTTCGCTGGGGGAAGACACTGGTTGAGGTGATCCGCTCCTGGTAGTACTCGTTGGAGATCTGTTCTCTGGGCGCGCCTCGAGGTCCGTCTCCTGGGCGCGCTTCTCTTCTGGTAGTGGGTCGGGTTCCGTCCCTGGAACGCTTTCTTTATCCTGGAGCTCTCCGGGGACTGTCCCGTTGGCGTTGTCGGGGGGTAAAGTCATGTCATGTCCCTCCTGATCCCCCCCGTGAGCTTGGTCAGTTACGTTAGAACCCACTAGGGTCTCTACTGGCGGGGTAGCCTGGTCGGTAGGGTTGGACATAATTTTACTATCCGCTTTAGTTACTTTATCCGTATTTAACTTCCTTTTAAAGCTAGGTATTGGACTGACAACGTAGTCCTCTAGGTGAAGAGGTGGCTGCCGTCTGCGCTCTGGGCGATCTAGCTTAGGAGAACCGTTTGTGGAGTGTTCATCATCGGCCATGTTAATATTAATATTATATTAATATTACGCTAATTCTTATCTCCGGCTCGAAGGACCAATTGTAACTGAGGGGTACAATTCCCTGACTGTATTAATAAGTATGGTATCATTAAACCACTACCGTCTTATGTACATTACTACTGGCCATACAGTACACGAGTATATGATGAGAACACCTCCACAATGATACGGTTTCCACACAAATCTGGGTTTACGAATATTTATTAGCAGCAAGAATACATAATATATTTTACTTTCAATGCGCTTATAAGGCAAAGGAATGTGCGTAGGCAAATCAATAACGAATGTCCATTCTCATATTACGCATGAGATAAGAATACAACCTGAATCTTAGGAATTATATCTATGGTACTCTGGGGAAGCAGCGGGAGATTCTGGTAGGGGGTTCCCACCGGTTGTAAGCCAGCAGGGGGAGGAAATGTTCGAATGCAAAGTCTGGATCAGCGGGGACTCAATAAGCTCCTGCTATGGGAGGCGGTATATTACTCCCTGATCGGCAGACGAAAAGCAGCAGCTGTAATCCCAGTATGCGTGCAGCACAGGTGAAAGCCGGCCAGCCTCTCCTTGAGACGGGCTCGAATGATGCTCCTCACGTCACGGGTAAATCCCACAGTAGTGGGGTGTAGACGATTCTTATCCGCTCCAACAGCCTGGTCCAAAGCAATAATAATAATAATAATCCAGCCGGAAAGGGGCTCTGCATTCACCGTTGTAGATACTCCGGTGCGCGGTACTTCACATTAACTAGGTTGAACTTGACGTTATTCAACTAAGCTCTGACACTTTACTATCCTATTCGCACGCGGCTATAAGTGCTCTATTTAGACGCACGGTTGCTCACTTCACTTGGTCGTTGACTCGTGATGAAGGCTTTACTAGTAAGGAGCGAACGATACGTTGAACAAACGTATTAGGATAAGACAAGACTCTATTTTGGGGCAAAACGGGCCCACTTCACCGCACATCGTATCGTGGGTGAGGCTTCACTTGGGTAACTCGAACTACTTCAACTAACTGCTGTATTCACCTGCGCCGTATTTATATGTTAGGCGAATAAACTAGTACCAACCTTATTCCTGTCTCGTATTCCTGGGCAAAGCCGGGCATGTACAGACATGTCTTGATGGTGGCTTTGAACTCGACTCTGGGGGTATGGCAATGGCGCTGGTGGAACGCTATCCAATAAGAGAACGAAATATTATGGTCTGTACTAGGTTAAAGGGATATTCCGTGTATATGTACAAAGAATACACAAAGGATATCAAACGATATACAAATATTATGCAATATATATCAATCAATAAATACATATATTCGGTTTAATCTGACCCTTTGTAACACTAATGCTAATGTTGATGCTGAAATTGGTCGTTGTTCTAATACTCCCCGCCGAGGGACGTTGTCGCTTTTCCCTCCTCTTGCCCGGTTCATTTATGAAGGTCAGTCGGTTGCTAATGTGGGGGGTTTCGCTGAGTCTTATTTACCTTTTTTACGGGTAAAGGGGCTAACAACAGGGTGCAGGCCGAGTGTACCGTGGCTGCGTAGCCAGGTAGCTTTGATCCTGTCCACATTGTCGTCGGGTAGTGAGGCTATGGGTCCAGCCGACATTGTAAACATGTTGCATGTTTGTGGTGTTATAGAGATCTTGACTCGGTCGTAAGCTATAACTGCGGGGAGGATTAGGATGCTATCAACGTTTGTTGTTAGGCATGTTTGGTTCGAGCACTCTCCTCTTGGGGAAGAGGATAGGTTTTCTCTCCTCACGACTCCTTTTTCCACGGAAAGTCTTTTTGGTCATTCTGTGGAGGCGCAGGCGGTTGTTGATCTGGGTCCCACACCGCCTCACGCTGTGCAGCCAGAGGTGGGAGCACAGCCTCGTCAACGACTGTGGCGAGGCCCTCGACAGGCGGCCATGTTTCCCCCGCCAGTGGTGCCCTGGGCGGAGAGTCAACAGAGATCCACAAGGCCGACAGCCTTGGCGGCCGAGGGATCGGCCATTTTGGGTGTATGCGGCTTGGATAAAACAAGCCGTTGTCATTCTGCCGCGAGCAGCCCGCTCCCCATTCAATCCTCTCTCTGTTACCCATGGAAGCGGGGCTCTGATCGTTTTCCTTTGGCTGCGGGCCGCGAACCTTCATTGAAGCGCATGCGGCCCCATTCTTCACTTTTCATGGGGACAGGGGCTGACACCCAGTTAATGGCTGAGCCTGGGTCTGTCCGTGAGAATGTTGTGCTGTCGCGTGGCTCCTGCACCACACGGTGTGTGATGGGGGAGTCTGGTGTTACGGCTGCCACTAGCTACAGTGGTCAGCAGGGGGACTCGAGGCCTCTTCTGTTGCACAGCAAGGGTTACCCCGGCCTCGCCTTCGCCAGGCGGGGTATCGCGCTGATGCCTCCCACTCCCGTGAGAGCGGCAGTGGTCTGCAAAGAAGAGGCGAGCGTGATTTGGGTGATAGCAATATCACTGCAGGGCTTCGGCGTGTAGGAGCCCATAAGACTCTCATGCCTTGCGTGTCTAGCTGTAGAACAACTCCTCAGCATGCGCTAGAGGGGTGTTCAGGGGGGGGGGGGGTGTGTGTCAACCAGTTTGATGACAGCTTCTCCCGTATCAAACCGGCCCTTTCTGTCGGGGTCCCCCCTTGGGTGCGTCGCACAGCGGGAGGGACCGGGCCAACTATCTACTGTTCCTTGCGGCCCAGCGTCAGTTGACGGCGGGTGCGCTGTGGGATTATTGTCACATATGGCGACAGGAATGCCGTTTGGGGGTGTGGATAGAGAGAACGTTGACAGAGGGGCTTGTGTTGCAGTTCGCGCAACCCCAACCTCCGTTCTCAGGTTTGGTGCCGACCCTATTGTCAGGGTCAGAAGCAGTGACAGCCCTGGCCGACGAGATCCGATTTCTGTTGGCGAAGCAGGCCGGAGTCGTGGTCCCGAGAGAGGACGCGATGTCAGGCGTCTACTCCCGTTATTTTCTGGTGCCCAAGAAAAAAGGGGGGGTCAGACCTATACTGGATCTGTCTGCGTTCAATCGGTTGATTGTAGCGAGACCGTTCAGGATGTTGACCGTCAAACTCCTTCTGCTTGCTGTCAGAAGGGGAGACTGGTTCACCTCCATAGACCTGAAGGATGCGTATTTCCACATCCCGATTTTCCCTCCTCACAGGAAGTTCCTGCGGTTCCTGTTTCAGGGCGTAGCGTACGAGTACCAGAGGTTGCCGTTCGGCTATTCTCTGGCTCCCCGCACATTCACCACGTGCGTAGCGACTGCGCTGGAGTCTCTACGTCGTCGGGGTATACGGGTTCTGTTCTATCTCGACGACATTCTGCTCCTCAGTAGTTCGGAGGAGGTTGCCAGGTCTCATACCAGGCTGGTGGTGGAATTCCTCACCAGGCTGGGTTTTGCTGTGAACTGGAAGAAGAGTACGCCTATTCCCAGTCAACAGGTGGAGTACTTGGGCTTGACGTTGAGGTCAAGGCCCATGATTGTAACCCTCTCGGAGCAGCGGCGGGTTTCTATCCTTCGCGCGCTCGGGGGTTTCTGTCTGGGAGGGACGGTCACGGCACTGCAAGTGATGCGCCTGCTCGGTATGATGGCATCTGCTCACACGGTGGTTCCTCTTGGCCTCCTCTTCATGAGGAGAATACAGAGGTGGTTTTTCTCTATGGGAATAGATCCGGTGAGGGACAAAGGGAAACGGTTGACGGTTCCTTTGTCGATATGGGGAGATCTCGCCCATTGGAGGAGGCTGGGTATCCTCACCATTGGGGTCCCCATGGGCAGCAGGCGCTCACACGTCACGGTCTTCACCGACGCCTCTCTCACGGGTTGGGGAGGGACGTGTCGGACCCACGCAGTGGGGGGCAGCTGGACGAAGGTCCGTGCTGGCCTGTCTACCCTGCACATCAATGTGTTGGAATTGAAGGCGGTCCTCCTGGTCCTCAAACGGTTCGACCACCTGGTGGTAGGCGAGCACGTTTTGGTCAGGACAGACAGTATGACGGCAGCGGCGTATATCAACAGGCAGGGTGGGACTCGTTCCATCCGCCTGCACCGGGCGGCGGTCGAACTTTGGCTATGGGCATCTCGCAGGCTGCGCAGTCTGAGGGCGCTCCACATCCCTGGTGCAGAGAATGTGGGCGTGGATATGATGTCTCTGGGCGGTCCTCGTTACGACGAGTGGGAACTCCGCCCCGACATAGTCAGACAGATCTGAGATCGTTTCGGGGAGGCCTCGGTAGATCTGTTTGCGAGCCGACTCTCTCACAAGTGCCCCTTGTGGTTCTCGGTCAGTCGAGCAGATCATCCCCCCTTGGGGGTGGATGCCTTCTCGATCTTTCAATGGCCGCCCGGTCTTCTGTACGCCTTTCCTCCTGTACAGCTGTTGGGTCAGCTATTGGAGCGGATACGGAGGGAGCGCAGGACGGTGATCCTGGTCGCGCCGGACTGGGGCACGGCAGTGTGGTTTCCGGTCTTGATCCAGCTACTCGTCGCTCCGCCTTGGGTTATTCCTTGGTTGGTGACGGCCCTCTCTCAGCAACGCGGGTCGCTGTTCCATCACCCGGCGTTTGGCCAACGCCTGTCGGTGTGGCTAGTGAGAGGGTAGGTCTGGAGAGGATGGACCCTTCTGTGGTTAATACCATCCGGAATGCGCATGCTCCCTCCACTGTCGCGCTTTACGCGGGCAGGTGGCGTATGTTCCAAGAGTGGTGTAAGGCGGGGGGCCAGGACCCAGTCTCCTGCCCCCTGGATGCTGTCCTTAATTACCTCCAGTCTCTCCTTGGTAGACTGTCGGCTTCGACGGTGAGGGTATATGCAGCAGCTATATCCTCCTATCATGAGGGGTTTGAGGGGGATGTCTTGTTCAGCCACCCTCTTGTGAAGCGTTTCCTGCTTGGCACTCGACTGCGATTGCGGTGCCACTCTGCGGCCTAATCCTGCTTTCGTGCCTAAGAATATCCGGAGTTCCTTCCGCTCCAGGGATATTGTGGTTCAGGCGTTTCATCCGCCTCCTCACGCTAGTGAGTTAGATGCGGGCCTTCACCTGTCATGTCCGGTCCGTGCTTTGGGTATTTACCTCAGCCGTACTCAGGACCTCAGGGTTACCGATGAGCTTTTTGTCTGTCACGGTGGTTCTCGTGCCGGTAAGGCACTATCGAAACAGCGCCTGTCCCATTGGTTGTGCGAGGGCATTGGCCTCTGCTACACGTTGGCCGGGCTGGATCCCCCTGGGGGCGTCAGGGCGCACTCCACTCGTGGGGTGGCTGCCTCCGCCACTCTGCTGGGTGGGGCCTCGGTGGAGGACATCTGTGCTGCAGCTTCATGGTCCTCCCCGGGCCCCTTTGTAAGGTTTTACCTCATGGACATGACCGGGGGTTCTGTCTCCCAGGCGGTTCTGGGGTCTGTGGCCTTTCCTGCTTCCCGTCCTTTGGTAGGGTAGCAGGAGTGTGTGGGTATGGGCCACAGTGTGTTGGTTCACACGTGGTTCCGCCTGTGCTGTGTGTTCAAGGGGTTCTAGTTCCCTCTTGCTCACACTCGGGTGGAGTTGACTGCGCCCCCCCTTCATTAGGAAGGATGGGGTGACGGGACTCCCCAACCCCTTGATGTGGGCTTTCGGGTCCTCAGGGGGTGCATTTGTTGGGCCTCGCGTCCGCTCTACCCCATATCTCGATAGGCTTAAGAGCGGGACACGATGGCCAAGTACGATAATATAACGTAAGGTTATGTATATAACCTAGTTATATGAGTACTGGCAGAGCGTCCCGCTCTTAACGGCCCTGAGTCCCCGTTTTGAGGAATCTTTTCCTGGAAACGGGTATTTTGGCGAGGAAGAGTGTTTGGTGACCATGCCTAGTGTCTTATAGGCTACGCCTCCATAGGGGCGGGACCCGGCAGGTGAGGGCGTATTTGTTTTTCGTTAGTGGAGTACAGTAGGTACATGAGATACGGGATATCTCGATAGGCTTAAGAGCGGGACGCTCAGCCAGTACTCATATAACTAGGTTATATACATAACCTTATGTTCTCTCTCAGGGTGCAGTTCTCTCTCTCAGGAATTTATAAATAGGAGAAAAAGAAGTTTTTCATTGTTCAAGAGTGGATATATGTTGCAGAACATGCCTGTTAATTACAGCTGCTCTTATTTGTAAATAGGAGAAAAAGGAGTTTTTCATAGTTCAAGAGTGGATATATGTTGCAGAACATGCCTGTTAATTACCTTTTAAATATCTGTTATGTGGTTAGGGTATGTATGTTTTTTAAATAAATGCCCAGTGCTTTGTCACCACCTGTCAATCTGTTCTGTTATTCTATGCATAGCAAAACCTATTATATTACCTATGTGTTGGCGGAATCGCGTCAATGTAGTGACGACAAAACCTATTAACCTGCGTGTTGATGGGAATCACGTCAATGTAGTGACGAACAGGCACGTTGGAACTATAAAACGGCAGGGGGTGCTGGGGGGTCGCCAGATGATTTTTTTTTATTTTTTTTTGTGCAGTCAGGCCACTGAACTTAGAAGCAGGCCAGGCCAGTGTTTCTAGTTGCACCAGCGCAATAGTTAGATAACCTAGGTGGGGAACAACCAGGAGATCACTGCAACTCACACAAGTTGGTGTTAGGGTTTGTAACCGACCACAAGCGCAACGGCACAGAGAGAGTTGTTTCAGAGTTAGCCAAAGCAAGGGCGTATTTATTCTCAGAGTCACAAGATTGAATTAGGTGGAGAAACAGAACAAACGGGGAATCTGGCATGTGAAGATGGTTGCGGCTCTGCAGATTCTCCCAGTAGGTGGTGGTGAGGAGTTAGCTTGTGACGTCTGAAGCCGCTCTGCAGATCCTCCCAGCTCACTCCAGGTGGAAACGGGGAGAGAGAGAGAAATCCCAGTTAGCCAGCGCACAACAGAAACAGAGAGGTGACTGATCCAAATAAATATCCAAGTGACTTGATCTTCGGTGTGATACACACAGTTAGCAGAGTCCAGAGAAAAAAACAATACGGTAATCCAAAGTGTAAATCCAACAACAAAAAATAGGTGAGAACAGTATAACAAAAACGGGATCTCTTCGGTGTTTCACAAACACACAAAAAACTGGTGATCCAAAAAGAACTGTTTCCAAAAACTCACCAGAGCGCAACGCGTAAAGCGGGCAGATAAACGAGGCGCAGCTTCGTACGGGGAATCAGGTTTCTCCACAGGGATACTTCACGAAAGTCCTGGGAAGCAACAGACAGGGAACAGCGACGGGAAAGAACAGGCAAATGCAGGGAATATTCAAAACGATCCAACATCGATATTAGGGGAATCAGGGTATATAAAGCCAGAGGGTGCTGATGACAAGCTGTGACAGCTGCGGGATGAAATTGATCATTGCTCCAGAAGCGTGTGGTGGGGAGAGCACCAATCAACACGGCATCTTACAGGAACGGAGCGTGTGGTGGGGAATGCAATTAATTAACAAAATACCTTAAAGGAACGGAGCGAGTGGGTGGGGAGCGGACCAAACCTCACAGTACCCCCCCCTCCACGGGAGCCACCCGGCGACCAGGCTGACCCGGCTCACCCGGATGGGCACGATGGAAGTCGGTGATCAGGCCGGGATCCACGATGAGCTGGCGGGAGACCCAGCTCCGTTCCTCCGGACCGTACCCCTCCCAGTCCACCAGGTACTGGAACCCCCGACCCCGCCGTCGAACGCCCATCAACCGGCGGACCTGCCACTGGGGGTGACCGTCCACCATCTTGGGAGGAGGTGATTCCGGAGCAGGAGGCATCAGGGGACTGAGAGAGACAGGCTTAACCCGGGACACATGGAAAATGGGGTGAATGTGCATGGACGCAGGAAGCTTAAGACGCACCGCCGCCGGACTGAGTACCTTCAGAACCTCGAAAGGTCCGACGAACCGGGGGTTAAGTTTCTTGGCCGAGGACCGAAGTGGGAGGTCCCTCGCGGAAAGCCACACCCTCTGCCCAGGGTGGTACGTCGGCGCAGGAACCCGGCGCCGGTCAGCCCCACGACAGGCGCGCTCTGACGACCGGAGCAGCGCGGTCCTGGCGATCTCCCAGACCCGACGGCACCGGTCGAGGTGGTCCTGTACGGAGGGAACTGCCACCTCCGCCTCCTGTGCAGGGAAAAGAGGGGGTTGGTAGCCCAGGGATACCTCAAAGGGTGAGAGGCCGGTGGCGGAACTGACCATGGAGTTGATGGAGTACTCGACCCAGGGAAGGAAACGGCTCCAAGAAGCTGGTCTCTCGGCAGCCACACACCGAAGAGCAGACTCCACGCTCTGGTTCATCCTCTCCGTTTGTCCGTTAGTCTGGGGATGATAACCAGAGGAAAGACTGACCGTTGCCCCCAATCCCTTGCAAAAAGCCCGCCATACCTGGGAAGTGAACTGGGGCCCCCGGTCCGAGACGACGTCCTGGGGAAAACCATGGAGGCGAAACACGTGGTGTGTCAGGAGGTCCGCCGTCTCGGCCGCCGAGGGAAGTTTGGGAAGGGCCACGAGGTGAACCCCCTTGCTGAACCGATCCACCACGGTCAGAAGGCACGTGTTCCCCTGGGAGGAGGGAAGACCCCGTGACGAAGTCCAGCGCCACATGTGACCAAGGACGGCTCGGAATGGGAAGCGGCTGTAGTAGCCCGGAGGGTGCCTGGTGGGAGGCCTTGCTGCGGGCGCAGACTGCGCAGGCCAGTACGAACTCCTTGACGTCGTTCCTCATGGTGGGCCACCAGAATCGACGAGCCAGGAAGGAGAACGTGCGATGAACGCCCGGGTGGCAGGCGAACCGGATGGTATGGCCCCACTGGAGGACCCGGGACTGGACCGAGTCGGGGACGAAGAGACGATGAACCGGTACATTGCCTGGAGCGCGATGGAAGCGTAGGGCACGCCTTACCACCCCCTCGATGCCCAAGGTGACGACTCCTACCACCTTGGCCTCTGGGAGGATGGGAGTCGGGTCCTCAGTGGTTGGAGCCCCCTTGGAGTGTAACCGGGACAGGGAGTCGGCCTTCGTGTTGCGGGAACCAGGGCGAAACGTCAGCGAGAAGTCGAACCGACTGAGGAAGCTGGCCCATCTTGCCTGCCGGCCATTGAGGCGCTTGGAAGCACGGATGTACGTCAGGTTCTTGTGGTCCGTCCAAATGGTAAACGGCTCCTCGGCCCCCTCTAGCCAATGACGCCACTCCTCCAAGGCAGCCACAACCGCCAGCAGCTCCCGATTGCCGATGTCATAGTTCCTCTCGGCAGGGAGGAACCGACGCGAGTAGAAGGCGCACGGATGTACCTTCTGGTCCGTTGCCGACCGCTGGGATAAGATAGCTCCCAGTCCAGTATCCGAGGCGTCCACCTCAACGATGAACTGTCTCTTGGGGTCTGGATGGAGCAAGATCGGGGCGGAAGTGAACCTCTTCTTGAGGGAGCGGAACGCAGCACACGCCGCTGGGGACCAGTCGAACGGCAGGGCGGGAGAGGTCAGTCTGGTAAGCGGTTCCGCCACTTGACTGTAGTTCCGGATGAACCTTCGGTAGAAGTTGGCGAACCCGAGGAAGCTCTGTAACTCCTTCCGAGAGGTGGGTTCCGGCCATTCCTCCACGGCCTGGATCTTGCGAGGATCAGCTCGGGTCAAGCCCTTCTCCACGATGAAGCCCAGGTAATCGACGGAGTCGGAGTGGAATCAGCACTTCTCCGCCTTGACGAAGAGCCGATTGTGGAGGAGGCGCTCCAGCACACGGCGGACATGCTGGATGTGTTCCTCGAGGGTCTTGGAGAAGATGAGGATGTCGTCTAGGTATACTACCACAAACTCCTCCAGCATGTCACGAAGGACGTCGTTCATGAGCGCCTGGAATACCGCCGGAACGTTGGTGAGGCCGAACGGCATCACCAGGTACTCGTAGTGGCCCCTGGGAGTCTTGAAGGCGGTCTTCCACTCATCGCCCTCTCGGATACGGACTAGATGGTAGGCACTCCGGAGGTCCAGCTTGGTAAAGACGGTAGCCTGGGTGAGAGGCTCGAAGGTGGAGTTCATGAGAGGTAGAGGATACTTGTTCTTAATGGTGATCTCGTTGAGCTGGCGATAGTCGATGCAGGGTCGAAGGTCTCCGTCCTTCTTCCCAACAAAGAAGAAACCGGCCGCCACAGGAGAGGAGGAAGGCCGAATGAGTCCTGCTTCCAAGGACTCAGAGATGTATAGATCCATCGCTGCCTTCTCCGGGACGGTCAGACTGTAGAGGCGGCTGCCGGGAAGGGGAGCCCCTGAGCGGAGGTCGATGGCACAGTCGTAAGGCCGGTGAGGCGGAAGGGCCTGAGCCCTGGACTTACTGAAAACCTCCATGAGGTCGTGGTACTCGGGGGGTATGGTCGAGAGGTCCGGAGGCGGCTCACAAACGGATCTCCGGGGCGAGGGACAGGACGCCGCCTGAAGACACTGGGCATGACAGGAGGAGCTCCACCCCCTGATGGTACCGGAGGACCAGGCGATGTGGGGCTCGTGCAGCGCGAGCCAGGGCCGGCCCAGGACTACTGGGACAAGAGGGGATCTGGTGATAAGGAACTGGAGTCTCTCAACGTGGTTACCAGCAATGGTGAGCAGGACAGGGCAGGTGCGTTGAGTGATGTCAGCCAGGCGGTGTTGGTCCAATGCGAATACCTCCAATGGCCTCACTAGGTCCTCAAGTGGAATGTTGGCCCGGGTAGCAAACTCGAAGTCTAGGAAACTCTCGTCAGCCCCCGAGTCAATGAGTGCCTCCACCGTGGCCCGTTGGTCCGCCCAGGCCAGGGTGACGCTCATCAGATGGCCAGGTGGTGCACGGCTCTGGGAACGAGGAAAACGGCTCACCAGGATCTCCCGGGGTCCCGGCGAGCCTGGTCTTTTGGCCGGGTGGGGCAGTTGGCGATACGGTGTCCCTCCCGACCGCAGTAGAGGCAAAGGCCGGACCTGAACCTCGCCTCCCGTTCAGCTTGGCTAAGATGAGAACGTCCCAGCTGCATGGGTTCCTCCTCGGGCACCGAACGGGAGGGGAAAGAGCCACCAGTCGTGTTGGGAGCAGGGCGACCAGCAGTACCGTCACGAGTACGGGGGGTCCGGAGTACCTCTGGAGGTCCCTGTCGGGTTCTCTCACGTCTTCTCTTCTGGAGGCGTCCGTCAATGCGAATGGCGAGGCTGAACAGGTCCTCGAGGGACTCAGGTTCCTCACGGGTCGCGAGCTGGTCCCTGACTGCGTCGTTGAGCCCCCTCATGAAGGTAAGACGAAGTGCTTGATCGTTCCAACCGCTCTCCGTAGCCGCCAGTCTGAACTCCAGCACGTAGTCGGTAACCCCGCCACTGCCCTGCCGGAAGGTACCCAACCGGGCTCCAGGGTCCTGGCCACGGGCTGGGTGGTGGAAAACCCTGCGGAGCTCAGCCACGAAGTCTGGGTAGGAGAAACAGAAGTCTGCCTCCATTGCCCAGGAGGCAGTGACCCACTGGGCTGCCCGGCCTGAGAGCAAGTTAGTCATGTAGGCCACTCGGGCTCCCCTTGAAGTGAAACGACTGGATTGATGACGAAAAACCAACTCACATTGCATGATGAATGTGGCACAATCCTCGAAGTTACCGTCGAACAGCCGTGGTTCGGAGAGACGGGGCTCCCGAGGTGCGGGATCGGGAGGCGCGGGGCCTGCCAGGGCTGCGGGTGATGCTCCGGCCAAGGCTCCTGAAGGAAGTGGGGTTACAAGCAAGGTGTTAACGGTCTCACTCAGCGTGTGTAAGTGGAGGAGAATACTAGACTGCTGGCTAGCCAGAGAGCCCAGGGACCCCTGAATAGGCAGGACCTGCTCTCGGAGTTCCTGTACAGCAGCCGCAGCCGCATCTAGCTGTTGGCTGTGTTCCTTGGTTAACTCTATCTGGATTGCCAATGCTGTTCTGACTCTCTCTGTGTCGGCTGGGGTCGTCATGGTTGGATCGTAATGTTAGGGTTTGTAACCGACCACAAGCGCAACGGCACAGAGAGAGTTGTTTCAGAGTTAGCCAAAGCAAGGGCGTATTTATTCTCAGAGTCACAAGATTGAATTAGGTGGAGAAACAGAACAAACGGGGAATCTGGCATGTGAAGATGGTTGCGGCTCTGCAGATTCTCCCAGTAGGTGGTGGTGAGGAGTTAGCTTGTGACGTCTGAAGCCGCTCTGCAGATCCTCCCAGCTCACTCCAGGTGGAAACGGGGAGAGAGAGAGAAATCCCAGTTAGCCAGCGCACAACAGAAACAGAGAGGTGACTGATCCAAATAAATATCCAAGTGACTTGATCTTCGGTGTGATACACACAGTTAGCAGAGTCCAGAGAAAAAAACAATACGGTAATCCAAAGTGTAAATCCAACAACAAAAAATAGGTGAGAACAGTATAACAAAAACGGGATCTCTTCTGTGTTTCACAAACACAAAAAACTGGTGATCCAAAAAGAACTGTTTCCAAAAACTCACCAGAGCGCAACGCGTAAAGCGGGCAGATAAACGAGGCGCAGCTTCGTACAGGGAATCAGGTTTCTCCCAGGGATACTTCACGAAAGTCCTGGGAAGCAACAGACAGGGAACAGCGACGGGAAAGAACAGGCAAATGCAGGGAATATTCAAAACGATCCAACATCGATATTAGAGGAATCAGGGTATATAAAGCCAGAGGGTGCTGATGACAAGCTGTGACAGCTGCGGGATGAAATTGATCATTGCTCCAGAAGCGTGTGGTGGGGAGAGCACCAATCAACACGGCATCTTACAGGAACGGAGCGTGTGGTGGGGAATGCAATTAATTAACAAAATACCTTAAAGGAACGGAGCGAGTGGGTGGGGAGCGGACCAAACCTCACAGTTGGAGAACTATCTCTCTCTCTCTCTCTCTTGCTCTCACACACACACAAAGGGAGCCACATGTGATTGGTGGAGGCGGGATCCTTACTAAAAACTGCTAATCATTGACACATGCTAGCCTGTAATAATCCCCCCCAGAAAAATGTACTTTGCATTTGATATATTGCAAATATATGCCGTCACACACACTGGCATTTAAAGGGTTAGAATTATAAAATGAATATGTGGTGTTATGATCAGGGCTGAAGTTGAATAAAATATTGTATTTATCAATTACAAAAAACTGAAAATCCATAAAAATCTGTGTTGTTGCTAATCATACATATGCTAGCCTGTTTTTTAACAATAATTTGTGATGCCATCACAAACACTGGCATTTAAAGGGTACAAATAAAAAAAATGCCTGCACCAGAATGCAGGAAATGAAGTCTTTGTAACAAAAAAATTCCTGGTGGGGCCTGCTTAAAAAGTGGCCTGACTGGGGCTATATTTCCTGGCCTGAATGATTTCCCCAGTCCGGCCCTGGGCCCCGTTCCCCGTACCTGGTTCAACTAAGTCGATCAAGATGTCATTATCCAGCTTCAGTTAACCCGATGTTTGAAGCCGGGATTTTCCTGTTCCTCGAAGGTGGATTCAGTCTCGTTAACTCGATTCAGACTTGGGCCCCAGGATAAATGCGCGCGGCCGCTTCAGTTGAAAAGCCAGCACGTATCGATGGCAGAGATCCTGATTCTCTAACGGCATTGATTGATTAATTGATTTAAAACTTTATTGACAGATTGCAATACGGCTCAATCGCCTCGCCGACAAGTTAAATGCGTTATCTAGGCTAATTTTAAGTCCCTCATTACCTCAATCAATCAGATTATATTTCTTTAAACTTGCCTGCTGGATTGAATAATCAAATGAGATCTTGCTAGCGGAAATAATTAGTTAAACTGTTATACAGAATTACGATACGGCTCTCTTACCCATTGATTGATGTGTGGTCGATCTTTTACTTATCTCCACTGTGGTCTAACGGGTTATTCTTTTGACTTTCACGCAGACGACCGGGGTTCGAAACCCTAGTCTTTTCCTTCTTTTTGCAATATAGGAATAATTCAATTTGGTGCACGTTGAGAGCTATATAAAGAATGACATCCTCAATGCATGTAGATTTATAATATTTTAACTTAAAACCAGGCTACTTTGGCGTATAATCATTAATATTATATTCAAAAAAATTATTTTGGAAACACAGGGTTTCGAACACCGGTCGCTGGGTTGGCAGGGTTGAGCACTACCGCTGCGCCACTGTGCCAGATGGGATAAATTCATTGTTTATACATTAATGAACGAGAGACCCGTGTTTAGAATATTCTTTATTTTGAATGAAGTTTTATTTCTTTATCCTCATTCATTAATGTGACGTCAACGGCTCATTCAATTTCTCAAATCCGTCAAACAGCGCATCTCATCAGACATCTTAATCCCAGTTACAATTAAAATAACCACAAAGTCATAATGTGTACATCGCACCGAGCGAGCGCCACGGTATATATAACGTGCATTATTTAGGACAAAGTGAATTTAGTATCAGCATTTTGGGTCTATTTTACATTTCAAAAGCCCCCTCTGGAAGAATGGAGCACAAAAACATAATTCAGAATGGTATAATGCAGATCGTAGACTGTGGGAATAATTTCAGGAAACGGGCTGTCACTTCTTTGCGGGGGCGTGGCGATGGTTGATCCGGCTAACTTGAACTTAAACCCTGCTTTCGACCAGGCTCAAACTTTTGGATCTGTTGTCATGGTGATTTGGAAAATCCAGGTACGGGGAGCCGGAAAGTCCGGCTTAAGTCAGACTTAACCGAAAGTTATCCGGCTAACTCAGTTATCCAGGTACGGGGAACGGGGCCCTGGTTAAAAGCCTCCAATGCTTATTAGTGTGTGTGCGTTTGAACGTTTGCATGTTTCAACCATACATTTCCATTTAATTTTTTTTGTATACCTCCTATAATAGTGGGGGTCGCGGCTCTCTGACACCGTTTCTTTTGGGTCACGGCCTGAAAAGTTTGGGAACCCCTGGTCTAGCCTGTACCCCCCAGACATGTTGCTGGCCCCGTCAAAACAGTATCCTATCAGCCTCTCCATGGGCAGGTTGAGGCGTAAAAGTATTTTATACACAAAAACAGCGTCTCGGCTGTTGTGTCTGGGCCGGGCATTGTAAAAACCCCAAAAGAAGTTCTGAGCTTCCAAGTTGTCATCGGCGAACTGTATATTACACGAGAATTGTTCTTTTCCAGTGAGTGACATCAGTGGTTCCGTCAGCGCTCAAGCCAAAGAATGGGCTTTTGGATGCTTTGCCTCTAATTTGTCGCTGAATATCATGGGCAAACAGCTGTAAGATTTCGTTTTGGATGTTGTTGGACATCCAGTTGTCTCTCTTTTGGAGCCAATTCTTCAACTCGGGATCAGACTCGGTGCGCACTCTTTCCATCATGAGCTGCCATAACACCCCATCCCTATTTGCATCACCCCTCAGTGGAAGCCCCTGGTGCCCGAGGGGGGGTATAGGGGAACAGACTCAGTTAACTCCTCAATACCTGATGCTGAGGCTGAACCTGTCGTCTCTGTCTCTCTCTGACGTTTATCAGATTTAGTGGGACTGTCACTGGGACCGGCGGGACGTTTCGAAAATAAATCTGATATTTTTCTTTTCTGCGAGTGAGACATTCTGTGCTAGCAAAGTCTGACTACTAGCTCAAATCGACTGACTGCGCAAGCACTGTATCACAGTAGCTCAGTGGTTCGTGGCGCGTGGGAAGGGCGGGAGACGGGAGGTGAATACAATTAGTTGTTTCACCTGTCATTCAATCAGTCTGTGACAGTCTGTCATCACTCGAAAATCTACTCGGTTTTACACGTATGATTGTGTACATACAGTAGTGTAATGAATGAATGAAAACTTTATTTAACAGATTGGAGAATGGCTACAATACAGTACGGCTCAATACACACAATATTAAAATGGTGAAGTGCTTTGAACAGGATAAACTTATAATATACAGTGTTACAGTTATACAGTTACAGTATATACAAATATATAAATACTGTCATAAAAAAAAAACATAAAAAAAAAATATTTATATATATATATTTTTTTTTGCAATAATTGAGAGGGGGTGCTGTAGCCCCCCCCGCACCCCCCCCCCGTGCAATGTCCCTGACGAATGCATAATTTAATTATTATTCTAAGTATTGCTATTATTATTATGCATAGCAAAACCTATTAATATTACCTATGTGTTGGCGGAATGGCGTCAATGTAGTGACGACAAAACCTATTAATATTACCTATGTGTTGATGGGAATCACGTCAATGTAGTGACGAATGCATAATTTACACTTGTACCAATTGCGTGCGTTTGTCTAAGTATTATTATTCTAAGTATTGCTATTATTATTATGCATAGCAAAACCTATTAATATTACCTATGTGTTGGCGGAATCGCGACAAAACCTATTAACTAGTGCTGTCAAACGATTAAAATATTTAACTCGATTAATCGCATGAGTGTCCATAGTTAACTCGCGATTAATCGCAAATTAATCGCATTTTTATTATTATTATTTTTTTTTACCTTTAACAGATCTTTTTCAAGTTTTAATACTCTTATCAACATGCGAGTCAACACATGCTTGCTTTATGCAGCCATTTAACACAAAAGGATGACCCTCATGCATTGCAAATTTGCATCAAATTCATAACAGAGTGATGCACAAAATAACTTAAAAGAAAATAATAATTTAAAACAATGAATAAAGTGTGCATGAAATAATAGGGGAAAGAAAACGTTAGGAACTTGTTACATTCACACACACAAGGGCTGATTAATTACACACCCCCCTCTCTCCCTCACACACACACTCTCCCAGCTCTCTTTCTCTCTTGCCCCTTCCTCATCTCTCTCACCCCCCTCTCTCTCTACACACACACACACACACTTCAGAAACAAACATAGTATCAATGAGAGCATCAATAATACACCTGAGTGAAGTCTAGTAAAACATTTTTTTTTTAAGTTAATCTTGAGTTAAAAAAAATTATTGGCATTAATAGAATCGGGAGTTAACGCGTTAATATCGCGTTAACTTTGACAGCCTTACTATTAACCTGTGTTGATGGGAATCGCGTCAATTGTAGTGACGAATGCCGCTGCAAAACCTATTAAAACGCACCTATTAACCTATGTGTTGATGGGAATCAGGGCAACGCGGCTGCCCAAAGTATTATTTTTTTTTTTTTTTTTGTTTATTAACACAGTTAAACAGAAGTAAAAACAATACATAATAAGTTATAACGATTGTGAAGGAGAAGTTAGAAGCCTAGAGGCTTATCAAGAACGTCCCCCGTTTTATAAAATCAAACATACAAAAATACAAGAATATGCATATTATAAAATACCAGAATACATTAAAAGATTCGTGTTAATACAAACATACATACACACAGTACATACATGGATATACTGTGTACATAATATATAACAACCCACCCACCTGCCTATAAACCTACCCACCCACATAACCAAATGCATACCTACATGTATGACCTGTTATCTATCTACTACTTTTGGATGAGAATTTCTTTGTAGTTTGCTTTAAAAATAAGCAGAGATGGAGATTTCCTCAGCATAGGATCAGCTGCATTCCAAAGATTGGACCCTCTATACCTCACTGAGAACTGCCTAAGTGAAGTACCACAATAAGGTATATGCAGGTCCCTGGACTGACGTGTAGCATATGAATGGACATCTGAATTAAAAGAAAAAATATGAAAAGTATTCACGCAACCTGGTCACTCCTTACATGATATACTTTTCTTATCCAGCAGAGGGCAGTACACTCACTCACCCACTGTGTCGGTCTGGAAAGGGAAAACAAACCAGGCTGCTTTACTGATTTAATGGACAGCTGTTACAGGGATTTACCAGAACAACGGTTTGAACAAATGGTATGCTTGCACTGTATCACTGTAAACCCCACAGCTAGTGGGCGTGTGTGCTGTATGGTGAAATTAGTTTAGTCAAATAAAAGTCCCATCGTTGTGGGCATACATATAGTGTTTACTTGGCTCCGTTATCATGTCAGAAGATGCAACAATATTTTCTATCAGTGCGCTGCACATGGCCTTTGTTTGGGAAGCAAGACTGGCTGAGTCATAATTTTCACAATCTTCTCCACCTGGAGTCTGTACTGTACTGTGGACACATGAGTTTCAGTCAGTTTTACAAGTGTTGCTAAACTTGCTACTAATGAGTAAATTACAGTCATCTTGAAGGGATGCTGTATTTTTGTAGTTAGCTAACATTATGCATTAGCTTGTTGTGTTTTCATCCGGTTAATGACAGGGAATAGCCAGCTATCAAAATAAGTGAACCCTTATTTTGCCAAGAGAGGTCTGGAGAAGGTTTATATAAATCATAATTTGAATGTCCAGTCAAATATATTGGATGTAACTTTAAGATGGCACATGCTATGCTAATGTAATGAAAATAAAAAAGTGTTTCAGTTTCTCCCTTCAAAATGTTTAACTGAATCCACAAGTCATAAAATCCCTATCCCCTACACAACACACTGACACACCCCATCATCTTTTCGTTTTGTGTTGATGGGGGCCTGAGACACAACATATCATCTTCTCTTCTTCAGCAATGTGTCATTCGTTGCCTCCTCTTTGCAGTCCATCATATCATTAGCAGGCCTTGTGGAGATGACATACTTGAGTTTGGGATCATATTTATATTGGACATTCCCCTTGAAGAAGTAGACAAATCCTGTTGGGGATGGAATCAATTATTGTATATAGGCATAGTGATGTTTGGGTAGAAGTGAGGACAGTAAAGCTAGTTGTGTAGGGGGGGAAATACTCTGAACAAATTTGCTTAGAAATTATTAAAATGAGCTGATCTTGTCATAATCCTAATATATCAAAACAAAATCTTTCAGAGGCAGTGTGTCAAACATAAGCCAAGAGCTTTGTTTAATAAATATGTACCAGTATTGTAAAGTAGGCTACATTGCAGACCCACCCTGTACGTGTAAATAACACATTTAAACCATAACATTCTATGTAACTTCCTAGCTTTTTAATGTTCCATTGGGGACAATTATTCTCAGCATGAGCACCTCACTCTGTGGGTTGGTTGATTCTAGAGACATTTCTCTCCCAAAATAGCATAATGCAGCTTTAGATATGGTATGATGTCGATCAAAAGTGGAAGAGAATACAGTAACTACCCTCATATGAGACAGCTGCATCCAAGGGACTGGGAACCCCTGGCCATTCCTGGACGATGGATGTGGGTGAACCCTCCTCCATCAGCATACGCTCCTCATTGTACCTAGATTCAAGATTCAAGAGTTTTATTCATCACATACATACCAGGGCATACAGT
This sequence comes from Notolepis coatsorum, assembly GCF_963971535.1. Taxonomy (NCBI): domain Eukaryota; kingdom Metazoa; phylum Chordata; class Actinopteri; order Aulopiformes; family Paralepididae; genus Notolepis; species Notolepis coatsorum. The sequence goes on along the minus strand of NC_140172.1, from coordinate 92,903,697 downwards.
GAAATGCGGTTGGTCATGCCCGCTTCGATTGTGCAATAAAAACAGTAGTACTAGTAATAATAATAAAAAGATAACTAGAATAGACATGGTAAATAGACATGTTAATAAATCGTTTAAAGGCACTGGATCCTATGTACATACCTATACAATGTGCAGTTTTTCTTCTATGTCCCTATGCTATACTTGCTGTTACTAACTATACTATACAACAATCACAACAAGTTATTTTCTTAAAGTGTCCTTTTCCTTCCTTTAAATTGTCCTTTCTTAGAAAACATGCAAAAGAAATAGTTGAAGACGACATAGTCAGATTTTGATCAGACTCAGATCACTGTAAACTCTTAACCCTTTCACTACCGCACTACCAAATGGTTTAACCCTTTCACTGCCACACAACCAATTGTTAACCCTTTCACTACCACACTACAGAAGGTTAACCCTTTAACCCTTTCACTACCACACTACAGAAGGTTAACCCTTTATTATCAGTAAAGGGTTAACCTTCTGTAGTGTGGTAGTGAAAGGGTTAAGCTGGGGTCGAGTTGAGTCTAGTATTTATTATAATTTCACAGACTCTATTCTGAGATGTGTGAGTTTGACACTGTGTGAGGAGACGGTAACAATTATATTTACATTTGAACTTGAGTGCTACAGACTTGAGTGCATGTTAGCATAGTAGGTAGTAATATAGGCAAGGTAGATTCCTATTCCTAGATTCCTCTGAATGCGCTGCAGCCAAGACAATTTGAATAGGCTGCATTTAAAAATCATCCCATTCACAAAAATGCTGACTATGCTACTGTTGAGATTTCACATATACCATTCTGTCTGAACGTCAATGTTTTCAAACACTTGCCCTGAATTCTATCTTAGAAGTGACTTATCTCAAACTCCACCCACTTTTCTTGATCCTCCAATCACAACTATAGATAGGTTCATTCTACAACTCCATAGCTCTCCATAGTGACCGTCGGGCCATTGTGAAGCCATCATTTGAATATCCAGTTCTCAGAATTCGAAATCACATACAGACACACCGGTGTAATTTTTACACCTCAAATACCCAGTACCTAAAAGGACAATATACTAACTTATGCATACCGCACCTTATGTGAATACTGTATACCTCATCAGATCATATATTTAGCATTTAGCATTTTTAGATTATATATTAGATTATATTTACATTATTCGATTATTCGAATATATATTGTAACTATTTATTGTAGGGCAAATATAACTGAGAGGGCACATACCCTCATCTCGCACCTTGTTGCCCATATGCACATGTCCAGAGTTAATAATATTGATTTGTTATATTGTTTACACTGCTTTTTTACTACCTGTACCTCCCCTCCCCCCTCCCCCATGCTGCTATGAAGCCTGAATTTCCCCAAGGGGATCAATAAAGGAATATCTTATCTTACCTCCAGCACTCATGCCCCGCGAAGAACACGGTGAGCCGGGCCGTGCGGAAGTGAAGAGCAGCGTCTACGGAGCGCACCCTGGGAGGGAAGCCCAGGTCCGAGATGTTCCTGGGGAAGCCTTCCAGGACTTTCTCCTGCCGTATCACCCAGTACTGATGACCTGAAACAAACACATTATGTACAGGTAGGTATCACTCAGTACTGATGACCTGAAACAAACACATTATGTACAGGTAGGTATCACCCAGTACTGATGACCTGAAACAAACACATTATGTACAGGTAGGTATCACCCAGTACGGATTACCTGAAACAAACACATTATGTACAGGTAGGTATCACCCAGTACTGATGACCTGAAACAAACACATTATGTACAGGTAGGTATCACCCAGTACTGATGACCCAAACACATTATGTACAGGTAGGTATCACCCAGTACTGATGACCTGAAACAAACACATTATGTACAGGTAGGTATCACCCAGTACTGATAACCTGAAACAAACACATTATGTACAGGTAGGTATCACCCAGTACTGATGACCTGAAACAAACACATTATGTACAGGTAGGTATTACCCAGTACTGATGACCTGAAACAAACACATTATGTACAGGTAGGTATCACCCAGTACTGATGACCTGAAACAAACACATTATGTACAGGTAGGTATCACCCAGTACTGATGACCTGAAACAAATACATTATGTATGTATTATCAGGGTTCGCACAAGACTCCTTAAAGTGCTTGATTTTTGACCCAAAAAAAAGGCATGGAATTCCTTGAAAACAGCCAATTTTTTAACAAGGTGCTTAAAAAGTCCTTGAAATTCAAATCAACCATTCGCATTGAAGGTTTTGTTCATCCATCATAAAAGTGTTCTGAATCAAGAAATACATTATTTTTATTTAAAGTGTAACTAATTGTCGGAAATTGGTTTTAACCCTTTATCGGTCGGGGAACCATATTTGGTAACTTAAGTGGACATGCCTCATCCCGCCCCCTTGCCTCTCTGTGAGGTTGGAGAACAACATGGATTTCTCTCAGCCAATCAGGGGAAACGTGGCTACATCACAGAACGTCAAACAATGGCATCTGACCAATCAGCAGTGGCCTGGGGCATTTCAATTTCTTCCAGGTTTGATTTTGTGCACCTGTGTGCCTCCACCTACTCCCACACTTAAAGTGATACAATCAAAACCAACAATGGTAAATTGATGAAACTCACATATTATGTCACTGAATAGTTGTGCTAAATGATGAAATAGATATTGTTTGTGTAGGACTTCTAGAAATGTGTGAACCCTATGCATGGAAAATGCTAGCAACCATATTTGATCATATGCCCTGTTCACCTACGACTAGCACAAGTGACCACAGTATGTCCATTTGTAGACATATGCCTAATGCATCTACTAAGGTAAGGATAGGGTAAGGATAGGGTGTTTTCTTACAAATCATGCATTATGACACAAGACAATAATACTCAATAGTGCATTGGATGGTGGCACCATATTTGATCATATGCCCTGTTCACCGAAGACTAGCAAAATTGACATTGTGTACACTTTTAGACATAAGCCTGCTAATCTGTACATAGTAATTCAATTTTAAGAAGAAAATAAGTGGTACCACCAGTACTTATAATGTTATATATTATGCTATTTACAACTTATATGTAAATATCCTTTGTTTTCAGTAGATTAGTACACTTCACTGCTACTGTTTTTCTTTACAAATAACTCAAACGGTGCTTGATATTGACTAAAAAGAAAGATACGGAAAGAGGGTGAATGTTGTGCCAGTCCACCCTGCCATCAGTGATGATGAGGGCTCTGAGGAGGGAGACGATGATATGGGAGATCCCGACTACACCCCACCCACCCCCTGAGTGACATGGGTCCCTCTCCCAAGAGGACATGACTACACCCCACCCACCCCCTGAGTGACATGGGTCCCTCTCCCAAGAGGACATGACTACACCCCACCCACCCCCTGAGTGACATGGGTCTCTCTCCCAAGAGGACATTACTACACCCCACCCACCCCCTGAGTGACATGGGTCCCTCTCCCAAGAGGACATTACTACACCCCACCCACCCCCTGAGTGACATGGGTCCCTCTCCCAAGAGGACATGACTACACCCCACCCACCCCCTGAGTGACATGGGTCCCTCTCCCCAGAGAACATTCGTACGGCCTGCAGTGGAGGTGCTTGAGGAGGAGGACACTGATGACGACGATGACAACGAAGACCAGCCATTACCACAAGCCAAGAGGCCCAGCAAGAAGAGGAAGCCTGCAGCCAGGGTAACCACCTGGAGGAAGAGGAAGCCTGCAGCCAGGGTAAACACCTGGAGGAAGAGGAAGCCTGCAGCCAGGGTAAACACCTGGAGGAAGAGGAAGCCTGCAGCCAGGGTAAACACCTGGAGGAAGAGGAAGCCTGCAGCCAGGGTAAACACCTGGAGGAAGAGGAAGCCTGCAGCCAGGGTAACCACCTGGAGGAAGAGGAAGCCTGCAGCCAGGGTAACCACCTGGAGGAAGAGGAAGCCTGCAGCCAGGGTAACCACCTGGAAGAAGAGGAAGCCTGCAGCCAGGGTAACCACCTGGAGGAAGAGGAAGCCTGCAGCCAGGGTAACCACCTGGAAGAAGAGGAAGCCTGCAGCCAGGGTAACCACTTGGAAGAAGGTTGACCTGGACAATGCAGCCACTCCTGAGTACCAGCACCCCTCCCCCTGACTTTGTTGAGACTCCATTCAAGTACTTCAGCAGGTACATCCACTCAAGTCCATCAATGAGATGGAGAAGAAGGCTGACCCTTGTGATACGTGTGACTATGTTGATGATGTCAGCCTCACAACAGGCATGCCTGGGTCATCGCTTGCTGAGAAGGGCCTGTCACTGAACTTCAGGATCCAGGTGTTCAAGAGTGCCATCAAACAGAGGCCATGCAGTCACATCTCGCCCCAGTAGAAGTTCAGTACTTCCAGGCAACCCCAACACCTCTGCTGATGTTTCAAAATAAATACAGTATTCTTTTAATTGTATGTGTTTTGTTATATTTCTTATACATACACTTTCTGGAAAATGTTTTTCCCTCGAAGGGCGAGGAACCATATTTGAACACTTCATTGATATTTATAGTTTACCCTAGACCGACAAGGAACCATAATATGAACATGTCAATGACCTTGCAACATGACCTTGCAACATGAAAATGAAAATCTTTGAAAAAATATCTTGTAGAAACACTCCAATAACACCCTAGGGTTGAAATTTTGGATTTTAAAGTATTTCAACGAGTGCCCTATAAAGGGTTAAGCCATAAATATTGGATCCGATTTCCTTTCTATAAAAAACGGCATTTAAAAGTGAAGTGTATCCTTTTAAATGCCCTTTTAAAATGAAAAATAGTGCTTAGGAAAATACTTGAAAGTCCTTGAATTTCATTTAGCAATGACTGTGGGAACCCTGTATTATGCAATCTACAATTAATGTGCAATATATTCCAGCACTTTACAATTTCAAGTGCAATAAAAATATGCAATATATACCAGCACTTTACAATTTCAAGTGCAATAAAAATAAGCACATTAGCACTTTGGCACAAGCACTAGTCACATTTCTTCCTTTCCCAGTTTGTCTTGTCACATCGCACATATTGTATTGTCTGTTTTATTTATTGCCTGTTTTTTTTATTGTTCTGAAGTTTGTGTACATTTGTAATTTGTCTGATCTGTTAACATCAACCTACAGATGGAAATTATAATCCGTCATATTTATATGAAAATGTAAATTAATATGTACTGTCCCTATTTCAAATGAAATACAAGTATTGCCTCAGATATTTCCATTACATTTCATATCCATTAAAGATTGAGTCATTTACTTTTATAATTTGTTAAATTAAAAGGTATCCAATGGAGTTTTTGACCACTAGTTGGTGAAATTGGCACTATAGAACACAGTAGGGAAAAAAACGACCCCCGGAAATCATGTATCATGTGTGTTCTTCCAGTGTGCACATATTACGCATGCCATGAGCAATGGGGTGATGTAAAACACAACAAGTGTGAATTAGCAATAGCTGTAACCTTTTTGCAATAGGCTCCTTCCATTGCTATTCCCCTTTTTAGCCAATTGACCATATTCACACAGCAACCATTTTGATCTTACGTAATGTTCAGGGTGGGAACCATAGATATATAAAGACTAGATGGCGCAAGGCGGAGTCTCCCGCATAGTTCACCAGTGGCCATCTTGCTACAGTTAACTACTGCTTTAAGGTGAGTGATCTGCACAAACAAAAATACTCTTAACTCCCTGAAATCTTGACAGATTTACAAACGGTTTGGTTTATTACAAACGTTATTAACGTGGCTATTCCACTCTATTCAAATCAAATTTAAAGGGACGTGGCTGGGATAAATTGTGCCAGTCAGTCAGCCAAAACAAATTCTTGGACCAAGGTCGAACCGAGAGCTCTGGAGTCGAAGGCTCTCTGGGAGATAAGAGTGGCGAGCGGCGTCCCACAACCCCAATCCCTAGTCCCCCCCCCCCCCCCCCCCTTCCTCTGCATTGGCGCTGCACTGTCGGCTGCCTCGTGTGAGGGAGACCTCCCCCACCCAGGACTTGGCTTGTGCACTCCCCCCCACCTTCCCCCCCCCCTCCCACTCCCCCCCCCCCCCCCTACAGCCCTGTAACAACCCCAACCCACTCCCCCCTCCTTCCGTAAATGGCGCTGCCTATGACGGCTGCCAGTCTGTTTGCGGTGGTGAATATGCATATGTTTGTCTCAAGGCTCTGTACCATTATTACTATCTAAAATGTAATAATTGTGGAATATTACTGTAATGAGCTGTATGTGTATGATCCAAGCGTCCTATGATCCTCATAGGAGCATAACAGAAAAAAGCATTCCATGTGAAGGTGTTCTGTATCTTTGCATGTCAACTAATAAAGAAACTTGAACTTGAACTTGATTCTTGCTTGGAAGAATTTTTATTAAAAAAAATTATTTTCATATGAAAGTCCATTATAAGGGGGGGGCTCCAGTAGCTCACCGCATATCTCTGCGCTATTTCTGCGTCGGGGAAAACCGTGCTGCGTCACGGATCTGGTGGACTCCAAGTTCGATTCCCGGACCCGCCGTCATTTGCCAGAATGTCTTCCCCTGATCTATATCCCGTTTCACCCTGTATCTGTCGGTCATGCTTGACCAGAAAAGCGATAAACGCTAAAAAAAAAAGTAAAAAAAAAAAAAAAAAAATCCATTATAAGTATGCAGTATGATAACCAACTACATCTCTGGCATTTTTAACAAACCAAACGGTTAAACATTTTGCAAGCTATGGTTATTTCAATAGTACATGCACTAGAGGCGGCCTAGTGGACACTAAGGACACTATTTGGATAGTCGACTTTTGAAATTTGCTGATAGTCGACTGTGGTAAAATTAAATTATTATTATTATTATTATAATTATTTTTTGTATCATTCCATTTGGGCTGTGGGGGGGTGCTTAATGTCTGAAGGAGTCGACTGAAGGCTTCTCGTCCTCTGCAAAAGCATGCAATTGGTCCACTGATGGATACATCTTGATATTTGTCTAGTCTAGTGTGTTCATTAGATGGGTGAAATCCTCTTTCAGTGCCTCTGTGCCCATTTTCTTAGACAGTTAGCCTTGCTGGTATGCACGCCATTAGCGTTAGCCACGCTTCTAGGTCTCTTTGCTTTTGGAAAGAATGATACAAAAAAAAATATATATATAATACATTTTTATTTTTTGCATTCTCCTTTCGATCGATTAGTCGACTATTTGACTAATCGGGGTCAGCTCTAACATGCACTATAGACATTCATGTTATGAGTGGGCGTGCTACCCTGTAGCAAGATGGCTGCCATGTGGCAACGTCGGTCTCCATTGGCCAGCAGTGCGGGTGAGTCATCTAGTCTTTATATATCTATAGGGAACAGGGTAGAAAGAAATCCCACCCTGAGCATTACGTAAGAGTAAAATGGCCACTGTGTAAATATGGTAAATTGGCATGAACACACACACAGACACACAGACACACACACTTGACCTCCATGCCCAATTTCAGCCTCCAAGGGCAAAACCTGTGGCCACTAGACTGTCAATCAAAGGAGGTTGGACTCGTTACATCACCACCAAACACACAACAAGTGAAACTTAACATGGATGGGATGTAAGCTTTGCGAGAACAACAAAAACTATTAACTTCACAAAGTTATGTGAGGTAGGAAATATATTCAGCGTGTCAATTTTCGAACAGCAATAGAAAGCTTGGTCTATTCGGGTGGAATTATTTACAAGAAAAACTCTCAGATACCTTTGAATTTAAATGTAGTTTGTCACCTTTGAAAAACAGCAAGTTATTCATCTCCACATTCTGATAGGCGGCGTCCAAATAGGGAGGTGCCCTGTCTGACCACAGACTGGTTATCAGAGTGATTGATATCACATCAAACTGGGGATGTTTGCGCCACATAAATCTGAAAAGACATGAATATGCATTTCTTAGTTACTCAGTGTCAAACCTAGAAGAGGGGGACGGGTTCAACTTGCTCAGTATGTACTTCATTAACAGACTGAAACAGTAATGCAGTAACCTTGTAGTATCCAAAACTCGTTGATGCCATAAGCTTCAGACGCTCTCAAACTTTGAATCCTCCCGTTCCATATCCACCCACAAGAAAGCACTGACCACGACGTAGTATCAACTATTTAATGTCCAACTCGGGTTACACGTTCTTGTTTCCTAATTATATATAGAGCAGCGAGATTAACAAAGTTTATCCAGGGAAATAGAGAGAGGTCTAAAAACTGTCTGGCTCCACTCTCTCATCACTTGGCCTGACCACCGGTACAATCTGCGCTGTTTTCTTTCTAAACCAAAGCTGTCACCTTGCCGCAGCTGACAGTAATCAATGACATCACCGTTATCCTGTCAAACTAAAAGTCCCTCGGCCTATCAGCCAAATATCACATAAGAAACAAACTAACAACAAAGAAATCATTCTTACCGATAGACATGGATTGTCTTAACATTTTAACTTCTGTAATAATAATATCCATCTATTTATCCTATGAAATACAGGGCCAAAATGCTTTTCTATTAACTGAAATTACTCTTAATTACCAGACTAGGCATTTAGGCACCTACATTGCCGGCCCCTAATTGTTATCAACAGCCTTGAAACAATTACCCAAAAATATAAACTTAAGGCGTCTAAATGTCATTTAACTTAAATATCACAATCTAAAGTCTCAAAATTAAACTAGACTGAAGAAGTGAAGCTCTTGATCTTCGCTCTGCCCATGACAGAGACTTGACTTCGGTTCATCATCTTTTTCTCCCCACCCGAGGTGAGGCTTTGCCTTCGGAATAAAGTTCATCAAAAGTCCTCAGACTCGTGAAGAAGGACAAGCTTTGTTATTGGGCGACGAAGCTCGTTGGTCTTGGTCTTGACTGTCACTTGGCGAACAAAACCTTTCTTGTCAGGAAAGGTCTCCACGATCCTCCCAAGTGGCCATGAATTTCTGGGCGAAGTATCATCCACGATCAGCACCACGTCACCTTCACTGAAGTTTCTTCTAGGTGTGGACCACCTTTGTCGTTCTTGGAGCTGGGTGAGGTACTCCTTGCACCAGCGTTTCCAGAAAACATCTGTGATGTCCTGAACTTGTCGCCATCTGCGTCTAGCGTACTGATCGTCTTTATTGAATACTCCAGGTGGTAGTTGGGGCTTGACCTTGAGTAACAACAAGTGGTTGGGCGTTAAAGCCTCCAGGTCGTTGAGATCCGTCGATGCCTTTGTGATGGGTCTGCTGTTTATGATGGCTTCGGCTTCACACAACAGAGTGTGAAGCCCCTCCTCATCCAAGGTTTGTTCCTTCACTGTTGTGTTTAGAACTTTCCGCACGGAACGGATCATCCTTTCCCAGCTCCCTCCGTGATGAGAGCCTGCTGGCGGGTTGAAGTGCCATTGGATACCTTTCTGCTGCAAGGTTTTCTCGATCTCGCTGGTATTCCACGTCTTCAACGCTTTCTTCAACTCAGTGTCAGCTGACCTGAGGTTGGTTCCATTATCCGAGTACATCTCTCTTACTTGTCCTCTTCTCGCAAGGAATCTCCTGATTGCGTTCAGGCATGCATCTGTGTCGAGTGAAGATGCTACCTCTAGATGCACGGCTCGTATAGCGAGACACGTAAAGATGACTCTGTATCTTTTTGCCTCCCCTCTTCCTCTTTTCACTAGGAATGGGCTGAAGTAATCAACGCCGACTCTTGTAAAGGGGGGGTCGTCTGGCAGGACCCTGCAGGTAGGTAGGTCTGCCATGAGTTGCTGTCCAGTTGTTCCATGTAGCCTTTTGCAGGTGACGCACTTATGCAAAAAACGTCTGATGGCTCCATTTGCTCCAGGTATCCAGAACCTTTGACGCAGCTGAGCCAACATGTGATTTCTTCCTGCGTGAGCTGTGTTGTCGTGAATATGTCTCAGCACAAGCCTTGTGATGTGCGAGTCTTTGGGCAAGATTACTTGCTGCTTGGCTTCGTCAGGCATTGCCGCTCGGCTCAGCCTTCCTCCTACTTTCATGATTCCATCCTCCAGTATTGGATTCAACTTGAAGAGTGAGCTACTTCTCTTCACCCTTCCTTGTTCCACTAGCATTGTCAAATCTTCTTTGAAGGTTCGTTTCTGGGTGTGCTTGACAATTTCTTTTTCTGCTACGGCTAGATCTTTGCAGGTGAGGCCTGTTCCTTGGAAAGCCTTTTTGAACCGGCTCACTTTGCTTGTTCCATCTGGTGCCTTTCTGTCTTCTTTCAGCTCTTTAAGCAGGACCTTCAGTTTCAGAAACCAGGCAACAGCGCGTTTAAGCCTTGTCCAGGATAAGAAATGGTTCATCAACTGTCCCGTTGCGTCTTTCGGCTCTTCCGCCTGAATGACATGCACTTGAGCTACTCCTTTGATCTCCAGATCATCGACATCCAGCATTCCAGGATCTGGGTTCTTGGGCCACTGGTCTTGTGAACAGTGCAGGAAACTTGGTCCTGACAGCCAGCTTTGTTCTTTCAGGAATGCGTCGACAGTCTGTCCTCTTGAGACGAGATCTGCGGAGTTCACAGTGGTATTGACATACCTCCACTGTGAGGTATGAGAATGCTCCAGGATAGCTATGACTCTATTAGCCACAAATGTCTTGAATCTTGTGCTTTCGCTGTTCAAGTACTTCAGCACAGCTGTGCTGTCGGTCCAAAAGATAGAATCTTGCAGCTCGAGTTCGAGCTCTTTCTTGAGAAACTTGTCCATCTTGATGGCAGCTACGGCCGCGGTCATCTCCATCCTTGGTATGGTTGGAGACTTTAAGGGTGCGACCCTCGCCTTTGCCATCATCAGGGCAGTTTGAACTATGCCAGTCGCGCAGTAGCAGGTAGCTTGTTGTTCCATAAGCCTCTAGACTTGCGTCGGCAAAGTGGTGGAGCTGTGCGGAGACTGGAGCTCCAAACTGCTTCGTCTTGATGCATCTGTCCACTCCGAAGTTCTCAAGCCTTTGCAGTCCTGAGATCCATTTTTCCCTTGTCTGGATGACGTTGTCTGGTAGCTCCTCGTCCCAGCCATACTTCTGCCTGCAGATATCCTGTAGGAGTATCTTGGCGGGCAGCACCACTGGAGCGAGAAACCCCAAATGGTCGAAGATAGAGCTGACGAGGGAAAGCAGGCCTCTCCTAGTGTGCGGGCGATCTTTGAGGTTGATCTTGAACCTGAACTGGTCTGATTCGGCGCACCACTGGATCCCCAATGCTCTCTCCACCGGCAGGTTGTCTTCGTCTAAGTCCAGGTCTTGAAACCCTTGGGCTCTTTCTTCTTCGGGGATCGAGTTGAGCAACATTCGGCTATTGCTCGACCATTTCGTCAAGCGAAATCCACCTTTTGCCAACATCTTTCTTAAGCCAGCACAAAGAGTGATGGCTGTCTCTTCGTCGGCGGTCGACTTAAGACAGTCGTCGACGTAAAAGTTCTTCTTGACTGTTTTGGCTGCTTCAGGGCCAAACTCTTCCTCGTGATCCGTTGCACATTTCTGCAGTGCAAACGTTGCAACACTTGGCGATGATGTTGCACCAAAGATGTGGACTAACATCTTGTGTTCGACGAGTTTCTTTTCGTAGTTCCCTTCAGGCCACCAGAGGAATCTGAAGAGGTCGGTGTCTTCATCGCTGACTCTGACCTGGTGGAACATAGCCTCCACGTCGGCCATGACCGCCACTGTCTCTTGTCTGAACCTTGTCAGGACCCCTATTAGGGAGCTTGTCAGGTCCGGTCCCTGCAGAAGCTGCTGGTTCAGTGATGTTCCTTGAAAGCTTGCTGCGCAGTCGAAGACGACACGTAGATTATTTTTAACTGGATGTCTGACTCCGTGGTGAGGCAGATACCACTTTCTTCCTTTTGCTGACTCCTGATCAGCGTTGTCGAGTCTCATGGCGTAGCCCTTCTTGAGGATATTATCCATGTACGCCACGTACTCTGTGCAAAACTTGTCGTCTTTCGAGAATCTTTTTCGTAGGTTCAGCGCACGTTGTTCGGCAACTGATCTGCTGTTGGGCAAGCACAGTGTTTTGTTCTTGACTGGCAGGCAAACACTGTAATGTCCATCCACAAGTTGAGGATTGTGACACCATATTCATGAACTGGTGATCGTCCTTTGACATCTCGATGTCTTCATCTTGTCCGGCGTCCGGAAAGTCTACTTTGAACTGCTGCTGCCAAAGCTCGTCTAGCCTGGCGACTGAGATCCGATTTGCGGTCACTGCTGTCCGCTTGCTCTTCTGGCTTGTGTCACTTCCGCCTTTGAGCGGTCCATTAACTGTCCAGCCTAGGATCGTTCTGACGGCATATGGTCCTTTGTGCACGCTGCTCACCACTTGGAGTGGCTCCATTGCCTTCGGGACGTTTGCTCCTATGAGCAATCCAACCTGAGCTTGGATAGTGGGAAGCTTCACCTCCTTTAGGTGAGGCCATCGGCTGACATCCTCTTGCCGGGGAATGTTCTCCTTGGAGACGGGAATGGTTTTCCGAGAAAACACCTCTGGAAGCTCGATGAATTATTTTCCATCCAGGCTGCTTATTTCCAGTCCATTCACAATATTTGTGTCCACAACAGATTCTGATCCCATTGTTCGCAGCAAGATGCTTGCTTTGCGTCCATCCATGTTCAGTTGTGAGATCAGCGACTCTGAGGCAAAAGTAGCTGAGCTACCCGGGTCCAGAAATGCGTACGTCGTTACTTCCTTGGTTCCCTTCTGTGCCTTGACGCGCACTGGAATAATCGAGAGAGCGCAATCTTCCTTTCCGGCCCCAGTGACACCGAAGGCCTCCATCATTTGTACAAGAGCACTTGTCACTTCTTGTTCCGTTGACTTCGCTTCCTCTTGAGAGTCTTTAGAGCGATCTTTAAAGTTGTAGTGAAGCAGTGTGGGGTGTTGTCGAGAGCATTCTTGACACTGCACTTTGTCTGTGCAGCTGTTACTCATGTGACCATGTTTCAAACACGCAAAACATAGACCTTTGCCTTTTAGAAAGTCTATCTTCTCTTTGTGTGGTTTGCTCTTGAGTTTTCTACAAACTGTAAGGGTATGCTGCTCTCCGTTGCAATAGCCACAGGGCTTGCTGTTTGCGTCCACTGCAGCGGTTGGAGTCTTTGGTGTTGCACGTTCGTCGCTCTCCTTCATGCCTCTAGTCATTTCAGCCTTGGGGGAGTCAACTGCTGTAGCGTACACCTTTTGTGACTTGTGTGTCCTTGTCTTGTATTCTTTTGTTCTCTGTTGACTTGGTTCTTTTGTGGCTGTAGTGTTGTCCTTTATGTTTCCGTAGAGCGGGTGTAGAGCGTATCTAACTTGCTTGTTGACGAAGTCTACGAAATCCTTGAACCTTGCCCTTTTGTTGGTTCTTTCTTGTAAGTCACAGGCGTGTCTTCTCCAAGATTCTCTGAGTCTGTACGGTAGCTTATTAGCCAGCGCTCTTATGTTGGATGCGTTTTCCAAGTCCTCCATGTAGCTTATATCCGTCATTGTGTTGGAGCAGCCTGTGAGGTACAATGCAAATGACTGCAATGCTGCACCGTCTTCAGGCTTGATTGTCTGCCACTCCAGAGCCTCTTTGATGTAGGCTTCCGCTATCTTGAAGTCGTCGCCGAAGAACTGTTTCAGCATTTGTTTTGCTTTGGTATAGCCTGCAGTAGGCTCCATGTGAATGCAGCTTTTGACCAGCTCATGTGGTTGTCCACTTGTGTACTGCAACAGAAACTGTAGACGGTCACGATTGTCACTGGTGCGGTCTTCAACGCCATGTTCCATAGATCTGATGAATGTCTTGTATTCTAGAGGGTCACCAGTGAATGTTGGAATGGTGAGCTCAGGAGGTAATGAAGCTTTGTGATTCTTCATGAGGTATTCTGTGACATTCGCCTGTTGGGAGATAGCCTGGCTTAGGCTATGAAGCTCCCATCCTTCATTGAATTCCCTTTTTGTTGCTTTTAATATGCTGGTCGTTAGTGGTGCTGCTGGAAGCTGCACGTCCTCTGGTTTACTGGGGGGAGGTGGTGAGGCACGCTGATATAGCGGTTGGAAGTTCCTCTCTTCTCTTTCATCTGTCTTTTCAATGTTTAAGACAGTCCTGTCATTTGATGTAGTACATTCATAATTTTCCAGAACTCCCATTTTTGCATCTGACTCAGCGAGAGCCGTCTTCATTGCATGTATTTCTAGCTTTCTTTTTTGTTCTGCTTCAAACCTCACTTCCTCAGCTTGTAGTTGAGCCTCCTTGCATCGTTTTTGTGCTAACCAGTCTGCTTCTTCCTGCTCAAGAGCTAACCTTTCATTTAAAGCGGTGGCCTTTACTTGTAGAGCCGCTCGCTCCATCTCTGCAGTCAGTCTGATTGTAATTGTTGAGCGAGAGCCTGATGAGCATCTACTTATTACTGTTCCAGACTTAGATTTGGTATCCATAGGTTTTTCCTGATTGTTACCATCTTCAGCCGGTTCAGATCGTTTTGTGACCTCTTTCATCCATTCCTCACATTTCCAGAAGAATAAATTCAGTGATTCAATTTTAGGCTCAAAATTCTTCTGATCAGCTTCATATTCTTCCTCTGACATAAAACGACCCAGTTCAGTGTTGACTTGTATTAGCTCTTGTTGCAAATGACTGAAATCAACACGCATTTTGTTATTGACAATGCTGACGTTTGCATCATCTTCCTTTAATGTCACTATTTCTTTCATCATGTTATTTAGCGCTGATAATTTGTGTTTGCGTGCCTTTTCATGTTTAGCAGCTTGCTCCTGCATGGCTTTCTCCGTCAATTTTACTATCCTTTTGCCACTGACTTCCATTCCTTCCATATTGATACAGTTATTGAATCACCGGTCGGCAGTCGCTTTCCACAATTAGTAAAATGTCAGTCACCTGTGGAGAGCGCGCACGTTTAATTACTTTTACTTTCAATCCAGACCGCAAGCTGTTATGCTTTTTTCCATTGACCATATTCTGTAACGTTAGTTATAGCCAGTGGTGCGTTATTGAAATCATCAGGGGTTGCACACACCACGTGCACGCGCGCTCCCGCGAATGCGCATTTAATGTCCCCTCGCTTGAGCACAGACTAAAGACAGTGCCTAATTGCCTCTACGAATGGAATGTAACACATGTCTTCACAACAAGTTAGGTGTGAATGTATCTGAGAACGTATTTAACACACCTGACGACCGGCGCTATTGATATGCAAATAGCGAGTACTTATCATGGGGTGGCACGGAGTGCAACCCCGTCCCATGAAGAACGCATGCCTGGTTATAGCTCCAATGGGATACGGCACTTTCGGGCAAATTATACAAGATACAGCATAGTACAGCTTACTGGTTGACGTCTTCTTTCAGGCAAATCATACAAGATACAGCTTACTTGTTTGACGTCTTCTTTTTTCTTTCGTTCCGCGAAAAGTTCCTTTTTCCAGTCAGGCCTGTCCAAATCCAAGTTCCGTTTTTAATGAGCTAGTTTTTAGACAAAATGTAGTATCCAAAACTCGTTGATGCCATAAGCTTCAGACGCTCTCAAACTTTGAATCCTCCCGTTCCATATCCACCCACAAGAAAGCACTGACCACGACGTAGTATCAACTATTTAATGTCCAACTCGGGTTACACGTTCTTGTTTCCTAATTATATATAGAGCAGCGAGATTAACAAAGTTTATCCAGGGAAATAGAGAGAGGTCTAAAAACTGTCTGGCTCCACTCTCTCATCACTTGGCCTGACCACCGGTACAATCTGCGTTGTTTTCTTTCTAAACCAAAGCTGTCACCTTGCCGCAGCTGACAGTAATCAATGACATCACCGTTATCCTGTCAAACTAAAAGTCCCTCGGCCTATCAGCCAAATATCACATAAGAAACAAACTAACAACAAAGAAATCATTCTTACCGATAGACATGGATTGTCTTAACATTTTAACTTCTGTAATAATAATATCCATCTATTTATCCTATGAAATACAGGGCCAAAATGCTTTTCTATTAACTGAAATTACTCTTAATTACCAGACTAGGCATTTAGGCACCTACAAACCTCCTTAGGCCACGGCCAGGAGAATGAGGAGACATTGACCTGCACTGGGGACTCTAATCAGTCATTATAGGTAAATCATGATACATTGCATGACGTTGATTGGAAATAAAGCCTGTTAGTAAAGCAAATACCCAGCATTTTGATGCACCCCTTCTTTTGAGTGTGACACATACAGAAGCAGAAATTATACAAATTGTTGGTGGTGTGATATAGGCTACATGCTGATGGTTCTACATATAATTGGGGTGCCTGTATCCCTGGAACCTAATTAGTTTGAACTCTAAAGATTAGGGTGTAAAGAAGAGATGAGAATTTTATATATCTAGGGGGAAATTAGGTTGTTGTCCACAGCGTCACACTAATGTCTGGTACGAGATATCAGCCTGCTTGTCACCCCAGGTAATGTGTACAGTACTAGGACAACACAGTACCTGTCTTTGAAAAACACAATCTCCTGTTGCAATTCTGTTACAGCGTCAAAAGACAAATCCTGGTCACATTTGTCAGGTGTTCTGGGTGGCGGCCTCTTCAAGGAGAGTGAATAGAAATTGGAATTGATACCTGGTAGTGACAATAAGAAAAGCATACGGTTATCCTATAACCATAGTTATGTGAGTATAGCGAGTGCTCTGCTCGTAGTGGAACATATCCCATATCCAGTCTAATACTGAATACATTTCTTCACATGTACACACCCATCCGCCTGGCCACACCCCCATCCGCTCCTCTACATAAGCGGGGATGTGGCCATACTAACAGCTCCTTCTCAAGTCTTTCACCACCGAAGGTGAAGTCCACGGGGTCCTCAGTGAGTCCGAGCAGAGCGCTCGCTATACTCATATAACAATGGTTATAGGTGTAGTGGAACACAGGCGCTGAGCAGAGTGGAAGCTCGACAAATGTACCCGCTGAGGCCCCCCACAACCATCAGAACCGGGGAGGACCCGAGCCCCCGGAACCCCCTAGTGGAGAACGGGAGGGAATCGGATCCGACTGTGCGAAGAGGGTTTAGCAACTCAAACGCACAGGGTGAGCAGATCGTGGGACTTACCTTCCCACAGAAGAACCCACAACTACACAGGCGCGCAACCCACATGCCACTAGGGAACAAACGGGAAGAAAAAACCCCCGCTACAATCCCTAATATCACGGGGTCAAGGTCAAGAACCCAACCCAGTGGCAAGGCCGTAGCAGCGGAGCGCGAAGGAGGACCCAGCCCCAGGAAGGGTCAGGGCCACCTGGAAAAAGGGGGCCTGGTGAGGCCAACGATGCTGCAGCATCGAGACCCCACCAGGCGGTCACTAGTGACAGCACCCCCCACATCGCCAGCGTATCGGACAGGGCCCAGCCAAGAGCAGGCCCTTCCCCCCTACAGCACGCCGCCCTGAAGCACTCAAAGAGGCTACACCCCCACAGCGGGACCAGGCAGCGCACCGGGGAGACAACCCCCAAAGAGGTTGATCCCTCAATCCAGGCAACAGGTCAAAAGGACTCGACCTGTGCCTGGAGCACTGCGGACTAGACAGGCACCTAAGGGGTCTGCTGAAAACAGCACCCCGGCGGAAGGGGCGTTCGGTATGCTGTGCACCATGTCGCAGCCTCCACAAAAAAAACCTGACCCTCTAGAGAGGCCGAGGCAGAGAAGGCTGACATGATTGGCAGACGTCATGAAGGGTGCGGGGGCACACTCGCAGGCAGACGGGGTCAAGCCCGGCCTAACCCGAGAGTCGACTCCGCTACCAACACACCTGGAAACCAACCACCACCCTATGTTTAGTTTAACAGGAGGCGGTTGTTCCTATAACCTCCCCAAGAAAAAATTCCAAAACACAACTGCGGGTATACACCGGCTATACAGCAGTACAAGTGTTTCAGTTCTCAAGAAGGGGTTAACCCAGGCCAACAGGTCGACAAGAACGAGTCCGGACCTGGGCCCGGCGGACCGGGACGTACACAGGGATGCCAGAGGGGTACAAGAACCACCTCGACAGCCCCCTCCCAGCCCCACCAAGCAGGAGAAGAGAGGGGCGAAAAAAGAATGGAGAAGGACCAGGCTCCTTTAGCACAGCACAAGGTACAACACAATATGGACCAAGCAATAGTGAAGGATAATACGCAGTGACATAACCACGAACACCTCCATAACATCAACCCCTGCAACGCCCGGGCCAACCCGGCATTTTCCCCCCGAAAAAGCACAAGTCCTTCAGGGTACCAGAACAGCAGATCTGCGCCCCGGCGGACAATGGGTTAACTGACCTGGTCCGGCGCGACCAGAACCAGTCCTGTGTCCTAATCACGCCACCATCCCCAGTCCTAAGAGGGGGGTAGGTACGCGTGTCGATCTAAAACATCACAGAGGGCGCCACCAAGACGGTCAGAACATAAAAGCACCGCGCCCAGTGGCCCACCCCAAAAGCGTGAGACCCCTCCGCCAATGCTTTGATCTATTCCGTTATCTCCCCCCAGAGATGAACGAGAATTCATCGAGACTAACCTAGTACACTGCCGCTCGGAAGAGACAAACTCCATCCTAGTTGCCCCATAAAAATGCTGTTTCCATGATGAGCAAACAAGGCGCGCAAGCCCATGCGTGGTTCCACACAGAAGCACCCAGGGCCTGCACTATGTACACGTCGAGACCCAAAACATATCAATGGTAATTCTAACAAGAACCCATATAACGTTCCCTCCAAGCCGCCTGGGAGAGCGGCAGGAAGCCGGCCAAGAGACACAGATATGGGTCCCATATGACGCGTCTGAGGGAAAACACCCCTGTCAACCCTGCTCTGTATAAAATAGAGGAGACAGGGAACCCCCAGAGAGACTTCCCACGTGAGTAACAATTGAAAAGATATATGTAACATTGAGCTACGTGACCAAAAGCTCAAGACATATGCAACAGAGCGCAGAGCAGAAAACGTCTTTTTAAGTTCTCACGCACCGCATAACTCATCTTGACAATAACAGAGGTCCACAACATGGAGCCTGAAAAGAACTCACGGAAGTCTCAACCAATAGAACGCGCCGAGTGACGTACTCTATGGTGGGGGGAATTCCGTGACCCACCTGCCCAAATATGGCGTGGGACCAGGGCCAACTCCCTCCCCCCCCCCACCCCCCCCCCTCTCCCTACCCTGTGACCCGCTGACCCAGCGCGACAGGAAGCCCGAAGGACAGGAGGCCCAACCCCCTGACCAATCAGAAAAAAAGTGGAGGGAGGTTTATCAGTTCACCCCCTCATGACCCCCCACCCCGGATACGATGAAAAACAACCAGCAGCGATGATACCTGTGTACCTAGCATGCTACATGAAAAGCGTAGGATAAGCTAAACCAATGCACGCCAGCCACAGACGACAACTCGTTTGCAAATGGGTTTTATATACAAGGCTTTAGGCTTATGTGCGAAACACGTCACCTGTGTTTTATGTCTAAAGAAAAACACAGACGTTTAAGAGAGGGTCAAGACCTCGGTACAAGCTACATATATGAGCACTTCTGTAGGCTAACACTCTAACCAAGTTGTGGACTCGATGCCATGTTTCCAACGTAACAGAATACACACAACCCCCTCAGATAAAAAACGGTCAAATGTACCATTACAAGTCTTTCGACAGAGTGCTAGCCACAGGCCTTGCCAAGCACACATATATATAGCAACCAGAACGATTTACAAGAAACTGTCCTACTCTCCTAAACAACACACAACCCCACAGCTAGGTGAGGGTTTATACATCGTATCCCCAATATATAACAGTGAATAAACACAGTTTGTAACAAAAAACAGTCCCCCACCAGGAGGGACCTTTTATTTAGTAACAAAATTATATGTTGGGGAGGGGAAGGGACAGGGGTAAACAGGGGAGAGTCACTAGCGGCGCCTGCCGCATGCAGCACGGTGCTTGCCCCCATCTCTCTGCAGGCAGCCGTCATCTGCTTAATGGCCGACTCGAACAGCCCAGCATCGGAGAGGGGGGTCGTGAGCAGGGGAATCCTCTTCTGTTCCGGTACCCTCGCCTGCTCCAGCCAAAGGTGGCGCTGGGACAGAGTGGCCAGGGCGCGCCCCTTCCCGGCGGCTATCGCCTGCAGCTGGGTAAGGTGCAGGATGGCTCCAGCCGCCTGGGAGTGAAGGTACTGTTGATGGTCATCCAATACCGACCCACCCGCCATCATCCCCGACATGTAGCGCGCTAGCTGCGCGATGTTAGACGTCGCAGCTAGGCTCTGAGTCGCGGCAATGTACGACTGGTCACTCCAATTAGCCATCTGCCTAGCCGATTTCCCCTGGGGAACCGGCTTCCGCAACGGCTCCCACACCACTTCGGGACAAAGTATGGATGTCATCGGGCTATCAAGCCGAGGCACCCCGTCCTTTAGTCCCTGGACCAAACCCGCCACCCGCATGACTGGCACGTAGGCGGGAGTAAGGCCAGTGATGCGGGAGATTACCTGTCCCTGTTTCACGTAGGCCTCCATCGAAGGGAAGAATGGGCAGACAACGCCTGTCTCTCTCACAGGACGATGTTGCCAGAGATGACTTATCATGTCATCAGGAACAGGTGCAGGCAGAGGCTGCGGCAACGCCACACCATTAGCGGCTGCGGCGGCCGTCATGAGCTCGGGGAACAAGGCAAGCAACTCCCCTTGCGTACCTCCCTCCACGTCACTCGCGTCCCTCACGTACGGGCGTGTCGGGCGCCACCATCCGACGGGGCAGATAGCTGGGCATCTTGTCTCAGGGTCGGAGGTTCTAACCCAACACCGGAGAACAAGGGACCCCAAGGAGACGCAACCCTCCCTGCCACACCCCGAGGGGAAGAATGATACGAATCCATTGGAGCATCAAACAAGAGCGCTCTCGCCCCCTCCATGTGATCCTCAGTTTCCATTGGAAACGGAGACAGGGCAAGAGCACTCTCGTTCGGCTCCAGCACAACCCCAAAGCCAGGCCGTTCGCCCCTGCAGCTCGTCGCCCTACGATGGGAGCGAGCAGAGGCGAAGAGCCTGCGTCGCAAATCCCCAGGCACCAGAGGAGCTGTCGGCCCACTGGCGGGGGGACCAGGGCCGGAACCAGGCCATCTCACGGGAGACGGCGGCTCAACGGCCCCTCGGAGAGGCAGACTCACCACCGGGCACCGCTCGGGCGTATCTGACTGCCACGACCGTGGAGTCAGAGCAGCCCCACGACGCACGGCGGATGCGGCAATGGAGAAGCGCTGGTGAAGGGTGACGTTGTGAGCACTCGAACCCCCCGAAGGTGCAGACATTATGACTTAGCTTTTCTCGTAAATTGGCGAGAGAGAGAAAAAAATAAGATACAATGTCCATGTAGCTCCTTTCCAACAACTATTTCGGCACTAAACTCAAGTGGTGTATACAGACACTTGTCTGTGGTGAAAATAGGGAAGGAGCTGTTAGTATGGCCACATCCCCGCTTATGTAGAGGAGCGGATGGGGGTGTGGCCAGGCGGATGGGTGTGTACATGTGAATAAATGTATTCAGTATTAGACTGGATATGGGATATGTTCCACTACGAGCAGAGCGTAAGCTATTACGATATATAACATGATCTGTGACTTATGTCTTTACAGATCCTCCCAAACTTGGAAGGTCCACGTTAACAAAATGGTGTGACGTTTTTCATTCTACCTGCTTGCGTTCACCTGTCAAAAGTCTGATTAAATGTTGCACAAATAACAAAGTAAATCATTAGAAACACAGAAACTATGGTATGGAAGCATATTGCTGCCACACCAGAAACGTTTCACGTTATAACGTGATACCAACTTATCACGATATAACGTGAAGCGGTTTATGTTAAAACAATAAGTTATCACCATATGACGTGAAAAGTTTTATGTTAAAACAATAAGTTATCACGTTATAACGTGAAACGTTTTACTTTTATGTTAAAACAATAAGTTATCACGTTATAACGTGATACTGATATTTTGTTTCTGTTTCTGGTGTGGCAGCAATACGCTTCCCTACTATGGCTTTAGGCCACAACTTTTTATAACGTTATTGATTCGTTGTTTTCTACTGCACTCTACCAAATATTATGTGATTTTCTTTACTTTTTGGTTTTGATTGTGGCTGAAGAACAGTAGTCAATGGTGGCGTGGCGCCAGTCAACAGGCATAAAGCACAACTCTGCAACTCTGGTATCAAAATGTCCACCTACAACTTTTCAATGTTGTTTACTGTATCTGATTTGGTAGGCCATTCATATGCTACAGTATTGTCTATGGTCAAAAAAATAAAAAGCATTACATCTTTCCATCATGCAATGTACTTAATGAAGTTTTGAGTAGAGAACTTAAAGTTGTGCATGACTGGGTAGTATGTAATAGACTTGTCCTTAATATCTCCAAGACTAAATGTATTGTGCTGGGAACAAGGCACAGGTTATCTACAAATCCAAAGCTTCATTTAAACTTGTGTAATTTGGCAGTTCAACAAGTTGAAAGTACTAAACTCCTTGGAGTGATGCTGGATTGCACTCTGTCTTGGTCTCAGCATATTAATTATATTGTTTTGAAAATGGGAAGAACAATTGGTATTTCCAGGAAATGTGCTTCTTTTGTTGCCCGTCCCCTTTTATGTCAGATAGTGCAAAGTTTAGTTTTATGTCATCTTGACTATTGCTCTGCGATGTGGTCATCTGCTGCCGGTGGTGACCTCAGGAAGCTCCAGGTGGTCCAGAACAGGGCAGCACGGTTGGTACTGGGCTGCTCACTAAGGTCTAATGTGAGCCGTATGCATGCCCGCCTCTCTTGGCTTAACGTTGAAAATAGATTGTCAGTTTTAATACACTTTTGCTGTTCAAGTTGGTCATGAGCAGTAAAACTCCTGTTTTTTGTTTATAGTAATACTGTGTATGATCATTACACTAGAGGTTCCAGTAGTGGGCAGCTTGAATTGCCAGGTCCAAAAACCAACGCTTTAAGGAGATCTTTTATTTTTAGAGCATTAACTCTTTGGAATAACCTGCCTCAAAACCTCTGCTGAATTTACAGTAGATTCACTTTTTAAAATAATCTTAAATTGTATTTAACACTGTAAAGTATTTTGTTTTGTTTTTTTGTGTTCTGTTTCTTTGCTTGCATGTAATTTTAGCCATCTTAATTGTTAGTTTCATTATGCATTGTGTGTTGAGTACTGACTTTTAATAATTTTGTTTTGCAATAATAATTGTTTTTGCATGTTTCTTTTTGTGTGGACCCCAGGAAGACTAGCTGGTTGCTATGGCACCAGCTAATGGGGATCCGTAATCAAATCAAATACAAAAGATACAAGTGCAAGGATTGGTGAAAACTCCCTTTTAAAAAGGTAAGATAAAGGTTACATGATCTGCAGGTTGAAAGCTGTTTTCATGAGACTATTATTGTTGTGGAAGTCCTTACATGGTGGCGCAGTGGTAAGTATGTTGCCTCACAGCAATAACGTCCCGCTGGGTTCAACCTGACTGGAGGTGGGGGCCTTTCTGTCTGGAGTTTATGTCGCGGGTGGGGGTATGTGTGTGTCTGTGTGTATTCATGGAGCGGTGGGATCTACCCATGGGCGTTCCCTCTCTTGCGTTACAGGCTGTGCCGTTGGAGGAAGCTGATTGGCTGGCTGGCGCATAGGGGCGGTGCCCTGGAACCCCGCAAACTCGCTCAAAAGGGAGGCGAGTATTGTCAGCTGGGGGCGAGACACAGAAGGACGAGACCCGGAGCAGAGGAGGAAAGAGAAACCCGAGGACGTCGACTGGTGATATTTCTGGTACACACGGTGCTACTGCTGCTTCCAGAACGAAAACGGGAGTCGAGAGGACACTAGCAGAGGACGCAGGGCTGCGAGGATACACGGCTCTTTTTGTGTTTTACCTTTCCTCCAGTGGAACCAGTTCATAGCGGCGACTGCGGTGTTTCCTCCAGAGTGGAAACGAGTGGAGCTTCAGACCGGAGGGACATTATCGCCACACCGGGCGCCGTGAGTAAAGAACACAAGACAGTGGAATACGTGCCTAAACAAACAAACTATTTTCCCGAGTGGTAAATGAAGACATAGACGAACGGTGACTGCATTTGAATTAGGAATATTATTAGTGGCGTAAAGCTGAAGATTATCGGAACGGCATACAGTAAAGCCAGTAATACTGTCGAAGACTGGAACCTAGTATTGTGGATTCTCCATCCTCTGTGAACTACCTTTTTCTCTCTCTTTTCTAAATCATATGGAGGATATCTAATCAATTGTGCATTGTGACGAACCCGTGAACGGGGGGGGGAACCGTGCTCGTACTGACTGTGCCTTTCATTACAGGCGGAAGGACATTATTGCACGCCTGGTGCTTGGAGGGCCTAAAACACCCCAGTGCAGACCAAACAGTTTTTAGCCCGAAGCCGAGATGGGCTACGGGAGCGGAAGGAGGTGACGTCCTTCCGGCCCTCAGCTTCGGGCCCCGGTTATTAATAACCTTCCTTTTTGTATTGTTTGTAACTCAGCGCTTCCACTGCCCCAGACCTAGGTTAGGATATGGGAGGAATATTCTAGGCCTGGTCATAACCCCTAGTGGTGAACAACACCCACTATCCTATCCAAACCCCCTTAATTTACCGTGTGAACACTTAGTGTGTATTTATCTACCTATATTCTCCCTAAAGCATTTGCCGTGGCTCCCCGAGGGATAGTGTGATATCGATGCTTATTTCAGGACGTTTTGCAGTGAACCGTGTGGTATAGTGTGATTCTAAGTTGACGTTTGATAAGTCATAGACCCGTGTGCAGGGTAGACTCTTTTTGCCTTCACGTGTGTAGTGTCTCAGGGGTGGGGATAGGTGACGTGGGTGGGAGTAACCGTCTGGGGGTGGGTTTACGGGGCATGGAGCACTTCCTCTTTTTAGACTACCCTAGGCTTAAGAGGCGTGGGTATTTTAATCTAGTCTAATAGTGTTTAGGTAGGTTTATGAATTTTTATCTTATGTATTAAAGTATTGCCTGTTTTTCTGAAATACCATTTATGTAATAAAGTATTGCTTGTTTTTGCTAAACATTCTCTCCTTGTCTGTCTGTGGTCCTGGGGAATCTGTTGTGGTAGTTCAGCTGAGCTCTTTGGAAAGTACACCTGTGCGCTTGCACTTCCTAGCTGTAGACTGGGGTGCTTTTCATTGGGGTCTGGTGACATTTACACGTGTGGGTTTCCTCCGGTTGCTATGGTTTCCTCCCACACCATAAAAAACATGCATGCTACAGTAGATACAGTGTATACTCCTGCCCTTGGCCAGGGCACTAAAACCAAGAACGATGATATTTTGGCCATATCGCCTATAATCTATACCTTCTACCACCTCAGTCAATCATCCTATATAATGCACATTATTATCCTATTTTCTTTTCTCCGTATGCTTCATAAGACAAGGTTTGTGAATCCAAGCACCAAATCTTCCATGCCTTCTCCAACATGTCCAACTCTTTTTGAAAATGTCCCCTGATGCGACCAGACTCACCGTATATGTGTTGGACGTCTTTGACATCTTGGAAGGAGAGCTGAAGGTCAGCTTGAGGGACAAAGTTGTATGCTGGGAACATGATGGCCCCGGGGTCAGTGGAATGGGGAAGGCCAAGGGCGTGGCCAAACTCGTGCACTGCCACAGCAAACAGGTTGAAGCCTGAAGTAAAAAAATAAATAAATAAGAGTCTCCATGGGAAGGGAGTTACATTGAACTCCACAATCCCTTCTGGAAAAAGTTTCGTTTTTGAATGTATCAACAAAATGAAACCAGTTTTTGGAATCTGGCATTATCCATGTTGGTGATTCGTGTCTCGGCGATATGTGCGCATATTTAATGAGGACGTGCCTCATTTGCATATACACATACAATTCAGAAAACGTGAAATATATTTTTTCTTAGTTTATACAGTATGTATACAAAATGGGAACGTTTCAAAGTGATATCTATTCAAATATTTGTTTTGCCTATTAGGGGGTACTGTCTCGCCTTAACTCAAAATGACCCCTGGCATTAAACTACAATCTGGAAGACCCGTGTAGCAGTAATGCAGAGATATCTCAGTATCATTGACCAGTGTAACAGCAGTGCAGAGATGTTCCATTCTAAAGTTTCAGAGAGAGGCTCCCCCTTCTAACCAATCAAATGCAATTCCGTTGGAATAAGCACTAGTGGTTGAATCTATGTGGTCCTCATTCAACACAGTCTGACAAGGAGGACCATGTAGAGACTAACCACTAAATAACCATTACATTGTGTGCTTTGAGCTTCTCTGACTGGTTAGAAGGGGGAGCCTCACAGTGAAACCTCAGATTGGAATATCTCTGCACTGCTGCTACACTGTTCAATCTTCTTCTTCTGGCGTGTGTCTTTAGACCTGCAGCTCCGTTGAGCCAGGCCAACGTTTCATCGTCCAGTTCCATCAGACCGCGTTCTCCATATGGTGGCCGGTGTTTGGGGCAACTGGTGATTATATGTTCCACAGTCTGTGCAGGGGGTCCACACTCGCATGCGGCACTGTCCTTGAGGCCCCACCTCTTCATTGAGGCGCCGTAGCGTCCGACGCCAGTCCTTAGGCGGTTGAGGGTTGTTCACTGCCAGTGGTGCAGTCGTAATATCAGAACTGCCTGGATGCCACGTGCACACGCGTGTACGCGCACGTGCATACATGTTCCCTCGCATGCGCACAGAACAGATGATTATTATGCATAAATAGTAGGAAACATGTTTGTATAGGAAATTACTAGTTTTAGTTTAGTTTTTGTAAATATTGCCTTGAAATAGAGAAGCTGAAAAAGGTAGCAGGATATAGCCTTCAATATATAAAGAAATTATATTGTCAACAGATATGGTTGAAAAACAAACAATGTTTTAAATGTAATTGTAGTTACAATTTCTTTAATTGAATTAACTTAAACTAGAAAAGTAAATACAAACTAAATTAACAATGTAACTTAGTTTACAGAAGGACAGTTTCCTTCTGAAGCACAACTTAATGCCTCATCCTTCCAGTCGGGACCATTTGTCACATAGTGAGAGGTTCCACAGATCAAGCAAACCCCCACAGGGCTTGTATTTTGGTTTGGCTCTTCTCGTTCTTTGTTATGCTATCGGTATCCTATTATTATGCAAAGTCTAGGTGATAGATAAGTGCCGGGTACTTGGCGCACGGCGCGACGAGTCCAGTGAAAATTGTGAAACGCATTTTTGTGTGCAGAAAAAACTGCTAGGACGGCGTGGTACCGAGTGGGACCACCACTGCATCATTGTTCACTGCTTCCAGAGCAAGTCCTGACCAGAGACATCCAGAGGGTCATTGATGTAGAGGTGCAGCCTGGATGCAGTGTTAATTTTGGCAGCTATTTTCATTTTAGTTTTAGTCTTAGTCATGTGTCAAGTGCTGCTTTTTCGTTTTCATCATATTTAGTCATTTTCATTTATTTTTCGTTTAGTCAGTTTTAGTCAACTAAATGTCTGAGCATTTTAGTCTTAGTAAGTTTTTGTCTCAATTTTGTCTTTTTTGTTTTCGTCTAGATTTAGTCGACGAAAACGGATGACATTTTTGTCTATTTTTAAAGGAAAAAACTTGTCAGAAGTCAGAAATAGTCAACATGGAACATATTCTGATTTAAATTGCGTATTTATTTTTTAACCTATAGGAATCTGAGTCGGCGGCACAAGTAATACACAGGAAGGGTGCACTGTCGATCTGTGAATGGAGAAATAACTTTATAAGACAGTCACATTATGGGGCGGCTACGTGGCGTAGTGGGCAAGGCGCTCGCCACAAATGCGGAGACGCTGGGCTCGCCTGTTCGAGCCCAGCGCTCCACATTGCTTTCAGTTTAGCTGGTCGTTCATACTAATACACATTGGCCGTATTAGGGGGTGGGAAACTGATGGGTGGGGATCGGGCGCTGTGGACAGCGACTCCTAGGTCGGTTGGTGCGCCTGCGCAGTAGAATCAGGAAGTGTCGGGGGCAGCGTGAGCCTCCCACGCGTTACTCCTCGCTACTGAGAGATCGAGCTGCGCAGGTGAAAAGATGCGACTGCTGTTACCTCAAGTACCGGAGGTGACTTAGTCCACATTGCAGCCGGCTTGTGGGAGGCAAGAAACAGCGTTCGTGACAGGGGAGGGTTGAATTGGATGATACGAAATTGGGATGGGAGAAAATATAGAAAATGGGAGAAAAAGTGGACCAAAAAAAAAATAAGACAGTCACATTATGCGCCCAGGCTGTCTGCAATACACAGTAACACACAGCAATCCATTCCACAGCAATACACAGCAACACACAGCAACACACTGCAATACACAGCAATACACAGCAATACACAGCAACACACTGCAATACACAGCAACACACTGCAATACACTGTAATACACAGCAACACACAGCAACACACTGCAATACACACCAACACACTGCAATACACAGCAACACACTGCAATACACTGTAATACACAGCAATACACTGTAATACACAGCAACACACTGCGATCCACAGTAATACAAAATAGCTCTTTTCTTTCAAGCCTTACTAAATATGAATTCACGTTCTAAATAATACCTCTTCTGTATAAAAAAAAATGCAGCTTTAAAAAATATAGCTTTGTATCTTTTCAATGTAATGTAAATTATAACAGTAACCTCACAAAGATACGAATTAATAAAGTAACTAATAGTAGTAACTAGTAACTTAAAGTGTAATATATGTGTTAATGCCACACAACGTTACGTATGCCTTTGTTAATCATAACGTTGATGCAGTATCGTATAGCATAGTGTTGGCTGTAACGGACATTGAGAATAACAGCAGCACTACTGCACACATTGGGTTCTATGAAAGGCGCTATATAAATTTGATCTATTATTATTATTATTATTATTATTATTATTAAAGGGGACACGTTCAAGTTTCTTTAATAGTTGTCATACAGAAGTACAGAATACTTTTATACAAAATGCTTCTTACTGTTATGCTCCAGAGACTGTGCTAGACAAGATAGTATGAAATAAAATAGTATAGCATGTAAAATAGAAGCAAAAAAATAAATAAAAATCACAGTGTTCAGTATAGACATATGTACAATGTTCGATGCAGAATAGAAGTAACTGAGTTACCATACAATATACAATATACTATGCAATGTACTAATACAATACTATATAGTGCAGAGCAGAAATGGGATGAGGTACAATTTAGGTACAATTTACAGTAAGGTGTACGAGTTGTAGTGCAAATCCTTTACCAATAAATATAAAGTGTAAAGTGTGTTTAGGTGATCTAAAGTGTGGAGAGTGGGTGCTGCAGTGTGTTGTTTGTTTAAGTGAGTGTGTGCGTGTGGGTGTGTGTGCTGTGTGCATTTGATGGTTGTTGCATAGTGTTTATTGTTCGTTGAGCAGCCTGATGGCCTGGGGATAGAAGCTTCTTCTGAGTCTTTCTGTGCTCGCCTTAAGACTCCGGTATCGCTTGCCTGACCGCAGCAGTTCAAAGAGGCAGTTGTTCGGGTGGCTGGAGTCCTTGATGATTCTCTTAGCCTTACCCCTGCACCGCTTGTTGTAAATGTTCTGGAGGGTGGGAAGCCCCCCTCCAATTGTGCGTTCGGCTGAACGTGTCACTCTTTGTAGTCTGCTACGGTCTTGTGCAGTGCTATTCCCAAACCAGGAGGTGATGTTGCCAGTCAGGATGCTCTCTATTGTACATGAGTAGAAGTTCTTAAGGATCTTCTGACTGACTTGGAACTTCCTTAGGCGCCTGAGGAAGTAGAGGCGTTGTCGTGCCTTCTTCACAACACTGTCAATGTGTGTGGTCCATGTCAAGTCCTCGGATATGTGGGCTCCGAGGTACTTGAAACTGTTCACTCTCTCAACCGGTGCCCCGTCGATGCTGAGGGGGCTGTAGTCCTTGACCCCCGACCTCCTGAAGTCCACAATCATCTCTTTTGTTTTGCTGACGTTCAGGGAGAGGCAGTTCTCCTGACACCACTGTGACAGATTCTCTACCTCTTCCAGGTAGGCCCTCTCGTCGTTGGCAGAGATCAGGCCCACCACTACTGTGTCATCAGCAAATTTGATGATTGTGTTGTTGTTCCGCTGTGCCACGCAGTCATGTGTGTACAGGGAGTAGAGGAGGGGGCTCAGAACACAGCCCTGGGGGGCCGCTATGTTGAGCGTGATGGATGAGGAGGTGCAGTTGCCTGCTCTTACCACCTGGGGTCTGCCCGTCAGGAAGTCCAATACCCACTGGCAGAGGTCATAGTTCAAGCCCAGGTCCCTGAGCTTGGCTATGAGTTTGGAGGGGACTATGGTATTGAATGCTGAGCTGTAGTCAGCATTCTCACATAGTTCCCCTGCCTCTTGTCCAGGTGTGATGCTGCTGTGTGCAGCACATGGGCTATGGCGTCCTCCGTGGACCTGTTAGGGCGGTATGCAAATTGCAGGGGGTCCAGGTTGATGGGGAGGGAGGAACAGATGTAGCCCTTCACTAGCTTCTCAAAGCACTTCATGGCTATGGAGGTGAGAGCTACAGGGCGGTAGTCGTTGAGGCAAGCGGGCGTAGATTTTTTGGGTACAGGGATGATGGTGGACTTCTTCAGACAGGTGGGGATGACAGCCTGTTCTAAGGACAGGTTAAAGATGTCAGTGAATACCGGGGCCAGTTGGTCGGCACAGACTTTTAGGACGCGGCCGGGGATGCCGTCCGGTCCTGCTGCCTTCCTGATATTCACTTTTTTAAAGGTCCGCCTCACCTCATGCTCTGTTACCCTGAACACTGAGTCTCCATCAGCAGACCCCCCCCCCCCCATTGCCGTGGCTTGTAGGCTGGTGTTGTTGTTTACAGCCTCAAACCTTGCATAGAAGGTGTTGAGATCATTTGCTAAGGAGATGTCACTGTTCAGTTTGAGGGGGGTGCCTTTGTAATCTGTCATTGTTCTGAGGCCCTGCCACATACCTTTAGAGTCAGCCTGTTCAAACTGAAGTTCAACTTTATCCCTGTAACGCCGTTTTGCCTCTATTACTGCTCTCCTGACGTTGTATCTTGCCATCTTGTGTTCATCCATGTTGCCTGTCACCAGCCCGGTGTTGTAGGCTGAGGTGCGCACTGTCAGAGCCTCACGGACGGATTTATCTACCATGGGCTTTTGATTTGGGTAGATTCTAATTGTGGTAGAGGGGATTGTTTCTTCTACCAGAGTACAGACAAAGTCAAGCACCGTTTCAGTGTATTCGTTAATATTGGCTGTGTTATCACAGAATACATTCCAGTCTGTGCATTCAAGTGCAGCTTGGAGTGTCTCCTCTGACGTCACAGTCCAACGCTTAACCTCTCGCGATACTACCGGCGTTCGCTTGAGACTTTGTTTATACTTTGGCAAAAGAAAGTTGGC
The DNA here is from genome assembly GCF_963971535.1 of Notolepis coatsorum. Lineage (NCBI taxonomy): Eukaryota > Metazoa > Chordata > Actinopteri > Aulopiformes > Paralepididae > Notolepis > Notolepis coatsorum. Next base: position 92,872,230 of record NC_140172.1, on the reverse strand, counting down.
GGCGTGGTCCGACTTGCCGAAAGGACTAAGAGCCTGTGACTTGTACCCATTCTTAAATTGCGAGTATACATGGTCTAATATGTTCTCGCCTCTGGTGGGACAGGTCACATGCTGATAGAAATTCGGCAACACCTTTTTAAGACGCGCGCTGTTGAAATCGCCCAGAACTAAAATAGCAGCGTCTACGTTAGCTGTCTGTTGTTTGTTTACCTCATCGTGTAGCTTTGAAAGTGCGGCCCCAGTGTTCGCTTGTGGTGGGATATATACTCCGATCATGATGATGGACGTTAACTCCCTCGGGAGAAAGAAGGGTCGACATTTGATCGTGATAAACTCCAGGTCTGGGGAGCAGTGGTTAGACAATTCCTTTGCGTTGCCTATATCGCACCACTCCTTGTTTACCATGAAAGCAATGCCGCCTCCTTTCGTCTTGAGTGATTCTTCTGCCGTCCGGTCCTTGCGGAGAACGAAGAAGTGATCTGCCGGTTCTATTGCATGATTTGGGACGTCTGGAGACAGCCAAGTTTCTGTGAAACAGAGGACGTTGCAGTCCCGAATGTCCCGCTGGAATTGGATCCGTGCTCTGATGTCGTCCAGTTTGTTCCCTATCGATTGCACATTGGCCAACAATATGCTGGGCAATGTGGTTCTGTGCCGTTTGGATCTCAGTCTGTTCCGGACGCCGGCTCTCCTTCCTCGCCGTCTCCCCCTTCCTTGCCTCGGCCACAACAAAGGATCCCCGTTGGCCACTGTTGTTGCTCAGCAATCCGATCCAGAGAGCAATCCAGTCGGTAAGTTTTCCTTAATCCAATGTCAATGAGTGACTGACGGTCATACACATATAATGCACCAACAGTTGGTGCAAATAAAACTCTTAAAACTATAAAAATTAACAAAAGTAAGCACAGTCTCGACGGAGCGAACAGAAAGGCAGCCGGTCGGAGCAGCGCCATTCTTACACTTACACATGTACTGCTATTCCTAGCACTATTTGGGCAACTTTACACAATTCCTGTTAGTCTATTGAAGACATTTGTAAGGTTTTTTTCAAAAAAATTCATTGTTTTATATTTCTAATCAAGTACTCAAAACCATCATTTTCCAGCTTCAAGATTTCAGGCTGTTATGGCCTGGCTCCGCCCATAAGCACTTCAGTCAGCCCACACAGCGACTGGTAGACAGAGAGAGAGAGATAGAGAGAGAGAGAGAGAGAGAGAGAGAGAGAGAGAGAGAGAGAGAGAGAGAGAGAGAGGGGGTGGGAGAGAGAGAGAGAGAGAGAGAGAGAGAGGGGGGGGTGGGAGAGAGAGAGAGAGAGAGAGAGAGAGAGAGAGAGAGAGAGAGAGAGAGAGAGAGAGAGAGAGAGAGAGAGAGAGAGCTTCTTCCAGAGCGAAACCCGACACCTCTGCACACACAGGCTTGTGGGCCTCCCTTCCTCCCCTCTCCCGTGTGCCGCGCAGCAGGTCCCCCCCCCCCCCAAGTGCTCCCTCTCTCTCCATCTCTCTCTCCCTCTCTCCCTCCAGAGCGCACGCAGAGGCGTCGGCCCCACTCCGCCTCGCAGCATGAGGAAGTGGCTTCCACTCGCTGTCTAGTCTAGGTAGAATGGTGGCGGGCATTAGCTCCAACCACAGAGCCAATCGCATCACTGTGCGCTACCCAGCGTCCGAATGACGTGACTCAGTCGTTCAAATCAAAATGGCCTGATTTACTGGAGGAGGAAAGGGGCTGAGCTGAATCAGAGCAATCTAACATTCTAACATTTTCAAATCGATGCAGTTGAATTGTCACCTAGGATCTATGCATTTCGATGCATTGTCACACCCTAGGCTACTGTTAATCAATCTGTTGGTCATTAATTGTGTCCGTCTGGCTCAGTCACAGGATGTACGTTAGCTAGGTTTAAGCGTACTTATACTTTGTGAGCCAACCCCGGGCCCTGTGAGCCGTCATGTGGCTAGCGTTAGCATCAGGGGGCTAGCTAGTAGCTAGCAACAGACGGGCTAATCCACCACAAATGGCTCCATGATATACTAGTCCATACAAATTCACTCAGTCATATGGTGCTAATGCATTTTTACATTTACCTGGATTTCCTTGTGGAAGGTCTTCAGATGTCGTTTGAGATTAGTGGTGTTTTTTCCCTTAATTCGATGACCACATTTTTCAACAATGCATTCTGTAGCTCCTTCGAGCTCTATATATCTAAAGTATGCCCAGAGGTCTGGTCTTCGTTTTCTTCCAAGCCCACGGGATAATGGATCATTGTTGAGAAGACCCTCGGCCTCACCCTGTTGCTGTTGGCCCGCGGCCGCCATTGTCTGACTGAGCTATTTGATAATGCTAGTATGCCACCTACTGGGCTTTCGACCTCTGTGCTTGTGCTGCTGTGTGAGGGAAAGAATGAACCAAAGCCCACGCGCTGCTTTGGCTGCAGTCACAGCCGGAAACCGAAATACTGAAATAATAATGAATTATTCGAAAAGTTATAATTATTTTGTCTTGTCTTGTTTTAGTCAACAATATCAACAAACATGAAGAGAAATTTCATCTTGGTTTTTGTAAATAACATTTTTGTGTTCTCAGTTGTGGTCAACGTTATTTAATTAACTATTTAGTCACGTTAGCGTCACGTGGTCTTCAATAACGTGACGTCACGTCTCGTTGTCGTCATGAAAAAATCTTTCGTCATAATATTCTTTGACAAAATGAACACTGCCTGGATGGTTCTGTTGACCTCCACTGGTCCCTCCATCTCGTCCTGACCCAGGAGGCCTTGCAAGTGTCAGATGGTGTTGTGTGGAGTAGCCTGTAGGCTTGGATGGAAAAGGGGCGCAGTGACTTTAGGCGCACACGTCGTGGTGTCTCTGTGGTGGTATTGTGAAGTAGGTGGGATGCACTGATCTGTGCCTTGCGGGAAAGGGCCAGTGTGGCTGCTTCTCGTCTGATGGTAGCCGGGGCAATACCAGCGAGTACGGGCAGTTGGTCTACCGGTGTGGCTTGTAGGCAACCAGAGACTGTCCACAGGACGCTGTTGAGAACAACATCCAGCTTCTTCACGTGGGTGCTACAGCACCAGACCGGGGCGCAGTACTCGGCGGCAGAGAACACCAGGGCCAGCGAGGAGATGCGCAGTGTCTTTGTTGAGGCTCCCCATGTGGTGCCGGCTAGTCTTCGTATCAGCGCGGCACGGGCGGTTGTTTTTCCAGGTGTTATTTGAATGATAGTGTTCTGTCAAGCTTCACACGAGGTATGTGGGGGTATGTTGGTACTGTAGCCGGACATTATCCACAATGACTCTCATCTCACGGGTCGCTTCCCTGTTGTTGAGGTGGAACATTGTAGACATTGTCTTTCCCATGCTGAGCTTGAGATGCCAGTTCCTCAGGTAGGAAGACAGGATGTTCATATCTTCAGTGAGACCCTCTTCGGCTGCTTCCCAAGTTGGCTTGCTGAGTAGGATGGCCAGGTCGTCTGCATAGCCATACTGCTTTGATTGAGTTGCAGGCAGGTCGTATATGTAGATGTTAAACAGCATCGGTGCCAGCACTGAGCCCTGTGGGACGCCATTCCTAAATTTCCTCACTCTGCTGCATTGGCCATTGCTGGTGTGTAGCCGGAAACTGCGGTTGCTCAGCATCTCCATGATGAAGCTCACCATGTGCTTGTCTGTGATGGTTTCCAGAAGCTTCATGTGGAGACCACGCAGCCATAGAGTGTCATATGCAGCTGTGAGATCCAGGAATACAGCGCCGGCCTTCTCACCTGCCTGGAAGCTGTCCTCTATGTCTTGGCACAAGAGGGTCACCTGGTCTGCCGTAGACCTACCACTTCGAAAGCCAGCTTGTTCTTTGGGCAGCTGGGGGTCGATCATTGGGTTGAGACGTGAGTGGAGGAGGCGTTCCAGGAGCTTGAAAGGCACACATAGTAGTGAGATGGGCCGGTATCCCTTGGGGTCGTCGCTAGACTTATTCGGCTTTGTCCTTGTCTGCATTGGGGAAACGGCCGTTACTCAGCAGTAGCGATGCGATGGAGTTTGCCGTGATGGGACACTGTGCTGTGGTTGTCGACCTGCTTGTCAGCTTGTTCATGGTCTGCCACGCCTTTCGGCTGGAGTGTGTGAAGTCGATAGATTCCACTGTCTCTGTCCATCTTTGCCTTCGTTTCTCATTCAGCCTGCAGAATAGGTTGTTCGCTGTTACATCCCGGTCTTCACTGGTTTGAGCTTCTGTGTGGGCGCGGAATAGGTCCTCACATTCGTCATCCCAGCAGGGAATTAAGGCTTTGCGTACACCACAGGGGATGTTGTTCTTGGCGGCAGCCAGTATCATCTTGCAGTATGAGTCATAGGCGTTGTTCAAGTTGGAGGGGCACGGGTGTGGGAGACCAGCAGCTGCCTTGTTCAGTTGTTGCGTGAAGCCTACCCAGTTTGCTTTCCGGAAGTTCCACCTTTTGGCGTCTTTTCCTTCCACAGGCTGGATCAGTGATGGTATGGTTATGAGTGATGGGTGATGGTGTGACCGGGGGAATCTGTCCAGGATATGCCTTACTGGGACTGCTTCGTTGTTGCAACATTTTTTGAAGGCCAGGTCTGGGTTGGTTGTGCTGTTCCAGCGTGCAGAGTGGAAAGTGCGTGGCTCCTTTGGGTCATACAGGAGTGTTGCATCGACAGCCGAGGCCCATTCTGTCAGGAAGTCACCAACAGCATTGGAGCTGCTGTATGCCGAGTCTGTATGATGGCTGTTGAAATCACCAGCATATACGGCAGGGGCTGGGACATCCGGCAGGGATGTTGGGAACAACCTAATCGGAGGCGGTGTCTTGCACTTTGTTTGTAATCCATTCCACCTCTGCATCCTCTGCGGACTGTGTTACAGCTGACCAGTCAATGTCGTTGTGGACGACCGTGGCTATACCGTGATGTTTGTCTGCAGTATAGCCAGCCAGGGCGTACCCAGGAAGCTTCAGGAAGTTCTTGTTTTCTGTGTGGGTCTCCTACAGTAGAACCATGGTCACCTTGTTTTTGATGGCAATCTGTTCGATGATGTTGAGCTTCGCGGTGGTGAGGCCTTCAACATTGAACTGCAGTAGCGCTAAGCCTCGACAGTTGGCGGCATTTAAATGTCCCGCCTGGCCTGCGGGGGCTTGGCTTGTGGTCTGCAAACGTGGTAAAGACATTAGTTTCGCTTGGAGGGCATGCAACCTTGCAACTACCCTTTAGCTACTTGCGGGGAGGGCCACGTGGAGGCTGTCTTTGTCCATCCCTACTGTTCAATGAAACTCACTCACACATTTTTTTTCAACCAAAAATGCTTAAACGAGACGATTTAGGCTGCGGTTACATGAAAGGAAAAACAACAACGTTTCATTTAACTTTTCAGAACGTTGTGTATTGGCAGGCAAGTTAGACGTCATTTGTCGTTTGTATTTGTGTGTGCGCCTCGGTCAGGAGTGTGTGAAAAGCACAGCAGAGCCCCGCTCCGCTTCAGACAGATAGAGAGAGCACAGCATATGTAAAGTCCATAATCTCTCCGGAGCATCGCAAAGCGCGCCTTGCAGACGTCCGAACGAACACTCGATCACCATGCTTCGGTGTCTACTGCGCATGGGCATTGGGCATGAACGGCTCCGTATCTGGCTCGCGCAGTTTACATGGCACCGTTGCAGGGGAGTTTTGAAAATGAAAACCCCCTTTGAGCGTTGCCGCTAAGAAAACGAAAATGCCTGCCAAAACGGCGTTGCCTATTAACTTGGACATGCAAACGAAATAATTCGAAAATTAAACGTTGTAAGTGTAACCAGGGCCTTAGAAATGGGCAATGGTGAAATTCATTGCAATTTCAAGCGAGGTGGACCGGCCGGAAACAGCAATGACGTAACCACTACACCTCCCTATCGGCTATTGTAATAATTCTGCCTCATGAACATTGGCAAGCTTTCCATTTTTGCACAAAATGAATTCCCTTCTATCACTAACATTATTATTTGAGCATTTTTGGTTGAAATACAATTTGTTATAAGGTTGTTTAAAGGTCCCATGTTTTGCTATTCCTTTCACTATTTGGGCAATGTTACACAATTCCTGTGAGTCTATGGAACACATCTGTAAGGTTTTTTTCAAAAAAATTCATTGTTTTGTATTTCTAATCAAGTACTCTAAAGCAGCATTTTTCCACTTCAAGATTTCAAGCTGTTTTGGGCTGGGCTCCGCTCATAAGCGCTTTGAATGACAGTCACCCACACAGCGTGATACATATACAGTACATAGAGAGAGAGGGAGAGTCAAGGACAGGGAGACCGCTTCCGCATTATTCCCACTGCTCCGTTGTTGATTGTTGATTCTCTCTGTCGGCACCCGCGCACGTCAACCCGTTTGAGGAAGTGTCAGTATTTCCACTCGCTCTGTTGTTGAGCGAATTGTTGATTGTGGGCGGTGACTACAACCAGTGCCTTATTCACGTCAGCAAAACAGTCAAATCAGAATGGCTTAGTTCAGTGAGGGAGGATCTCGTGAACTCGAGACTAGACTAATGATAATAATAATGACTGATGAGCTTAAATGAGAATTAGAGACACAGACCTCATTGATACAAACCCCCATTGCTAGAAAACAATGCTAAACACTGGAAAAGGCAATTTATAAGACAGGGGACCTTTAATTTGGCCTTAACAATTTGGGTGCCAAAAACGAGTATACTCGTGTTTCGTCGCCAACGCTTGAGCGCCAAAAACAAGTATACTAGTTTTTGGATCATTTTATCTTGTTCCTTTGATCCCCGTTCTGAACACTCGCTCGGAGCTGCCTGGGTCTCCCTGGCACAGCTGCCTACGTTGGAATTGCAATGATGATCGAATCCCGCCAGGTGGCAGTATCACCAGTACTATGAAAAAAGACTGGATTATTTTGGAAAGGGGCGATGTTTAGCATGGAATAGCGCACAAACTTCAGTATGTAGAAATGAACTGGTTAGTCAGTGTTGGACTATGAACAATGCCTGTCAAATGAGCCATACTATTGTCTCCATAGCTATAATACAGAACACACGATGGGTCCGCAAACATCGCTAAAATGGTCAATAACTCTGGCGCCATTGAGTAGAGATGGCAAAACAGCGTGGCGGTCAATGAGTTAAAAAATAACTACACTTACCAGTAGAAAGCCTGTCGTTCAGTGCTGTCGCCACCGTTGCGCTGATACCGAGCTAAAGTTATCAGTGAAATCTAAAATACCTAACGTTAGTTAACATTATCTGATCTGATATTTTTTTGCAGCCTGGGGTTCATGTAAATAGTTCATGTAAATGTAAATAGCATATTTCTGTACATAGCATTGCTAACACGTTGCATTAAGCTAACGTTAACGACAACGTTAACTTTACCATAGCTAACATTACCTAGCTAAACGTACTAGACGTTAGCAATGACTACTGTCGTGTCCATAAGTTCCCTGGCATCATCAGAGCACTAGTGTTGGGTGAAACAGGTCTAGGTCCTAGGTCTGCGACTAAAGCCAGGAGTCTGCGCTGTGGTGACGTCAGTCAGCAGCGCCAAAGTGAAGTGTAGTTCCTCAGTGAATGAAAACGTAAACACTAAACATTATTAATTTGCTACTTTTATGATTAATTGCGAATTGTTTCATGCAATACACACAGAAAGGTACACCATGCCAATGTTCATGCTTTATTGGTTTTAAACAAGACGGTTTAGAAATGTGTCCATTGGAAATACATTGCCATTTCAAGTGAGGTGGACCGGCCGGAAACAACAATGACGTAACCAGGGCGGCTAGGTGGTGTAGTGGGCAAGGCGCTCGCCATCAACGAGCGTCGCCAGGTAGCCGTTGAGCACCCGTCTCCAGTGAGGTGGCCGAGCTCCGGCTCCAGCACCCCCGCCGGGAGACAGTCGGCTGGTCTGACGGTTTCTTTGGTGGGTGGTGACTTGCGGCGCAAGCTCTCCGCTACTGTGCAAACAGTGCATTAAATGCAATAAATTCAACCACTTTGCTAAAGTATGCAGATCTAGCTCCCAAAGACAGACAAGAAACTACCACGGTACAGAGGTTCATGCTATCTCCCCCATATCCCCTCCCTGCTGAACAGGCACCCCAACCAACCAGAAGCTGTTGCTATTGCAACAATGAATGAATGAATGAATGAATGAATGAATGAATGAATGAATGAATGAATGAATGAATGACCTTTATTTATATAGCACCCTTCACAGCACGAATGCACAGGGTGCTTTACACTACAGCTTAATATAAAAACACAATAAAAACAAAATCAGAAATAAATGACAACAGACAAACAGCAGTTAAAAACAGTGAAACCAGATAGAAAAAGTAGAATAAAAGAATTTGGATAAAATCATGAGTCACTAGCAACAGTAGTCTACATGCTACATGAAAATCAACCTTTGAGCTGGACTACGTGCTTACTGCTAAACTCCTGCTTGCTGCTACAATAGCTGAGTCACTGTCAACTGAGTTGTGAGTTTGTCTGATTGATAATCAATCAATCAGTCTCTGTTTTTACCTCGACTAATGTCGGCTGAACTGGATTAAATTCCCAATCATTTTGTCTGGAAGCAACAGTAGTCTACATGCTACATGAAAATCAATCTTTGAGCTGAACTACGTGCTTACTGCTAAACTCCTGCTTGCTGCTACAATAGCTGAGTCACTGTCAACTGCGTCTGACTAAACACCACCAAGCATCACCACCAACTGTGCTGCTCTTCACTCCTCTCCTATAATCGGTCTGCTCATCTCACACTGCTTGCTGTTCCCGGGCCTGGCTCCGGGTCTAGTCAACGACCCCTTACCCCTCTGCGATCCTCTCATACCTCCCCCTGGTCTCGTCCAACTGCTACCCCTCGAATCCCCTACCCTCTCGTACACATTTGTGTTCAAAGCCGTTCTGTTGTGCATCGAACTTTTGCTGAAATCATGCGTGTTGCGTTCGCTGTACTAACTCTGTTCTATTTGCTAACACAAATGGAACAGCAAGGAAATGGACTTGGTGAACTTTTCTCGTCCCGTTTATCACTCCAGCACACAAAATCCACTTGGACCTTTCTATCTAGGTTCAGGTGTAGTAGACCTACTAGAATTGTGACTTTATCCCCAGATCAATTGTCTGTTACCATGATATGTCACTATGCACTAAAAAACTATTTCACTATGTCAACGGACTCTCTTTTCTACTCCATTCTAAGCTCTGATGTAAATTCAAAGTGTAACTCCCCTAAAATGGCTAAATTAAGATGCATGGTTGTGTTACTGCTGATGATCTCTGGTAATGTTCAACCAAATCCTGGTCCTGATCTTCATTGTATTCAGACTCCTTCTGACTTCAATGCAAGATCTGGACTTGGCATCATTCATGTAAATGTTAGAAGTCTCTTGCCGAAAATTGATTTTGTTCGAATCTGGGCGCAGACAACGGGAGCTGATATCATTATAATTTCTGAGACTTGGTTAAACAAATCTATTTGCGATAACGACATTTCCATTGATGGCTATAATTTAAGTCGTACTGATCGTCCTAAACGTGGTGGTGGCATAGCTGTCTATGTTAAATCCAAATACCACACCAAAGTGTTAGTAACGAAATCTATACCTAAGCAGTTCGAAATAATCGCCTTACAAATTGAATTATCAAAGGGTTGCAATGTCACGGTTGTCGGCTGTTACAGACCTAATTCTGCTGTAAAGGAAACGTTAGCCGCAATATCTGACATTATTTCCCAATTAACGGACAATGAAATAGTCATTGTTGGTGATTTCAATTGGGACTGGTTATCTCCGGCGTCAGATGAATTTAAAGCATATTGCAATTCAATGAATTTTACGCAATTAATACTCTCCCCAACTCGCCCAAATCTGAAATGTCCTGAAAAATCTACACTTATTGACTTGTTCTTAACAAATAATCCTCATAAGTATACCTCGATAGGCATGTTTCCTAATGACGTGAGTGACCATTGTGTTATTGCGGGTGTTAGGGATACAAAGATATCGAAGTCAAAACCTCGCTACATTATTAAACGTGATACAAAGCACTTTTTTGAACAGGGATTTTGGCAGGATATGTACCTAAATGATTGGAGCAGGGTCTCTTTAATACCTGACGTTGAATTAGCATGGAATCTCTTCCTGGATATGTTTTTGCCAATTGTAGACAGACACGCCCCCTTTAGGAAGTATAGAGTTAGGGGCAGGGATAACCCCTGGTTTTCTAAAGATTTATCCAACCTCATACGAGAAAGAAATCTCATCTGGGCCAAGGCAAGGAAGGCAAACTCTGAAGCTCTCTGGACCACTTTTAGATGTTTAAGAAATAAATGTACTTCCTTAGTAAAGAAGGCCAAATCAAGTTTTTATCTCACTCTCACAACAGAAAACCTAAATAACCCACAGAAATTTTGGCAGACAATCAAATCCTTATCCCCAAATAGCACAGCTGGTCTTCCACCCTGTATTGTATCTGGTCTATCTACTGTGTATGAGAAAACTGAGATGCTCAACTGCTTTAACAAACACTTTGTCTCTTCTGGGTTTCTCTTTGATCAAGTAACAAACAATACCACAACACAGGTCCCACTTGAAACTGAGCCCCCATCACATAATACATTTGATTTTCAGCCCTTCTCTATTGGTGAAGTGCATAAAGCCCTTAAGAATTTGAATCCTAAAAAACGAGCTGGGCCAGACAAACTGGATCCCTATTATTTAAAGCTTTCTGCTGATTTTATTGCAGAACCTCTAACTTATATTTTTAACTTAACCTTGACTTGTAATGAAATACCCAAGATTTGGAAAAAGGCTCATGTTCTACCCCTGTTAAAAGGTGGTGAGCCTTCAAACCCCAACAACTACAGGCCAATTTCTAATTTGTCAGCTTTAGCCAAGATACTGGAAACTCTGGTAAGTAATCAGCTGAAGGAGTTCTTATATAACAATGCTATTTTATCTTGTGATCAATCTGGTTTTAGGAAATGTCACAGTACCGTTACAGCAGCTACAAAGGTAGTAAATGACATAATTGGGGCTTTAGATAGGAAACAACATTGTGCTTCCCTTTTTATTGATTTTTCAAAGGCATTTGATACAGTGGACCATAATATAATGAAGCATAGGCTAATTAATGTAGGACTGTCTGACTCTGCTGTTGGCTGGTTCTGTAATTATCTTGCTGACAGGACTCAATGTGTTCAGGCTGATGGTTTTTATTCTGATGTTTTATCTGTCCACAAGGGGGTGCCACAAGGTTCTGTTCTAGGACCATTGTTATTTACAATCTATATCAATAATCTAGGCAAAAATGTTCCAAATGCAAACTTTCATTTTTATGCTGATGACACTGTCATTTACTGTTGTGCTAATACGTTGACAAAAGCTCTGGAAAGTTTGCAAAATACGTTTAAAGAAATAGAATCCCAACTTCAGCAACTAAAGCTTGTTTTAAATCCGGAAAAAACAAAAATGATGATTTTTACTAAATCCAAAACAAAAATGCCTTGTCTTGCCTCTATACACACATCGCAAGGCATTCCTATTCAGATTGTGTCGACTTTTAAATACCTTGGCTTTTTACTTGATGACAGCTTGTCTTTTAAACCACACGTTGAAAGCCTGGTCAAGAGGCTAAAAGTGAGGTTGGGTTTCTTTTTCAGAAACAAATCGTGCTTTTCTTTTAATGCAAAGAAGCAACTAGTTGCTGCCACTTTTTTACCAGTATTAGATTATGGTGATGTTTTATACATGAATGCCTGTTCCACCTCACTACACATGTTGGACACTGCTTACCATGGTGTATTAAGATTTATTTCTGGATATAGATCACTTACCCATCATTGCACTCTGTATGCTAAAGTTAACTGGCCGTCCTTGACTGCCCGTAGACTGCTTCATTGGTACACCTTCATTTATAAAGCAATTATTGGTCAGCTCCCTTTTTACCTCGGTTCATACCTCACCATCACATCAAACCCATTTTACAGCTTACGATCCCAGGACTATTTATATGCCTCAGTACCCAGAACCCGCACAGAGTTTGGGAAAAGGGCCTTCATGTTCTCTGCTCCCTCTGCCTGGAATGGACTTCAAAAAACTTTGAAACTGCAGGCCCTCACTACCATATCTGATTTTAAAGTTCAAATTAAGGGCATTTTAAAGAATGAGATGGGAGAATGTCGATGCTTCACTGCATAATGTGCTGTTATATTTTATATTTATTAACTTGACCTTCTCTCCCCAGCAACCTCCTGCAAAGCTTCACCTTCCCTCCTCTTTCTACCTTTTTACCCTACCCTCCAATCTCCCCCAATCCCATTCAATCTGATTTGCTGCAGCTCAAATGTATCCCCTTGCCCCACTTTGCCTTTTATGTATTTTTGTATGTTTGTTTTTTGTTTTTGCTGCCATTTTGGCCAGGTCTTGCTCGAAAAAGAGATCTTTGATCTCAAGTGACTACCTGGTAAAATAAAGGTAAAAAAAAAGAAAAAAGAAAAAAGAAAAAAATGCAATAAATTCAACCACTTTGCTAAAGTATGCAGATCTAGCTCCCAAAGACAGACAAGAAACTACCACGGTACAGAGGTTCATGCTATCTCCCCCATATCCCCTCCCTGCTGAACAGGCACCCCAACCAACCAGAAGCTGTTGCTATTGCAACAATGAATGAATGAATGAATGAATGAATGAATGAATGAATGAATGAATGAATGAATGAATGAATGAATGAATGAATGAATGAATGAATGAATGAATGAATGACATTTATTTATATAGCACCCTTCACAGCACGAATGCACAGGGTGCTTTACACTACAGCTTAATATAAAAACACAATAAAAACAAAATCAGAAATAAATGACAACAGACAAACAGCAGTTAAAAACAGTGAAACCAGATAGAAAAAGTAGAATAAAAGAATTTGGATAAAATCATGAGTCACTAATTAAAACAACACTATAGAACAGAAAAAGGCACCTATGTGTGATTAAAAGCCTGCCTGAACAAATGTGTTTTTAGTTGTTTGTTAAAAGAGTTCTCAGAGGGGGCAGTTCGCAGGTCCAGGGGGAGAGCGTTCCAGAGCCTTGGTGCTGTCACCTCGAAAGCTCGATCACCCCTTGTTTTTAGCCTGGTCCTGGGGATCACTAGGAGGTGCTGATCGGCAGATCTGAGTGAGCGGGTGTTTGTGTAGGGATGGATGAGTTCCGTGATGTAGATAGGGGCCTGACCGTGAAGTGCTCTGAAAGTGAAAGTGAGGACTTTGAAGTGAATTCTATAGTGTACCGGGAGCCAGTGCAGGGATACCAAAATGGGAGTGATGTGACATGATTTTTTTGACCTTGTGAGTATCCTGGCTGCAGCATTTTGGACCATTTGTAGTTTATCTGTGGATGATTTGGTGAGACAGGTGAAAAGTGAGTTGCAGTAGTCAAGCCTAGAGGAAATAAAAGCATGCACGGATAGTTCTAGTTCAGAGTGAGATATGATGGTGCGCAGTTTTGCAATGTTTCTGAGGTGAAAGAAGCAGGTGCGTGTGAGTGTTTTGACATGTTTGTCTAGGTTCATGGCCTGGTCAAAGACAACACCCAGGTTTCTCAGGTGGGGACGTAAGTTGTCTTTAAGGGACCCCAAGTGAGTGGCCACTCTAGCTGCAGTCTTTTCAGCTGCTACGATCAGCACCTCCGTTTTATTTGCATTTAACTGGAGGAAGTTACTCGCCATCCAGCTCTCAATACCGAGCAGGCACTCCTGGAGAAGGCTGAGTTTCTCCAAGTTGTCGGGTTTAAAAGAGCAGAGTAGTTGTATGTCGTCTGCGTAGCAGTGATATTTAATGCCGGTGAATTTGTTGATGAGGAGGCCTAGGGGAAGCATATAAATGGCAAAGAGGAGTGGTCCTAGCACCGATCCCTGTGGTACCCCACATGAGAGAGGGGTGGGGTCAGATTTAAAAGGACCCACAGCCACCGAGAACTTTCTCTCCCTCAGATAAGAGGCGAACCAGTTTAGAGCGCTCCCAGAGATGCCCACCCACTCCCTGAGCCTGTCCAAAAGGATGTTGTGGTTGACCGTGTCAAACGCTGCGCTCAGGTCTAACAGGACCAGAACAGAGCATTCACCAGAGTCAGCAGACATCAGGAGATCATTGGATACTCTGAGAAGGGCAGATTCAGTGGAGTGGAGTTTGCGGAAGCCAGATTGGAATTTGTCACAGATGTTATTCTGTGACATGTGGGTGGTGAGCTGGTTGGCTACAACCTTTTCTAACACCTTTGATGCAAAGGACTCATACCCCTCCAGCTTCCCACCTGTGAACACTGCCAATTGTGTTTGTAGGGATGACTGACCAAGCCGCCAGTGGCGTCGCGTGGGTAAAATAACAGGGGATGCCAAAAAAAGCGACGCGCAGAGTGGAGCAAGCGTCGCCAGGTAGCCGTTGAGCACCCGTCTCCAGTGAGGTGGCCGAGCTCCGGCTCCAGCACCCCCGCCGGGAGACAGTCGGCTGGTCTGATGGTTTCTTTGGTGGGTGGTGACTTGCGGCGCCAGCTCTCCACTACTGTGCAAACAGTGCATTAAATGCAATAAATTCAACCACTTTGCTAAAGTATGCAGATCTAGCTCCCAAAGACAGACAAGAAACTACCACGGTACAGAGGTTCATGCTATCTCCCCCATATCCCCTCCCTGCTGAACAGGCACCCCAACCAACCAGAAGCCGTTGCTATTGCAACAACCTGGACTCATACCCCTCCAGCTTCCCACCTGTGAACACTGCCAATTGTGTTTGTAGGGATGACTGACCAAGCCGCCAGTGGCGTCGCGTGGGTAAAATAACAGGGGATGCCAAAAAAAGCGACACGCAGAGTGGAGCAAGAGTCGCCAGGTAGCCGTTGAGCACCCGTCTCCAGTGAGGTGGCCGAGCTCCGGCTCCAGCACCCCCGCCGGGAGACAGTCGGCTGGTCTGATGGTTTCTTTGGTGGGTGGTGACTTGCTGCGCCAGCTCTCCACTACTGTGCAAACAGTGCATTAAATGCAATAAATTCAACCACTTTGCTAAAGTATGCAGATCTAGCTCCCAAAGACAGACAGGAAACTACCACGGTACAGTACATGCCGTCAGGGAGAACACAGTAGAAGAGGACACAGACAGTGAACAGGGAGAACTGTATTTCGACAACATTACAGTGGAAAGCACCACCGAGGGAGAACAGTCAGAACTGTACCTAGACAGCATCTCAATAGAGAACGACGGCAAGAGCAAGGGGCAGGCCTATGTAGAGGTTAGGATAGGCATGCCCCCACAGAAAGTTAAATTCAAAATAGACACTGGGGCACAGGTCAATACCATTCCCACCAACATGTTCCAGGCGCTGTTCAAAAATGTGACACTGAAACCAGCCATGCACAGACTCACTCAGTATGGAGGAGGCCCGCTGAATGTGAAAGGCACATGTCAACTCAGATGTAAAGTCAGAGACAATGCAATGATGCTGGACTTTTATGTAGTCGACACAAACGCCCCGCCAGTCATGGCAATGAAAACATGCCGTGACCTGAACTTGGTCAAGATAGTGATGGCTGAGTGAGGAAAATAACAGTGTGTCACAGAGCATAATGGAGGAATATGCAGATGTTTTTCAGGGGATAGGAGAGTTCCCAGGCGAGTCCACCTTCCGGGTCACACCAGATGCAACACCGGTAGTCTGCCCGCCACGCAGAATCCTCATCGCCCTACGAGACAAACTGAAGGACGAGCTCGACAGCATGGAGAAAGGCAACATCATCTGCAAGGTAACAGAACCCACAGAATGGGTGAACGCGCTTGTTGTTGTTGAGAAGCCAAAGACAGGGAAACTCAGAGTGTGTCTAGACCCCAGAGCTCTCAACAAAGCCATACAATGCCCACACTACCCTCTCCCGACTCTGGAGGATGCAACCACAAAGCTTGCAGGAGCACAGTATTTTAGCGTGTTAGACGCAAGGTCAGGCTACTGGGCCATAAAACTGAGCACTGAATCGTCAATGTTGACCACATTTAACACAGTGTTTGGCAGGTATCGCTTCCTCAGACTGCCATTTGGAATCGTGTCCGCCCAAGACGAGTTCCAGAGACGCGTGGACGAAACATATGAAGGACTGGAGGGCGTGACAGCGATAGTGGACGACATACTGGTGTTCGGCAAGATGGAGGAGGAACACGACCAGTGTCTCAGAGCGACGCTGAAGCGCACGAGGGAGAGAGGGGTGTGACTCAACCCTGACAAATGCAAGATATGCGTGTCGGAGGTAAGCTACTTCGGGCACACACTCTCACGTGATGGCATCAAACCAGACCCAAACAAGGTGAAGGCGGTCAAGGACATGCAACCCCCACAGAGCAAGGCAGAGCTGGAGACAGTCCTCGGGATGATTAACTACCTCACCAGGTTCGCTCCACATCTCTCAGAGATAAACTCACCTCTCAGACAGCTTCTGAAACAGGACAGCGAGTTCATATGGGATACAGTCCACGACAAGGCCTTCCAGGAGATGAAAAACCTCATCACACAACACCCAGGTCCAGTACTAACATATTTTGACCCACAGAAAGAGCTGCGACTCCAGGTTGATGCATCTAAAAGTGGCCTTGGGGCTGTCATGCTCCAGGATGGCAAACCAATCGCCTATGCCTCCAAGTCAATCAACAGCACAGAAGAAAACTACGCACAGATAGAGAAAGAGCTCTACGCGGTAGTATTCGGCTGTAAACGGTTCGACGAATATATGTATGGACGAAGAGTAATTGTGGAATCGGACCACAAGCCTCTGGAGGCAATACTGAAGAAACCACTAGCGGCAGCACCACCCCGGCTGCAACGGATGATCCTAGCGCTACAGAAATATGACATCCACATCATTCACCGCCCCGGAAAAGAGATACCGTGGCCGATACACTGTCACGCAAATCAACCGAGTACCATGACAGTGCCCTGCAGGAAGGGATGGAGGCCCAGATTCACACAGTCCTCAGCAACATTCCTGTGAGCGACACAAGACTCATGGAAATCAAACAGGAAACGGGACAGGATGCACAGCTCGCTAAGATGAGCCACGTTCGCTGGCTGGCCAGACACTAGAAAGAAATGCCCGCCCAGCATCCAGGAGTACTGGAACCACAGAGCTGAAATCTAAGAAATAGACAGTGTTGTGAAGGGCCAGATTAAACCGAATATATATATTTATTATATATATATATTTAATTGTATTTGTATATTCTCTAATATTCCTTGATATCCCTTGTATATTCCTTGTACAATATGCATTGAATATCCATTCTAGCTTACTGAACATCCCATAATAGTCTCCATTCTACTATTGGTCGAGACCTTGGTGCCAGGCTGCCATACCCCCCAGACCCAGTTCAAACGTACCGCTCAACATGTACGAACAAGTCCTAGTTCCGCGTAGGAATCTGGCTACCGCACCACTAACGGTACTATTTGTTCATAGTGCGTATATATACTGCGCTACTAAAGTAGGACTTCCTTTTTAGTCCAGTTTCTTACCCTCCAATAGAGTGACAGACGTAAAGCCTCCCCGCGACGCCACGTGTGGGAGTAAGGCCAAGTTCGGCCTACCATCGGTATTGAGACATCGTGTATATTAATATTTGAATAGTCATATTTGGCACTATATCGTCGAGTTGGACGTAGTCTATTAAGCTAATAATAGTCTATTCATATGTAGTGCTTCGTGCGGTGAGAATACTATCGTAGTCAGTACCCCATCGTTTCGGGCAGAGAACTGGCTGCTTATCCAGGATGGTCGACCCCATGTGAGATTGCATCCGAGGAGCCCCAGAGCCGACGAGCGAGTGGACCTGTATACCGGATTATTCTACCGACGACAGCCCGCCTTCCCAGGCACGGATTATGCTTTGTATACAGTGATTATTCCATGTATAAAGACCCCCGACACTGCCGTGTGTCGGAACCCCCCCCCCCTGGAGAGGACGCAAGGTGAGGAGACGCTCTGCAAGACGAGGTCGCTTCACGTCTCTCCCCCGTGGACCGGAGAGAGCCGGCTCACAGAGAGTCCAACTGCTTTCATCTGTGGTCCAAGGATCGCTGGCGCACCGAACTGCACAACTGTGGGTTCACCCAGGATACCCTTGGCCGGACGAGGCAGCCAGACTCTACCCCCCCCCCCCTCCTACTCCTGTTGTCTTACAAGCGACCGGATTACCCCCCTTAGTGTATCCAGTCTTATAATCATTAAAGTATCATTGCTGTTATTCCTTAACTATTCCAGGTCGTATATTTACCGCCTGCGCCACCAGAGATTGGACATTCTCTATTGATATACCAACGAATACTCTTTGCCATAAAAGTGCATCCTATTTCAATTCATAAATGTAATTAAGTGATTAAGTGCTTGCTCTACACACCATTGCTGTGTAGTAATAAACGCATACTTCGACTTCGTACATTTGTGTTGGATCCGTTTCATCTACGTGAGAGTGTTTATCATAATATACTTATGTCGAGTACTGGGTGGCCGAATATAAAGTACAAAGGTAGTGGTAGTAAGTATCATATCTAGTAATACAGTCAGGGAATTGTACCCCTCAGTTACAATTGGTCCTTCGAGCCGGAGGGTAATTAGTGTAATATTAATATAGTGTTATTAATATTGAAATGGCCTATGATGAACACTCCACGAAACGATCCTCCTAACCAACGCCCGCAGCGCGAACGACGGCTCCCTCAGTACTTAGAGGCTTACGCTGTCAGTCAACAACCTAGTCTTCTACTAACAGTAACCGCGGTAAAACTAGAAAGTAAAAGTATGTCTAACCCCAACGCCCAGACTACCCCGACCATAGAGGCCCCTACGGGTTCTAATGTAACTGACCAAGTTCACGGTGGGGACCAGTGGGAACCAGACATGACTTCACACCCCGCCAGTACTGAAGAAGTAGTCCCCGATGAGTCCCGGGAGGAATACAACGCTACCGAGAGAGAACTCGGCACGGAAGAAGACGGGGAGAGCACCGTGGAGATAGAGCTCCAAGGCTCCGCAAGGAGTACCCCGAGGGAAGGCTCCCCTATACAACCGCCTTCTCCCAACGAGGCAGAGAGGACCCTACAGCAGGCCTTCCTCATCAGCCTGAACGCCGCTGCTGAACGCGACCGACTGCAGATCCAGCAGCGGAGCGAAGAAGAGCATATACGTCTAGAAATAAGACGCATTCAGATGGAAGAGAATGTGGCCCGAGACCGAGCAGACAGCCAGCGAGCAGCTGCTGGTGCTCTACGGGACGCAGAGCGCAACAGACAGCAAGCGCAACTAATAGAACAGCTGATCAGACGGACAACACCCTCTCCCTCCGCCAGAGGCTCCAGGAACTCGTCTAGACACACCTCCAGGGCGGCATCCCCTAGCCGAGTAAACAACCCTGAACTTGACCAACAGACGAGGTCTATACCCCCCACAGACCACCTCCCCCCATCGGTCCAAGCGAGACCTAGCAACCGGGAAGGAGCAGCATATCCTGTGGAGAGGCTAAACCAGAGACTACAAGCACTGGATGACCTAACTGAAGACGAAGAGGAAGAGGAGGAGAACCACGCCCGACGACAGCACAGTACTCTACCGGACCAGGAGGTCCGGTACAGCCCAGGCTATACTCCAGCGGAGCTGCGCTACAGACCCCCGACTCTATACACGGGTGAGCACGACGCACGACCCGCACCGAGGAACAGCACCTGGACAAGCGGGCCATGGTACACTGCCGGTACCAGCCCATACCAAGGAGCGGGAGGAGACTCGCCTAGGAGGCCTCTCCCCCAACGCTCGCCGATGTATCCACAGTCAGCGTCATACATTGGCACGCCTATGGTACCCGACTTCACCCAAGAGAACCGGGCCCAGTATACAGAACTCCGCATGTGTCTGGAGACCATGTTGGTGGATGTATTGGATGAACGCCATAAATACGCCATCCTACTGAAGCACTTAAAGGTGCCCCGCGCACATAATATAGCGCTCGCCTACGCGACTTCCACCACCCCATACACAGCAGCGCTGGTAGCATTGGACCAGAGGTATGGGCGCATATGGGATTACGTGATCCAGGAGATCCGACACATCGACCGCTTACCCCCAGCAATAGACAATCGAGCACTGGACGACCTGTCCATCAGAGTGCAGTCCCTGGTAGGGATGTTGGGAGCGCAGAGAGAGAAGGGGAGGCATGAACTTTACGCCAACTCAAATGTGGAAAGGATCTTGGAGAAGCTGCCGCCCGCTCGACAGGAGCGTTTTAGGCGGCAGAGAGACCACCGAGACCCGAATGGCCCCGAACCGAACCTCCTCGATCTAGCAGACTTCCTGGCGAGAGAAGTCAGCAGCCTACGGCTAGATACATTCGGACGGAGCACCCCTGGCTCCAGAGAAGGAACCAGACGACTAAATGATGGAAGAAGATCGGTGACTGTGATGCACCAATCGGAGTCAGTACCGAGCAGCAGGAGCCACAGTACCCCCTCCAGAACGGAGAAGTGGAAGATAGTGTGCCCCTACTGTGAGAAAGAACACTGGCTAGCGCAATGTGACTCCTTCCCCAAGCTGAACGCGGAGGAAGCAAGTCAATGGATAAAGTCCAACAAGCGCTGTTTTCGCTGTGCGCGCTCACACATGGCAGCCGAATGCCGCTTAAAGAAAAGGTGCACCAGGTGCGATGGAGCCCATCTGGACATACTTCACGACAGTAACAGACGGCGCCCTTCACCCGCACCATCCAGCAGCAAAGCGAGCGTCATGTACATCGATCCCGCCAGCAGCAGTGGAGCCCGAGTACTCCTAAAAGTAGTGCGTGTGACACTAAGCTACCAGAATAAAGTCCTGGACACTTACGCCGTCCTCGATGACGGGTCAGAGAAGACCCTTCTGCTCGCCTCCGCTGCGGCCCAGCTAGGGCTGCGGGGAAGCGAAACCCAAATGACAATTCGGACAATAAGACGAGATTTGAAGACGATAAAGGGCGAGAATGTCTCATTCTCTATCGCAGCAAGCGGCCAGCCTGAGCGACGGTACCAGATTACAGACGATCACCAGCCAGCCAAGAAATAGGACTGTCGCGGTACACATACCCCGTCGCCAAGCTGATGGAGAAATATGCACATCTGCGCAAGTTACCGATCCCGCTCATAGACAATGCTATGCCGACCCTGTTGATAGGCTCCGACCATGCAGACCTCATTGTCCCGATAGACCGGGTTCATACCGGACCCCGAGGCTGTCCTGCAGCAGTCGAGACCCGTTTGGGATGGACTCTCCAAGGCCCGCTCGCCAAATCTCTCAACCGAAGTACAGCCACTAGATGTCTCCACTCCCGAGTCACAGAGGGAGAAACCGCACTCCTGCAACACGTAGATCGGCTATGGACCTTGGAACAAATGCCCTTTAAGAACGGAAAGAAAGACATTCGCTCTAAAGATGACATTTACGCCATTCACCTCCTCGAGACAGGGACCAAGAGAGTCCCGGTCAACGGCGTGTTGAGATACGCCACGCCACTCCTGCGGCGAGAAGGAATGCCTACTTTCCACGCCAAGACAGACGCCACAGAACGGTACCTGCTGAACACGGAGCGGCGCTTAGCCAAGAACCCCGCCCAAGAGAGTGTATACCGCGCTGAGATTGAGAAGCTCATCACAGCGGGACACGTCACAAAGATGGACATTAAAGAGGCTGACCAGACCACTGAATCGTGGTACGTGCCTCACCACAAGGTCCATCACAACGGTAAAGACCGCATAGTATTTAACTGCAGCTACCAGATCGGATCCCAAAATCTGAATAAAGAGTTACTGCCCGGTCCCACACTCGGCCCCTCCCTACTCGGCGTTCTACTCCGCTTCCGCCAGGAAAAGGTGGCCATCAGCGGGGACATTAAAGGAATGTTCCTGCAGGTGAGATTAGTAGAGGAGGACGAAGGACCCTGTTACGGTTCCTATGGAGAGAGAAGCCAGGAGATGAGCACCCAGCCATCTACCAATGGGAAGTCCTCCCCTTCGGAACGACGTGCAGCCCCTGCTGTGCTACATTTGCACTACAGAAACATGTAGCAGAGGGCCCAGCAGCGGACGAAGAGGTCCGACACAGCGTAAAGAACAGCTTCTACGTAGACAACTGTCTACAAAGCCTTTCAACCCAGGAAGAAGCCGAGGCTCTCCTGATTAAACTCCGCGCCTCATTGATCAAAGGCGGCTTTGATCTCAGGCAGTGGGCCAGCAGCGATCCGCAAGTACTGCGCAGCCTCTCCTCCGAGGACAAGGCAGCCAGCAGCGAGACCTGGATGGCTACAATCCCGGGAGAAGCCCAGGAGATGACCCTGGGATTGGTGTGGCGATTCAAAACAGATTCGCTTCACTACAGACACAAGCCCCTGACTACGGAGCAGGGAAGGCCGGCGGCGGCGCCGACCACCAGACGGAGTGTGTACACAACACTCGCCCGACAATATGACCCGCTAGGATGTATTCTACCGTACACCACCAGGGCAAAAATGATTGTACGAGCATTGTGGGACAAGGACCAGGGCTGGGACGACCCCATTCCCGCGCACCTTAAATCCACCTGGAGAGAGTGGGAGATGGAGCTCCACTCACTCCCAGGCGGTAATATGCGCCGAAGCTACTTCCCACCCACGGTGAGGCCAGAGACATGTAAAATGGACTTACACGTCTTCAGTGACGCCTCAGAGGTCGCATACGGATCAGTAGCCTACTTGCGGGCCCAAGAAGAGGGGGGAGAGATCTACACAGCATTTGTCCTCGCCCGCTCGAGAATAGCCCCACGCAAGCAACAATCTATCCCACGCCTAGAGCTCTGCGCAGCCCTAGCCGGAGCGCACCTAGCCACGCTCATCCAACGTGAGCTCACCATACCGGTGTCTAGAACAATCCTGTGGTCAGATTCCACGACAGTACTCGCCTGGATCAAATCGGACTCATGCAAGTACAAAGTCTTCGTGGGAGTCAGAGTCACCGAGATTCAAGACTTAACCGAAGAGTTAACCGGAGAAACAGAGTGGCGCTACGTTGATACAAAACAGAACCCAGCTGACGTCATCACCCGGGGAATGCCCCTAGATGACCTCACCCGTCGCAATGTCTACAGTGACGGCCCAGCATTCCTAAAGCTCCCGGAAGGAGAGTGGCCCACGCCTATCCCGAGGGAAGCCAGTCAGGAGGAGGCTGAGAATAAGAAGCCTGTGTTCTGTGGATTGAGCACTGTTATCTCCGCAGACCCTAACATAGATGATTGCACTACCATAGAGAGTGCACAACAAAGGACATTCCTACTGCACTACCTACCGTCTCTACAGACCCGCCAGAAGTGGGTAAAGGAGAGAGACAATTTGACAGAAGGAACAGTCGTCATGATTATTGATCAATCACTGCCCAGAGCTATGTGGCCGGCCGGCCGCGTAAGCAAAGTGATCACCGGTGCCGACGGCAAGGTCCGAGCAGCTGAAGTGCTTGTCCAGGGTCGCACTTACACCCGTCCCGTGGCGAGGCTCATAGAACTGCCCCGACTCCCAGACACAATCGATGATGACCATGACCCTATAACCCTATGACTTTGTGAAGTTGACTGACCCCTACAGCAAACCCTTATGTGTAAATAGACAACGCGATTAATCTGTCTCTGCTTAACTGATTAGGTCTGGGACCAATCAGGGGGTGGCTGTTGTGAAGGGCCAGATTAAACCGAATATATATATTTATTATATATATATATATTTAATTGTATTTGTATATTCTCTAATATTCCTTGATATCCCTTGTATATTCCTTGTACAATATGCATTGAATATCCATTCTAGCCTACTGAACATCCCATAATAGTCTCCATTCTACTATTGGTCGAGACCTTGGTGCCAGGCTGCCATACCCCCCAGACCCAGTTCAAACGTACCGCTCAACATGTACGAACAAGTCCTAGTTCCGCGTAGGAATCTGGCTACCGCACCACTAACGGTACTATTTGTTCATAGTGCGTATATATACTGCGTTACTAAAGTAGGACTTCCTTTTTAGTCCAGTTTCTTACCCTCCAATAGAGTGACAGACGTAAAGCCTCCCCGCGACGCCACGTGTGGGAGTAAGGCCAAGTTCGGCCTACCATCGGTATTGAGACATCGTGTATATTAATATTTGAATAGTCATATTTGGCACTATATCGTCGAGTTGGACGTAGTCTATTAAGCTAATAATAGTCTATTCATATGTAGTGCTTCGTGCGGTGAGAATACTATCGTAGTCAGTACCCCATCGTTTCGGGCAGAGAACTGGCTGCTTATCCAGGATGGTCGACCCCATGTGAGATTGCATCCGAGGAGCCCCAGAGCCGACGAGCGAGTGGACCTGTATACCGGATTATTCTACCGACGACAGCCCGCCTTCCCAGGCACGGATTATGCTTTGTATACAGTGATTATTCCATGGATAAAGACCCCCGACACTGCCGTGTGTTGGAACCCCCCCCCCTGGAGAGGACGCAAGGTGAGGAGACGCTCTGCAAGACGAGGTCGCTTCACGTCTCTCCCCCGTGGACCGGAGAGAGCCGGCTCACAGAGAGTCCAACTGCTTTCATCTGTGGTCCAAGGATCGCTGGCGCACCGAACTGCACAACTGTGGGTTCACCCAGGATACCCTTGGCCGGACGAGGCAGCCAGACTCTACCCCCCCCCCCCTCCTACTCCTGTTGTCTTACAAGCGACCGGATTACCCCCCTTAGTGTATCCAGTCTTATAATCATTAAAGTATCATTGCTGTTATTCCTTAACTATTCCAGGTCATATATTTACCGCCTGCGCCACCAGAGATTGGACATTCTCTATTGATATACCAACGAATACTCTTTGCCATAAAAGTGCATCCTATTTCAATTCATAAATGTAATTAAGTGATTACGTGCTTGCTCTACACACCATTGCTGTGTAGTAATAAACGCATACTTCGACTTCGTACATTTGTGTTGGATCCGTTTCATCTACGTGAGAGTGTTTATCATAATATACTTATGCCGAGTACTGGGTGGCCGAATATAAAGTACAAAGGTAGTGGTAGTAAGTATCATATCTAGTAATACAGTCAGGGAATTGTACCCCTCAGTTACAGACAGCATGTTATTCCACGGCGAGAGAATCATTGTTTTACGAAAACTCAGGGAGGACATGATGAAGCGCATTCACCCCGGTCACCTCGGCATTGAGAAAAACAAATCCCGAGCAAGAGACCTACTGTTCTGGCCTGGCATGGGGAAACAAGTCGAGGAGACTGTAGCAGCCTGCAGCATATGGCAAGAACGGCGCAGCGCAAACCCAAAGGAACTGATGAAGTCACACGCCATACCTGAGCATCCGTGGCAAGTGGTGAGTGGTAGCCAATGGAACTCACAAGATTTTATTTTATTGTCACAGTGGACTACTACTCCAGGTTCTTTGATATGGAGAGACTTCACAGCTGCACCTCATCAGCCGTCATCAGGAAACTAAAGGCAGCAATGGCTCGACACGGCATCCCTGAGTCCATCATCAGCGACAATGGACCGTGCTACAGCTCTGGTGAGTTCCGCAAATTCGCACAGACATGGGGTTTCACACACACCACTGCAAGTCCCCACTTCCCACATAGCAACGGCCTCGCAGAGAAGACTGTTCAGATGGCAAAACGCATCCTGGACAAAGCCAAAGCGGAGAACAAAGACCCCTACATGAGCCTGCTGGAATACCGTACCACACCGGTGGACAATCTGAAATCACCAGCACAGATCCTGATGAGTCGAAGGCTGCAGTCTATCCTAACAGCAACAGCAAAACACCTGCAGCCACAGATCGCCAGTCAACAAAAGGTTCGCGAACAGAGAGAGGTGTGCCAACAATGCCAGCAGGCATACTACAACAGATCTGTCAAACCTCTGCCCCACCTGCCCACAGGCACACCAATCCGCTTCCGGCACAAGGATGGATCATGGAGACCTGCAACCATGACAGAGCCTGCACACACCTACAGGAGCTATCACATCCAAACACCCGAAGGTCAGAGCTAGCGACGCAACGTCAGCACCTCTGTCAAAACAAAGAGAACACTCACACTAATATGCCACCATCTACCGCTACCAACATACAGCAGACGATCCCCAGCACCAACGACAAAACACACGTCAGCAAGAGCCCACTGAACCCCCAGACATGGACAGTCAGCAAGACCCCACTGAACCCCCAGACACACAACCTGGTCACACCACAAAATCAGGTCGCACTATCAAACCGAGACAAGTTCTCGATTTGTGATGATTTGTAAAGGGTGTAGGCGGATCGCTGTCCTATATAAAAAAAAATAACAAGATTGTACAATACCAATACCTGCAATGTTCCTGCTAGTATCTGTAATGAAAATATGAAAAAAAGTTGTGCCCATTCTGCAATCTGTTAAATAAACATTTTCATTAATTTATTCACTCACGTTGAGGTCTCTCTGGGATAAACCCGGCGTCTTCCCCTCTCATATAAAGAGCGGAATTGACGTTTTTTTCCCAGGCTCTGTATATAAAACCCAGTGTCAGTGTCCTTTTTCGGGACCGACTCCCTCCTGGTCGTCCCAGACAGTGGGGAGAAACGTTGTAGGGGCTCTTTCTTGTTAGAATTCGCCGCCGGGGGAGCTCCCGTAGCTCACCGCATATCTCGGCGCTATTTCTGCGTCGGGGAAAACCGTGCTCGTCACGGATCTGGGGGACACGAGTTCGATTCCCGGACCCGCTGTCATTTCTCAGAATGTCTTCCCCTGCTCTACATCCCATTTTCAACCTGTTTCTGTCGGTCATGCTTGACCAGAAAAGCGATAAACGCTAAAAAATAAAGTTTAAAAAAAGAATTTGCCGCCACCGTTCTCGGGTTTTATGAGCCTACACGCTGTTCATAAATCAGCGCTTGGTCTTACGGGACCGATATCAGCGCTGACCCAGGCGTGTTTTTCAAAATATTTGATTCCGCCTTCGGGACCGGCGCGCCCTGGTTTGACCAATAACATAAAACGCAGTTTTTTATGCGGTCGGCCGGGAAGGTTTTTTTTTTATCTCTACCGAGCGCCAGCACACTAGGCTAGCTCGATGGCTCGCGTGCATCTCCGGGGGGAGATGACGGGGAAGGTCAAACATCGGCGGGGGGTTTCATGGCTGTTAGGTGGGCCACCGGGAGCTGTGCGTTCGTGTGCAGACCGTCTTGGTGGCGCCCTCTGTGATGTTTTTTTACCGAAACGTGTACCTAACCCCCTCTCCTTTGGAAAGGGGCGTCAGCGTGTAAGGGCACAGGACTCATCCTGCTCACGCCGGACCGGATCAGTTTAACCCGATGCCAGCCGGGTCACAGATACGTTTTGATTAACCCGAAGGGCCCTGAGCTTTTCCAGGGGGAAAATGCCAGGGCGGGCCAGACGCCACGGGGGTTGATGTCATGAATGTTGTGTGTCATAGAAATGCCACTACGAGTTGAAAATGGGGGACCCCAATGTAGACAAGACAAAAGTCTTCCTCTAAAGAGGATCTACATCCCCTTGACAGTTGTGTGCGTTGGTTCATACTATGTTGTACCCTTTTTGCAAAACTGTTAAGTGGGTTTTGTCCTTTCTCCATTCATTTCACCCCTCCCTCCCCGCTCGACCGGGGGATGGGAGGGGGCCATCGGGGGGGGCTGCTTATTGTCAGTCAGCCCCTCTAAGCACCCTTGTGTAGTTCCCGGTCCTCCAGGCACAGGTCGGGCCTTGCCCTCGTTACCTGTTGACCTGGGTTAACCCTTTTTTAAGCCTGAAACGCCTTAAACTGCATTGTATAGCCTGTGTATATGCGCAGTTGTGTTTCCCGTTTTTTTTAATGGGTTAAGGGAGCAACCCTTTTCTGTTGGGATGGTTGTCTCCCCGGTATGCCGGTAGCGGAGTCAACTCTCTGGTAGAGCCCGGGTTTGACCCCGGCTCCCCGAGGGTATGCCCCCGCATGTTTTATGACGTCTGCCAATTGTGTAGAACTTTTTCTCTGAACCCCGACCCCGTGGGATTAATAAATTGGCGAGATCAGGGTTCGTGGCAAGGTCTGTTTACTGGCGGAGTCTCCCCGGTGCGCCAGCTGACCCCGCGAGATTATGAGGGAAAGCCTCCTCGGAGAGCCTCGGAGCCTCCTCCTCATGGAGTTTCAGAGCCTCCTTAGGAAGTTCTTCGGAGCCTGCCCCCCTCAGCGGAGCCTCCTCCTCAAAGAGAGAACTTCCTTACAGAGCCTCCTCCTCCGGGAGTTTTCAGAGCCTCTTCCTCTGGGGTCTTTGCGGCATGCCAGGCGGAGAAGGGCCTTCACCTGTTGTAGGCCCTGTCCGATACGCTGGCGGTGTAGAGGGTGGTGTCACCAGTGAACGCCTGGAGAGGTCTCGATGCCACAGCCTCGTTGACCTCACCAGGTCCCTTTTCTGGGGGTCCTGGCCCCCGGCGGTAAGCCCACCTTGTGTGGCCTGGGGCTGGGACCTCCTTCGCGCCCTGCTGCTATAGCTTCACCCGCGGGGTCTGTTTTTTTTAATCCCGACCCCTCGGAATACCTTGCGGGTAGCGTCGGGGTCTAACAACCCAACCCCGCGAGGTGTGGGAGCAGTGACGCTGGCTTTTTGTTTTCACGTACGTTCCCTGGTAGCATGCGGGCACGCAGTCGGGTAGTCACGTGCCCTTCTGTCCCGCGTCTTCTCACCCTGTGCGTTTGTTGGGTGCTGTCTCCTCTTTTGCACAGTCGTGTCCTGTTCCCCCCCCACCCCTCACTACGGGGACCTCAGCGGGTACATTTGTCTGGCTCTCTGCTCTGCTCCGCTCTTGTGTTCCAATAGTGAGCAGAGTGGGAGCCACTACGAAATATAATGAAGGTTATCCTATAACCCTAGTTATATGAGTAGTGGCGAGCACTCTGCTCTTCACTCACTGAGGACCCCTGTTGGTCTTCCGTTTTAACGGTGAAAGACTAGGGAAGAGCAGGAGTACGGTCACACCCCTCGCTTATATGCATGGGCGGATGTGGGCGTGGCCGGACAGGTGTAGGTGCATTGTTGCTGAAAGTTTTCAAATTCACAGTATGTGATGGGGAATATTTCAATAGTGAGCAGAGTGCTCGCCACTACTCATATAACTAAGGTTATAGGATAACCTTCGTTTTCTTATCAGTCCTGGACTATTCGAAAGGCAACCGGTTCATGCTTCCGCGTTCGCGTTTTGCGCTCTGATTGGCCACTGCTGTTTCTGGTCGCACCAATCGTGTGACGGCAAGTTCGTTCGCCGGTTAAGCTTAGGCACTCTTTCGAAGTTGGTTAAGGTTAGAGTTTGTCTTAGAGCATGGCGATAGAACGCCAGCCAATCAACGCCAGTTGATTCCAAACTCTAACCTTAACCAACTTCAAAAGAGTCGCCTAAGCTTAACCAGTGATAAACTAGGCGTTAGGTAGTTTGCTGCTGGTCGAGGCGGAAATGGGCGCGTCACGCGATTGGGCGCACATGTCACATGACCAGAAACGTCAGTGGCCAATCAGATTCGCAAAATGCATGAACCGGTTCCCTTTCGAATAGACGCGTCCTGGACCAGTGGCGGCCGGCCGATAGGGGGCGCTGGGGCGCCGCCCCCCCCCCTGGTTGAGAGAGAGGGAGAAGAAGAACTTGTGTTTTTTATTTTAGATATTTTGAAGCCCTAAAAATAAACTAAACATGTTTAAAATGAATAATAATTACTATTAAAATGCACAATAACGTTAATATAGTATATAAATCATTGTTTTGTGCATGCTATTCTTTCTCCCCCCTCGTTTGTGATTGACGTCACTCTCAGAAATCTACCTACCTCTAAACCTGGGCGCTAGTCCTTAACGCACGTTGACTCGGCGTCACTGCGCGCAAGCGGCCAATGTAAATGATTCAAGCAAATAAATGTAGCCTATCAAGGGTCATAAATATGATGTCTTGGGGCGCGGCTTTCTAGCGCTCCAAGCAAGCAGGGTCACTGGTGTGTTGTCACTCCCTCCACACAGAACGGAGAATTTGCTAGCTTACTAGTAGCTACCATGGATCATGGAGGCAGAAAATCCCAACCTCGAAAATTCAGGTAAATCCCTCAAAACAATACCTTTTGAGAGATGAACACTGGAGTGAAAGAGTTTCGACCTTATCAGCCTGATATCTCAATTCAGAAACAATCAACAGACAGAGGAAGACAATATACTCTGTCGTTTTCTAGCTGGTGGTAAGAAGTGTTGGCTACTTGGCTAACAAGAAGCTATATGCTAGCTGGATGCAGTCATGTAAATGCTGTTGCTTTCCATTCCTGCTTTTTAAAACGACGGGACAGATACAATGCCCATGGACTGTTACTTGAGTTTCTTTTTGAGTGGATAAAAAAAATAAAAAAAAGTTGATTAAGGCTTGTGGACAGCTGAATACCTCGCCCCCTTCAACTCTTCTGATGGTAAGTCTATGTTTAATTTACCCAAGCCAGCCTTGGCTCTTTTAACAATATGCAAAATATGCTGTACTCATACTGAAGTTATTCTTGGTATATACTGTATACTACTAGGTCTGATCCTTTGCAGTTCCTTCTCATTTGTGTAACGTTAGTGCTTGGGATTCCACGTCATGCTGTGTGTTTGAGAGAGAGTGAAAGAGAGAGATAGAGAGATAGAGGAGGGGGATACTAATTAATTTCGCCGTGGGGGGTATAACCCACGGGACAATATATTGGTAACTTGTTTCAAATGACAAGATATACCTCTGTGATTATTATTGTACGGATCTGAATACGGGCGTGCGCGTGGGAGCATGCACAAAGATATTACAGTGATAATATGCTGCTCCCGAGTCCGAGAGAGAGAGAGATAGAGCGAGAGAGAGCAAGAGCGAGAGAGAGAGCGAGAGAGAGAGAGAGCGAGAGAGAGAGAGAGTTTTGAGATCTGGGCGTGCGTGTTTGTGCCTGCACCTATTGGAAACGTGGCTGCATTGACTGTGATCATATATTGATTGATGGCAATGGTGATAGTTGTACCAGTGGCGGCCTGTCCACTAGGGCCGCTGGAGCGCCGCCCGCCCTGGTTGAGAGCATTGAGATAGTAGGAGAAGAAGAACTTGTGTTTTTTTATTTTAGATATTTTGAAGGCTTGAAGCCCTAAAAATAAACTAAACATGTTTAAACACTAGAGGGCTCACCACCTCCATTATAGCCCCTCTTCTATAAATAGCCTAGCTAATTACCGTAATCCCATGCACCTGTGATGAGGATACATTTTTCCTCCTGTCTCACCGTTTGGAACTGACAATGGAGCAATTGACAACTGTTCTGATTTAACCCTTCATTCACCATCATTCACCTTTGGACAACAATAAACTCTGTAAACAGCAGCAACTTGGGACATTCCATATTTACATCACAAACTTTGGGACTGAGTAAGATAATTAATTGCGGGTGCATCGTGGACGCTTGTCGATTCATTGGGGAGCGACAAGTGGACACTACAAAGTAGAAAAATTCCTCATGGAAGAAGGACGTGTGCTGAGTGAGTACATAATAGGAAAATTCCTCATGGAAGAAGGACGTGTGCTGAGTGAGTACAACGCTGGAAAAACTCCTCACGAAAGAAGGACATGTGTGAGAATTCCCTCATGAAACATGATAAAAAGATGTGATTATAAGTATAGGACAACTTTCCTCACAAAAGAAAGCGAGGTAAGAAGATTTGAAACCTCTGTTATTGGATTACCTGAAATTGAAATGGATAGCGTGAAGAGCTGTAAACGCCTTCCGTGAAGATGGAATTGTTTGGACGCTATGCTGTAATTGCAAATGGGAAAGTGAGTCGGGACATTGTCACATTGCTACATTGTTTTTTTTTAACTTACATTTTTATTTGCATTTTTGATTTACAAACATCTCAGACAATACAATTGCTACATTGTTGCAGTTCTGTGCGAACGCCATGAGGAGGATCCTAACGTCAGACAAATTAATTGTGATATTGTGGATTATGGAACGGACTGGAAGCCGTATTAAATGGAACGGATTGGATGCCGTATTATGTTGAACCATCACAATTAATGTCGTTTGGACGTGTGGAAACGAAATTGTTCGCTTGGACATTGCGGATGTGTGGCAATAAATTCCCAGTTCTATATAGGCCTACATCGGTGAAAAATTTAAGTTTCTTTTTATTGTATTATATTACGTTACTGCATTCATAAGCAGAAAGAAAAGGAAACCCACTTTTGAAGGCTCTGACGTCACACCAAGTGAATGCAACATTCAAACTACAAAGGATAAATAAAAAGAATAAATAACATGTCTGAAGCCAAGATGAGTCCAACCAGTCATGGAGGTAGTAAGACAGCCTCTATGATTAGAAAGGCTAAAGCTGAAAAGGCAGGCCTGGTGACACGTTTTGCCTATTTAAAGAAAAGGCAAGAGCTTGAGAAGCAGCAAGCAGCTATAAGGGCCTTACAAGAGGAGCTTGAGCTGCAAACTAACATCGAAGCCATAGCTGCAAAAATAAGAACATTGTCAAGTTTAGAGGAACAAAATCAACGGTATAATCAAATCTTGACTGAGAGGCGCAGCAAGGAATTGGCAGATGAATATCATAATAATAACGCTGATAATGTTTATATTAATCACTGTGATGATTTCAGCTCCAAGGAGTGCAAGTACAAAATACTTAAACTCCCCCTTAAGCCAAAGTTGGGGTTGGAGTCCAAAGGCGAGGACGACGGTGATGATGGGGACAGTGAGGAGGAGGACAAGGACGGCGTCGATTATGACGTCGATAATGAAGAAGAGGATGACGATTCGATTCCCTTTTATGTTCCCTCCAGGGAGTGGTTGATGAAACATAGCCATGAAGAGGAGGATGAAGAAGAGGACGACGATTTGATCGCATTTTATGTCCCCTCCATTCTGACTGTGCCTCAAGAGGACATCGAAGATGATGATGAGGAGGAGGACGACGTTGATGAAGATGGGGATGACAATGACTATTCAATCCCACTTTATGTTCCCTCCAGGGTGTGGGTTGAAGGCGACCTGCTGAGTCCTACCCAGAGACTTCCTCAGAATGAACCAGACGATGATGATGATGGGGACGGTGAGGAGGAGGACAAAGTTGATGAAGAGGAGGATGCCGATGACGAAAGCAGAGAGGAAGAAGCAGTGACAGAGGAAATCACTGTGTAAGACGCTGTTACGACCCTGGCTCATGGGTACGCAACCTATGTGTAATCAACACCAAAACCATGTGCTCTAACTCAAAAATGCTACTAAACCAAGGAACTACTAATATAACTATAAGCTAATGTACTGGTAACCCAACGGACAAGGACTGTAAGAACCTGACAGCTCTTTCACTAGGCACAGACCGTGCATGTGTGTTTCTGGGTCTGCCTTTGAAGCTCCCCAGCAGGTAACCAATCAGCACTAATTGGCTAATTGGCAGCCCTCACCTGCCTGCCCTGGTGACACAGGAGTGACCAGGCCTCTAGTACATAACACCTCCCCCACCAAACTGGTTGCCCAAGAGGCAACCACTACACAACAACCCATAAACAAAACAAAAACAACTGTGACCCCTTAGTTGTCAGGGCCTCTACCACAACAGCGATAACGGGTACCACAAACACCGGTACTACGATCGTGAGAGGGCGGCTGCTAGCACGTTGTCCCTCCCACGAATGTGGCGAATATCCAAGTTATACGCCTGGAGGAACAAACTCCATCGCATCAAACGATGATTCGAATTCACCATGCTGCGAAGAAAAACCAAAGGGTTATGGTCTGTATACACAACAAGGGGTAAACTGGAGGATCCCACGTAAACATCAAAATGGTTCAAGGCAAGAACCAAAGCGAGCGCCTCCTTCTCTATAGTAGAGTAGTGCAGTTGATGCCTGTCAAACTTTTTAGAAAAGTAGCACACTGGGTGCTCCACCTCTAATGCATCCTCTTGCAGGAGGACGGCTCCAGCACTGAGGTCACTAGCATCCACTGCCAACTTGAATGGCAGTTGAAAATCGGGAGCTGACAGAATGGGAGCGCTAATCAGAATACCCTTGATGCTCTCAAAAGACTGTTGACAAGTATCAGTCCACACGAAAGGTACCTTAGGACTGAGCAGATTGGTCAAAGGGGCAACAACAGAAGCAAAGTTCCTACAGAAACTCCTATAGTACCCTGCCATACCTAGGAAGCGCTTTAACTCCCGCCTGGTGATGGGAGCAGGGAAGCCCACTATAGCCTCCACCTTAGCTGTAATGGGGCACACATGCCCACGTCCAACCACCTTACCCAGGTAGGTAACCGTGGCCTGTCCAAATTCACATTTCGCAAGGTTAACTGTCAAGTTAGCATCACCCAACCGCTTGAACACTTCGGCCAGATGCTCCACATGTTGTGACCAAGAGGAACTGTGGATAACCAGGTCATCCAGATATGCCTCACAGAACGCTACCCCGCCCAGGACCTTGTTCACTAGCCGCTGAAACGTCGCTGGGGCATTTCGCATGCCAAAGGCCATCACTGTATACTGGCAGAAACTCTCTGGTATGACAAAAGCGGATATCTCACGTGCTCGCGGAGTAAGCGGAACCTGCCAGTATCCCTTTAGCAAATCCAATTTACTTACAAAGGCTGCTGAACCCACCCGATCGATACAGTCGTCCATCCGAGGCAGAGGGTACGAGTCCGGCTTGGTTACTGCATTAACTTTACGGAAATCAGTACAGAACCGATGAGTGCAGTCTGGCTTATCAACAAGCAGGCAGGGGGAGCTCCACCCACTAGAACTGGGCTCCGCAATGCCATGTCTCACCATATAGTCTACTTCCTTACTCAAGATCCTTCGTTTTTCCGGATTCACCCTATAGGCATGTTGCTTAATTGGCCCTGCACTACCAACATCAATGTCATGCTCGAGTACATTAGTACGACTAGGGACATCAGAAAACAAAAGTGTATGCTGTCTAAGTAGGCGCACCACATCCGTACACTCAGGAAGTGGTAAGTACGACAGGTGTGAGTCCAAGTCACCTAGTATCTGGGTGTTTGGCAACCGGCCCTGAGAAATCTCCTTCGACACAGAACAGTCTGCTACAATAGGAGATGCAGAAACTGTTAGAACAGCCACAGGCTTGACCCCTGACTGGTCAATCTGAGCCCTATCATTGTACGCCTTCAACATATTGACGTGACATAATCTACTCTTGCGCCTGCGGTCGGGAGTTTTAATCAAGTAGTCGACCTCACCAACTTTGCGCTCAATGGAGTATGGCCCACTGTATTTAGCCTGTAATGCAGACCCAAGAATAGGCGAGAGAACCAACACCTTGTCTCCCGGTGAGAACACCCTATGTCGGGCCCGCCTATCATACCACACCTTAATTTTTCCTTGGGCTACCTTTAGGTTCTCTTTCGCTAGTTCACATGCTCTACTAAGCTTAAGCCTGAAGTCACACACATAGTCCAACAAATTAGTAGAGGAAGGAGTCTGGTCAGCCAACCACTTTTCCTTCAGCAGTTTCAAAGGACCCCTCACTGTGTGGCCGAACACCAGCTCAGCCGGGCTGAATCCAAGAGACTCCTGGGTTACCTCCCTAGCAGCAAACAGAAGCAAAGGAATTCCATCATCCCAGTCTTTGTCGAACTCCGTACAATATGCCCGCAGCATTGTTTTGATAGTCTGGTGAAATCTCTCCAGCGCCCCCTGGGACTCTGGATGATAGGCAGAGGAAGGGCAATGCTGGATAGACAACTGCTGGAGGACCTGAGCAAAGAGACGGGACATGAAGTTAGACCCTTGATCTGATTGAATGACCTTTGGTAGACCAAAAGTCAAAAAAAACCTAACCAGAGCTTTGGATATAGCTGGGGCTGTGATCTTGCGTAAAGGAATGGCTTCAGGAAAACGGGTCGCTGCACACATAATAGTCAAAAGGTACTGGTTCCCTGTCTTAGTTCGAGGGAGGGGACCAACACAGTCAATGAGGATCCGCTCAAAAGGTTCCCCAACGGCAGGGATAGGCTGCAGAGGAGCCTGAGGGATCTTCTGGTTTGGTTTACCAACCACCTGACACACATGGCACGAGCGACAATATTGTGCCACATCTGACTTCAAACCAGGCCAACAAAAATGTCTCAGCACACGGTCATAAGTCTTCCTGACCCCCATGTGACCAGCAAGATCATGATCATGTGCTAGATGCAGTATATCAGGACGATACACGGCTGGAACAACAATCTGAAACACACTGCCCCAGTCATCCAGACTGGACAGGTTAGGTGGTGTCCACTTTCTCATGAGCACGTTGTAACTGAGGGGTACAATTCCCTGACTGTATTGATAAGTATGGTATCATTAAACCACTACCGCTTTATGTACTTTAACTACTGGCCATACAGTACACGATATCTAAATATGATGAACACTTTCCCACCATGAAACCAAGTCCACACAAAGGTAATAATCAAATATTTAATATATAGCAAAAGGTACATATAATATTCACCATTACATTTATGATTTGAATGCTCTTGTAAGGCAAATGAGTAGTCGTAGGCAAATCAACACTGAATGTCCAATCTCTGGTTACGCAGGAAGCAAGTATACAACCTGGCTCTTAGGGAATTATATCTATGGTCACTTAATGATTATAGCTGGATATACTGTAGGGGTCCTCCCGGTTGTAGGCCGGTAGGGGGGGTAGGAGAGCCGTCGGCCGTATCCCGTCTGGTCAACGATGTCTAGAGAGACTTCACGTACAGAAGACAGTGCAGTAGAATCTTGATCCACAGATGAATACACCTTGGCTCTCTTGTAGGCTGTAGCTGTAGCTGTAGCTCCACAGTGAAGAAGAAGCGAGGCGACCTCAGTCTGGTCTGAGCGCCGTCTCACCTTGACTCCTTTCGGGGTAGATCCAACACTCACCGGTGTTGGCGATTATCCGCTCCACAAATCAAAGTACCAAAGCAAATATATATTCCATGCCGCATAGGGCTCAGCAGTCGTCGGGTAGGTAATCCAATGTACAGGTCCACTCGGTCCTCGCCTAGAACTCCTCGGATGAAAGCACCACGTGTGGTCTGCCCAACCTGGTTAAGACTCTAGATAACACGAGGAAGCGATGGGGGTGCTGCTCACTTTAGAACTCTAACCGCACGATGCACCATACATAATAGACTATTATTACTTAATAGAAATACGGTGCCAAACTCTGGCAATTCAGCTATTAATTCGCACGAGGTCTCACTGCTATTCTAAGGCCAAACAGGCCATACTACACCGCACGCGGTATCGTGGGGTGAGGCTTCACGTTCTGTTACTTAGTTGGGTAGAAGGGTAAAGGACTAAGAGGAATTCTACATTTCTTGCGCCATATTTATACGCACAGTGAACAAATAGGGCCACTCTGCTTTCGGTAGCCGTATTCCTGCGCGGAGCCGGGGCTAGTAAGGGCATGTCTCGTCGGTACCTTTGAACTTGAACGCCAGGGGCTGGTCCCTGGCGCCTGGTCCTTTTGTCCAATAAGAGAATGAACTATTATGGGCTGTAGTAGAATAAAGGAATATTCCGTGTATATGTACAAGGAATATACAAGGGATATCAAACGATATACAAATACTATTCAATATATATCCATAAATAAATATATATATTCGGTTTAATCTGATCCTTCACAACAGCCGCCCCCTAATTAGTCCCACCTAATTAGCTAAGAAGAGACAGATTAACCGCACTGTCCACTACTCAATGTCCGCTGTAAGGGTCAGTCAACTCACAAAGTCATAGGGTCATGGTCGTCATCGATAGTATCGGGGAGCCTTGGCAGTTCTATTAGCCTCGCCACGGGTCGGGTGTAAGTCCGCCCTTGGACGAGCACTTCAGCTGCTCGGACCTTTCCATCGGCACCGGTGATCACTTTGCTTACGCGGCCAGCCGGCCACATAGCTCGGGGTAGTGACTGGTCGATAATCATAACGACTGTTCCTTCTGTCAAATTGTCTCTCTCTTTTACCCACTTCTGGCGGGTCTGTAGAGACGGTAGGTAGTGGAGTAGGAAGCTGTTCCAAAACTTGTCAGCCAGTACTTGACTGTACCTCCACATTCTTCGGCCGTTCGCTTCTTCAGGCCTGTACATTGTCTGTGGTAGCGCGGGGTCCAGCCGCACCATCAAGAGTGTGTTGGGGTGACTGGGTCGACATCTGCTACATCACTTGAGACGTAACCGAGGGGCTTTGAGTTCAATACTCCCTCGATCTCCGTGAGGACTGTCATTAGGACTTCTTCTGCCACGGTCTGGGCCCCAAGCACGGCGTACAGGGCTGTCTTTATGGAACGTACTTCTCGTTCCCAGGTTCCACCGAAGTGAGGTGCGTTCGGGGGATTAAACTGGAAGTCAATCTGGGATGGAGCGAGGTGGGTCTTAAGTTCTGGGCCCATAGCTTGGAAGCTCTCTCTCAGCTCTCTTTCTCCGCCTTTGAAGTTTGTCCCGTGATCAGACAACAATGTAGACGGTTTTCCTTTCCGTGATGTGAATCTTCGGAAGGCCATAAGGAATGAGTCTGTGCTCATGGTTGGGAGGAGTTCGATATGTATCGCTCTGGTGGTCATGCATTTGAATACAATACCCCACCGCTTCTCGGTTCCTCTTCCTCTCTTTATATACAGCGGGCCGAAACAGTCCATACCGGTGGAGTGAAAGGGCTTGTCGCCGAGTCGGAGGCGACAGGGAGGTAGGTCAGCCATCCGGGGTATACTGGGCTGCGCGCGCCACTTACGGCAGTCTAGACAGGTTCGCTGGAAGCGCCG
Organism: Notolepis coatsorum; assembly: GCF_963971535.1. Lineage (NCBI taxonomy): Eukaryota > Metazoa > Chordata > Actinopteri > Aulopiformes > Paralepididae > Notolepis > Notolepis coatsorum. The sequence goes on along the minus strand of NC_140172.1, from coordinate 92,833,327 downwards.
CACTGCTTCTCTCCCTTGCAGTATCCAATAACGACGTCTGATCTCCGCGAAGACTCTCTCTGCCCCTGCGTGGTGCACATCCTCGTCGTATTTCTTTATGATCAGCTCCGTGACCTTGTGTCGGCTGTTCAAGACTATCGGGTACTTGACGTCATCCGGTAAGTCTGGGGCTCTCCGCAGACAACCACCCACTCTGATGAGACTAAGGGCGTCACTCTCGGGTGCCAGGTGGAGCAGTCTGCTGTCTGATGGGACGGGCTTTCCTCCCTGTAGACAGGCTAGCTCATCGGGGAACGAGTCTCTCTGGGCTCGTTGTAGTAGAAGAAGTTCTGCTTCTTCGTAGTCAGCTGCTGAAATGTCAGTTGTGGGCTGAACCTCTGGGTGGTGCCACAGAAATGTCTTTAGCTGCGCACTCTCTAGGGTGAGGCAATCGTCTAGAACCGGGTCTGTGGGGACGAGTGTGTGTGTCAACCCACAGAACATAGGTTTCTTGTTCTCTGCCTCCTCTTTACTCGCCTCCCGTGGGGTGGGTGTAGGCCACTCTTCTTCCGGGAGCTTGAGGAACTCTGGCCCGTCACTGTAGAGGTTGTGACGGGTGAGGTCATCCAGGGACATTCCCCGGTTGATGACGTCAGCTGGGTTGTGTTTGGTGTCCACATACCTCCAGCTGGTTACTTCTGTTAACTCTTGAATCTCGGTGACTCTGACTCCCACGAAGACCTTGTATCTGCACGAATCAGACCGGATCCATGTGAGTACTGTCGTGGAGTCTGACCACAAGATTGTTCTTTGCACCGGGATGGTGAGTTCACGTTGGATTAACGTGGCGAGCTGCGCTCCTGCTAGGGCTGCGCAGAGCTCTAGACGCGGGATAGATTGTTGCTTGCGTGGGGCTATTCTTGAGCGAGCCAGGATGAAAGCAGTATGTATTTCTCCTCCCTCCTCTCGGGCACGCAAGTAAGCCACCGAACCGTAGGCTACTTCGGAGGCGTCGCTGAATACGTGCAGGTCGATCTTGCATGTCTCTGGCCTCACTGTGGGTGGGAAGTAGCTGCGGCGTATATAATATCACCTGGGAGTGAGCGGAGTTCCGTCTCCCACTCTCTCCATGTGGATGCAAGGTGTTCGGGTATGGGATCGTCCCAGCCCTGGTCTTTGTCCCATAGCGCTCTTACAATCATCTTTGCCCTGGTGGTGTAAGGTAGAATACATCCCAACGGGTCATATTGTCTGGCGAGTGTTCTGTATACACTCCGTCTGGTGGTCGGTATTGCCGTCGACCTTCCCTGCTCCTTGATCAGGGGTTTGTGTCTATAATGGAGCGAGTCAGTTTTGAAGCGCCAGACTAGTCCTAGTGTCATTTCTTGGGCTTCTCCTGGGATGGTCGCCATCCAGGTGTCGCTGCTCGCTGCCTTATCATCGGGGGAGAGACTGCGCAGTACTTGCGGGTCGCTGCTGGCCCACTGCCTGAGATCAAAGCCGCCTTTGATCAGGGAGGCGCGGAGCAGCGCACAACGTCCCCAGTCAATTTTCTTTATGTGTCCCGCTGTGATTCGCTTGTTAATCTCAGCGCGGTACACAGCCTCTTGAGCGGGGTCTTTGGCTAGGCGCCGCTCTGTGTTCAATAGATACCGCTCCGTCGCCTCTTTTGTGGCGTGAAAGGTGGGCATTCCCTCTCGCCTCAGGAGTGGAGTTGCGTATCTCATCACTCCGTTGACGTTGACTCTCTTTGTCCCGTGCTCGAGGAGGGCTATAGCGTAGATATCTTCCTTAGAACGAATGTCTTTCTTTTCGTTCTTAAAGGGCATTGTCTCTAGTGTCCATAGCCTCTCGACATGCTGCAGGAGTGTGGTGTCTCCTTCTGTCGCTCTGGAGTGGAGGCAGCTAGTGGCTGCTGTTCGGTTAAGAGACTTGGCGAGGGGGCCTTGTAATGTCCATCCTAGGCGGGTCTCGACTGCTGCAGGACAGCCTCTGGGTCCTGTATGGACCCGGTCTATCGGGACTATGAGGTCTGCATGGTCGGAGCCTATCAGCAGGGTCGGGGTGGCACCGTCTATGAGCGGGATAGGGAGTTGACGCAGGTGCACATATTTATCCATCAGCTTGGCGATGGGGTAGGTGTACTGCGATAGTCCTATTTCTTGGCTGGTGAAAGCATTAGTAATCCTATACCGTTTCTCGGGCTGCCCGCTTGCTGCGATAGTGAAGGAGACATTCTCGCCCTTTATCGTCTTTAGATCTCTTCTTATTGTCCGAATCGTCATCTGGTTCTTGCTCCCCCGCAGCCCCAGCTGGGCCGCAGCGGACGCGAGGAGAAGGGTCTTCTCTGACCCGTCGTCAAGGACGGCGTAAGTGTCCATGACCTTATCTTGGTAACTCAGTGTTACACGGACCACCTTTAAGAGCACCTGGGCGCCGCTGCTGCTAGCGGGGTCAATGTACATAACACTTGCCTTTGTGCTGCTGGATGGTGCAGGCTTTCTTTTGTTACTGTCGTGTAGGACATCTAGATGGGCTCCGTCACACCGACTACACCTCTTCTTTAGGCGGCACTCGGCTGCCATGTGACTGCGCGCACATCGGTAACAGCGCCTGTTGGACTTTATCCAGTGACTCACTTCTTCAGCGGTCATCTTCTTGAACTGGTCACATTGTGACAACCAGTGTTCCTTCTCGCAGTACGGGCACACCATCTTCCACTTCTCTTTCATCGAGGGGGTACTGTGGTTCTTGCTGCTCGGTACTGATTCTGATTGGTGCATGACAGTCACCGATCTTCGGCCATCGTTTACTCTCCTAGGTCCCTCTCTGGAGCTGGATGTGCTCCGCACGAACGTATCCAGCCGTAGGCTGCTGACTTCTCTCGCCAGGAAGTCGGCTAGGTCTAGGAGGGATGGCTCGGGACCGTTAGGATCACGGTGGTCTCTTTGCCGCCTGAAGCGCTCCTGTCGGGCGGGCGGCAGCTTCTCTAAAATCCTCTCGACGTTCGAGTTTGCGTATAGTTCGTGCATACCCTTTTCTCGTTGCGCCCCCAGCATCCCTACCAGGGACTGTACTTTTATAGACAGGTCGTCTAGTGAGCGATTGTCTGTTGCTGGGGGTAGGCGGTCAATATGCCTTATCTCCTGTATTACGTAATCCCATATACGTCCATATCTCTGGTCCAGCGCTGCTAGAGCCGCGGTGTATGGGGTCGTAGAGGTGGCATAGGCCAACGCTATGTTGTGCGCTCTGGGCACTTTCAGGTGCTTCAATAGAATCGCATACTTGTGGCGTTCATCAGCTACATCCACCATCATTGTCTCTAAGCACATCCGTAGCTCCGTGTACTGTGCTCGGTTCTCATGGGTGAAGTCTGGAAACGTCGGTGTGCCAATGTATGACGCCATGGATGGCTGGCACATCGGTGAGCGTTGGAAGAGAGGCCTCCTGGGCGAGTCTCTTCTTACGCCTCTCGGTGGGCTGGTACTGGCAGGGTACCATGGCCCGCTGGTCCAGGTGCTATTCCTCGGGACTGGTCGTGCGTCATGCTCACCCGTGAATCGAGTCGGGGGTCTGTAGCGCAGAGCCGCGGGGGTATAGCTTGGGCTGTACTGGACCTCCTGGTCCTGTGGAGTAATGTGCTGCTGTCGGGCTTGACTCTCCTCTTCTCCCTCTTTTTCTTCTGCCAGGTCATCTAGATCCTGTAGTCGTCTATTTAGCCTCTCCGCGGTGTCCGCCGTTCCTTCCTTGTAGCTGGGTCTCACTTGGACCGGTCGGGGAAGGAGTTCGGAGGGGGGTGTAGACTCTCTCTGGTGGTCGAGTTCAAGGTCGCCTGCTCGGTCAGGGGAGGGTGCCCTTGACACGTGTCTTGACGAGGCCCTGGAACCCCTTGTGGAGGGAGGGGGTGTTGCCCTGGTGATCAGCTGCTCCATTAGCTGCGCTTGTAGTCTGTCGCGCTCGGCTTGTAGTCTGTCACTGCTTCTCTTTGGGCACCGGCAGCGGCACGCTGGGTGTCGGCCCGGTCTCTTGCCATATTCTCTTTTGTCTGAAGGCGTCTCAGCTCCAGCCGTATGTGCTCTTCTTCGCTCCGTTGCTGCGCTTGGAGTTGTTTGCGCTCGCTAAGCGTCTGTGCTTGGAGTCGATCGCGTTCACCCTGAAGTCGATCGCGTTCACCCTGAAGTCGATCGCGTTCGGTAGAGGCTGTCAGGCTGGCGAAGAACGCCTGTGACAGCATCCTCTCCGCCTCGCTGGGGGAAGACGCTTGTAGAGGTGAGCCGCTCCTGGCTGTACCCGTTGGGGATGCGTTCCCCTGCGGGGAGTCCTGGAGCTCTATCTCCTCGGCGCTCTCCTCATCTTGTTCCGTGCAGAGTTCCATCTCTGCAGGGTTGTCTTCCTCCCGGAGCTCTTGGGGGACTACTTCTTCGGTCTTGGCGGGGGGTAAAGTCGTGTCAGTTCCCTCCTGGTCCCCACCGTGAGCTTGGTCAGTTACATTAGAACCCACTAGGGCCTTTGTGGTCGGGGTATCCTGGTTGATAGGGTCGGACATAATTTTACTTTCTACTTTTACCGCGTTTACCGTTTGTAGAAGGCTAGGTAGTATACTGGCAGCGTAATCCTCTAAGTACTGAGGTGGCTGTCGTCTACGCTGCGGGCGTTCTACTTTAGGAGGACCGTTTCGTGGAGTGTTCATCATAGGCCATTTCAATATTAATACCACTATATTAATATTACACTAATTACTCTCCGGCTCGAAGGACCAATTGTAACTGAGGGGTACAATTCCCTGACTGTATTGATAAGTATGGTATCATTAAACCACTACCGCTTTATGTACTTTAACTACTGGCCATACAGTACACGATATCTAAATATGATGAACACTTTCCCACCATGAAACCAAGTCCACACAAAGGTAATAATCAAATATTTAATATATAGCAAAAGGTACATATAATATTCACCATTACATTTATGATTTGAATGCTCTTGTAAGGCAAATGAGTACTCGTAGGCAAATCAACACTGAATGTCCAATCTCTGGTTACGCAGGAAGCAAGTATACAACCTGGCTCTTAGGGAATTATATCTATGGTCACTTAATGATTATAGCTGGATATACTGTAGGGGTCCTCCCGGTTGTAGGCCGGTAGGGGGGGTAGGAGAGCCGTCGGCCGTATCCCGTCTGGTCAACGATGTCTAGAGAGACTTCACGTACAGAAGACAGTGCAGTAGAATCTTGATCCACAGATGAATACACCTTGGCTCTCTTGTAGGCTGTAGCTGTAGCTGTAGCTCCACAGTGAAGAAGAAGCGAGGCGACCTCAGTCTGGTCTGAGCGCCGTCTCACCTTTACTCCTTTCGGGGTAGATCCAACACTCACCGGTGTTGGCGATTATCCGCTCCACAAATCAAAGTACCAAAGCAAATATATATTCCATGCCGCATAGGGCTCAGCAGTCGTCGGGTAGGTAATCCAATGTACAGGTCCACTCGGTCCTCGCCTAGAACTCCTCGGATGAAAGCACCACGTGTGGTCTGCCCAACCTGGTTAAGACTCTAGATAACACGAGGAAGCGATGGGGGTGCTGCTCACTTTAGAACTCTAACCGCACGATGCACCATACATAATAGACTATTATTACTTAATAGAAATACGGTGCCAAACTCTGGCAATTCAGCTATTAATTCGCACGAGGTCTCACTGCTATTCTAAGGCCAAACAGGCCATACTACACCGCACGCGGTATCGTGGGGTGAGGCTTCACGTTCTGTTACTTAGTTGGGTAGAAGGGTAAAGGACTAAGAGGAATTCTACATTTCTTGCGCCATATTTATACGCACAGTGAACAAATAGGGCCACTCTGCTTTCGGTAGCCGTATTCCTGCGCGGAGCCGGGGCTAGTAAGGGCATGTCTCGTCGGTACCTTTGAACTTGAACGCCAGGGGCTGGTCCCTGGCGCCTGGTCCTTTTGTCCAATAAGAGAATGAACTATTATGGGCTGTAGTAGAATAAAGGAATATTCCGTGTATATGTACAAGGAATATACAAGGGATATCAAACGATATACAAATACTATTCAATATATATCCATAAATAAATATATATATTCGGTTTAATCTGATCCTTCACATTTCATCCTCTAAAACCGCCTCTTCAAAGAGGGACGACAAGGAGACATCCTTGTTTTGCTCTAGTACCAACTGCTCATGAGACGGAATCACCTTACCAAACCCCTCATCAGGGCCACTTTTCAACTCAACAAAGAACGTGTCACTAAGTGTCATATCACCATCTAAGTTAACAACCTCATGGGTGTCACATTTGACCTTTGACATTGCGCGTGTTACCGCACACACAGGAAACACTCCTGGATGCTTCTGTGCGAGCTCATCAGGAACCTCAGAAACTACAGGGACGGGAATTACAACTGGAGTAGCCAGCACTTTGCCACCGGCCAAATCGTTCCCTAGAATGAAGGACACCCCCTTTATGGGAATGTGAGAACACACTCCTACGACAACATTGCCTGATACTAAGGGAGAGTTTAGCGAGACCTCATGCAAAGGAGTATTCACAAAGCCTCCTCCAAAGCCCTGAACAATGGCACCGGAATGCAATGAAGAATCTTCCGAAAATGGCAAAATCCCATCCAGAATGAGAGACTGGAAAGCTCCTGTATCTCTCCATATTGTAATAGCCTGCCTTGATCCTAATTCACCAACCAGTGAAACAAATCCATCCATCCTAAATGTTGAGGAGCCCTCTAGCTCCCTGTCTGCACCTTTGATACTTTGCACCCCACCCTCTAATGTCGGCATAGGTGTCCTGTCTATGATTTCTACCAGAGCCACAGTTTTTACATTTTTCTGCTTAAGCACAGGGCATCCAGCAACGATATGACCAGGCTCCTTACAGTAAAAACAGATAACCCCCTCTGGGAATGCACTAGCAGAGCCACCTTGCCTAGGAGTCGAAGTAAACCGACCAGCAGACACGGGTGCCGGGAACCGGCTCCCCTGAGAAGGACGCCTACTACCCCTGGACTCCACACGGCCCTCCTCTACAAAGACAGATTTGTGTGTTAACACAAACTCATCAGCCAAGACAGCAGCGTCGGCTATCTTCGATACCTTATGCTCATTTAGATGTGTGGAAACGTTATCAGGAACACACCTCTTAAATTCCTCTAGGAGAACCAACTGTCTGAGCTGCTCCCTTGACTCTGCTTTTTGCGAGGTGCACCACCGGTCAAACAGGTTCTCCTTCTCTTTTCCAAATTCAACATAAGACTGCCCCTCCTGCCTACGATAACCTCTAAAACGCTGACGATAGGCCTCGGGGACCAACTCATAAGCCCTCAATATGGAAGCTTTAACCAGCTCATAATCAGCGCTTTGTTCAAGGGACAGAGCAGTGTAGGCTTCTTGTGCCCTACCAACCAAAACACATTGCAGCAGCAGTGTCCAGGCGGTATCAGGCCACTTCAATGTGGTTGCCACCCGTTCAAAAAGGGGAAAATATCTTTCCACGTCTTTCTCAAAGAATGGTGGCACCATCCTAATATTCCTGCCTACATCAAACCCGGAACGTGACTCTGGATGCAGAGAACCCGCCTGCAAGGCAGCATGCTTAAATGCAAGCTCCTTCATTGCACGATCGTGCTCTCTCTCCTCTCCTCTTGTTGTAGCTGTTTTTCCTTAAGCTCCCGCTCTCTCTCATCTCTCCTCTCCTCTTGTTGTAGCTGTTTTTCCTTAAACTCACGCTCTTGTTGTAGCTGCTTTTCCCTAAATGCCAACTCCCTAGGCCCCCAATCGATGGCAACACCTTCCGCCACGCCAGAGAGTTGTGGAGACACCTCAGACAAAAGAAGCTCATCCACCGTTGCCACAATCACCTGCTCCTCAATGAGTATAGCCCTCAAAGTCCCCAAGGCAGTCGTTTTTAACCGCTTCTCACTGGCAGTAAGCTCCACATTGTAGTGCACAGCAAGCTTCAGAAGCTGCTCTTTGGAAAACCTTCCCAACATCTCGTCAGAGGGGTTCTCAACAAAATCCTTAATGGTAGCCATCGTTACTGTACCAGTCACCACAAGCTACTCACTTTACCCTACAGTCACTAAGAACCACTAACAAACCACGAAGAACCACCAAAGAACCACTGAAGAACCATGAAGAATGGTAATGCCAATAATAACAACCATAAAGGGACGCGGTGGAAATGTGAGCTCTACGGAGCGCACCTTTCCAGGTTGCACAAACAAACAAAAAAAATATATAAAAAAAACACACCCACCCTAAATAGACGTGTCATACACGCAGGGTGTTAGGTGCTACCAGGTATGCTCACCAAACACTTAAACAAACAAAATAAATCCAACAAAATATTCCAAACAGGTGCGCCTTCTAACCTGATGTGACCACATATGCTTCTACGTCTAAACTGCAGAAAACCCCGGCCTACCACATGTCTACCCTAAGAAACACTAAATCAAGCCCTACCACACTACCTGTGTTTCCTGGCCGCCCTAACCTACCTACCCTTAAACTAATGCCCTGTAGACCTAACTTTCTTCAACCACACCTGCTACCAGTCAAAGATCATATACAATCATTTCATTGACCGCCCCAGGAGTACGCGGTGCACCGGACGCTAACCAACAACCAGAAAATAATATCCCTATCTACATGTGGTGCCTACTAAACTATATATTTTAACAGCATAAGTAGTCACATCAAATTACAAACAAATACGGCATACTCACCTGTTTGATGAAAATGGCTCAGCCCCCACGTTACACCATGTGTAACGAACACCACCCAAACCATAATATGATGACACCCCGTGCAACACAAAAAAAAATCACCAAACAAAGTGCTAGGGGTAAAAGATCCCGGACGAGCGCCCAATTGTTACGACCCTGGCTCATGGGTACGCAACCTATGTGTAATCAACACCAAAACCATGTGCTCTAACTCAAAAATGCTACTAAACCAAGGAACTACTAATATAACTATAAGCTAATGTACTGGTAACCCAACGGACAAGGACTGTAAGAACCTGACAGCTCTTTCACTAGGCACAGACCGTGCATGTGTGTTTCTGGGTCTGCCTTTGAAGCTCCCCAGCAGGTAACCAATCAGCACTAATTGGCTAATTGGCAGCCCTCACCTGCCTGCCCTGGTGACACAGGAGTGACCAGGCCTCTAGTACATAACAGACGCTGAGAGGGAGAGGTACAGTGTCGATGATACAGAGTGCTGCAGAGGAAATGTAGGAAGAACCTGAAACAGCACCAGCAAAACCAACCATTGACTCTGCTACATGTACACCTGATGAAGACGAGGATGAAAATGATGATGAGAGAGAGGCATCGGATGACTCCACAGATGAGGGTACTGGGAAACCAGATGATGTGCACGACTGCAGCTCCTCAGAGAATGAAGCAGAGGAAGAGGAAGATGCACATAAGGAAGAAGCTTATCAAGTGAAGCCCATGGAAGCCCATGGTGTTACCGGGGCCGGTGGTGGCCGAACACTTTCGAATGTGCCAGTTTCCAAGAGGAGAAACTACGAAAGACGACGGCGTAAGGAAAACTGGGAAAGAATGGCTGAGACTTCCCGACCGACTTACCGCAGACAGTCCTGATGACCCTGATGGAGAGTCACAACCAGTAGACATTGGCTATATGCCTATAGAGCTATAGGGCTCTGTTGACCATCGAATAGACATTGGCTATATGCCTATCAGAGCTATATGGCTCTGTTGTTTAAAAAAAAAGGAAAGAAAAAAGAGAGGCATTATTTCTTTGGCTCATGTATGTAGATCTTGTATGTTTATATTTTAGAACAGTACCCATAATAATGGAACCAGTTGTTGGACCAAAGCCTGACCAACAGCCTAGTGCTTGAAGTACTTTGATATTATGGAAATACCTTGACTGTTACTTGACTCGCTAACTAATTTGTTCTTCCCATGCACAGGGACAACAAGCGAAAACCAGGACCCAGTCAAGCTTATTTGTGTTTGGAATTATGATTTGAAATTGATTATGTCGGTAGCTTCTCCGATATATATATATATATATTTTGTCACTGTGTTTAGTTTAAAGCACAATTAGGCGCCGATATGTAGAAGAATGGCCAGCTATAATGAACACTCACCTGACCATGTTATTTGTTTTATAATTGTGTAGACACAATTAGGGGCCGGTGTAAAGGCCATATGAGTGTTTTGGTTATTAATATTATTATTATTTTGTTTAGAATAAGTGTCTTATTTATGTTTGAACACTAGAGGGCTCACCGCCTCCATTATAGCCCCTCTTCTATAAATAGCCTAGCTAATTACCGTAATCCCATGCACCTGTGATGAGGATACATTTTTCTACCTGTCTCACCGTTTGGAACTGACAATGGAGCAATTGACAACTGTTCTGATTTAACCCTTCATTCACCATCATTTACCTTTGGACAACAATAAACTCTGTAAACAGCAGCAACTTGGGACATTCCATATTTACATCACAAACTTTGGGACTGAGTAAGATAATTAATTGCGGGTGCATCGTGGACGCTTGTCGATTCATTGGGGAGCGACAAGCGGACACTACAATTACTATTAAAATGCACAATAACATTAATATAGCAAATCTAAATCATTGTTTTTTGCATGCTATTCTATCTCCCCCCCCCCCCCCCCCCCCCGTTTGTGATTGATTTGTCAGTGACGTCAGTCTATTAGAAACTACCTCCGAATCCGGGGCGCTCTACAAAACGCATTGACGCATTGATTGATTGGCAAGCGGCCAATCGTAATGAATCTAGTAAATACATTTTTGCCTATCAATGGTCATAAATATGATCTGGGGGGCGGGCTTTGGGGGGCTGGCTGGTCGCGGTTCCAGGCGCTCCAAGCAAGCACTCTGTGCTCACGCCCCCCTCCACACTCTGTGTTCACTCGTCAGTCGTCACCTGGTAGCTGGATGCAGCTAACGACGGTATAGACTGTTTAAACGTTACTGGAGTTTCTTTTTGAAGTGGATTATGGCTTGTTCAACAACAACAACAACAACAACAACAAGCCTTGTTGTGGACTGGACAGCTGAATATCTCGCCCCATTTAACTCTTGTGATGGTAAGTAAGTCTTGTAACGATAGCTTGGATGTGTGTGTCTGTGTGAGAGAGAGAGATAGAGGCGGATACTAACTAATTAATTTCGGACAATATAATGGTAATTTGTTTAAAATGACAAGATATACAACTGTGATTATTATTAGAGAGAGAGAGAGAGAGAGAGAGAGAGAGAGAGAGAGAGAGAGAGAGAGAGAGAGAGAGAGAGAGAGAGAGAGAGAGAGAGAGAGAGAGAGAGAGAGAGAGAGAGAGAGAGAGAGAGAGAGAGAGAGAGAGAGAGAGAGAGAGAGAGAGAGAGAGAGAGAGAGAGAGAGAGAGAGAGACCTGGGCGTGCATGTTTGTGTAGGGCTATTTGAAACGTGGCTGCATTGACTGACTGTGATCATATAATCATATATTGATTGATGGCAATGGTGATAGTTGTACTCTACCTTGACTACCTACTTAAATATTCGCCAATGCGTGCCTCTGTACATGTTTGCAAAATGTTTGGTATAGCGCCCCCCCTGGAGAAGAATTCACCAGCCGCCACTGAGTTGTACTGTACCTACTTAAATATTCGTACCTTGTGGTTTCGCCGAAGCTCTGACGTGCACAGTAGGCTACTCAGTGTGTGGTTTCGCCAATGTGTGCATGCGCGTGTTTGTGTGTGTGTGTGACATTGTGATACCTTTGTACATGTTTGCAAAATGTTTGGTATAGCGGCCCCCCTGGAGAAGAATTCACCAGCCGCCACCGTCCTGGACTATGGTGACGTTATTTATAGGCATGCTGCGGCCTCAACCCTTAAATCCTTGCACTCTGTATATCACTCTGCCCCAGTGGTGCAGTGGTGGTCCCATGCGGTACCACGCCGACCCAGCAGTTTTCTGAGCAGAAGTACGCGCACGGATGTGCATGCGCGTGCACGCGCGCGCACACAAAAATGCGTTCACAACTTTCACTCGACTCGTCGCGCCGTGCGCCAAGTACCCGGCACTTATCTATCACCTAGTCTTTGCATAATAATAGGATACCAATAGCATAACAAAGAAAGAGAAGTGCAAAACCAAAATACAAGCCCTGTACCCAGGGCCGCCTCAGGGGGTGTGCGAGCAGTGCGGTCGCACAGGGCCTCGCGGGAAGGGGGGCCTCGCAATTTTTTTTTTTTTTTTTTTTTATTATTTTTTTTTTTTGCGAGGCCCCCCTTCCCGCGAGGCCCTTTTTCATCACAGACCTAAAATCTAGTTTTGCTTATATGCTTATATATTTCACATTAGACACGTTTGTAGAATGTGTCTGACTTGTTCCTGCCTCTGCGGCTCTGCAGACTGCAGTTTTCCGGTTTCTGCGGTTTTGCTGCTCTACAGATTTTAGGATAGTGTTTCCGGCCCGGGCTCTTCTCCCGTCCGCCGTAATACCAAATAGAAGAAGAAGAAGACACACGAGGTAGATAATTCAGCGCTATTCATAGGAGCCAGTGGATGTCTTTTCAAAAGCAGCATGGATCAGAAGAAATTACACCGTGGGCCAAGAAAGTCTCCTTCCAACTTTACCATTGGCATGATACTGCGTTATGGTGAGTCAAGCTATTATTATATTCCCGCCGTGGACCTATCTCTCTCTCTCTCTCTCTGGAGCCAAACTGGTCGACTAGCTAATAGTGATTTGATTTGATTTGATATTTTTTATTTTCGTGTCTTACATACAGATGTATGCCCAGCCCATATGGGCTTACAAGACACATAACAATAAGTATATAATAATATACTTTACCAATTACTTAACAAATTACATAGACCAAGATGGCCATAAAAAAAGAAAAATACAAGAAAATACAATAAAACGTAATATAACACAAGCTGTACTCAATGTAAATAAACAGAAAAACAGAAAAACAAGGTGAATTCAAATACAATTATATAGGATACAGTGTGTTTTGTCTCAGGTGCCATGCCTTCTCCAAAAATCCTGCAAAACCGAAGATGTCCTCCACAAAAAAACAACTCAACATACAGCTCTCAGACTGCCAAAACAAATCTGGGTTTGCAATTTGAATTTTTTCAAATAAAGCCCTCCTCAAAGTGGTGTACAAAGGGCAATAAAAAACAAAATGATATTCATCCTCCACCACTCCCAGATCACACAGAACACACAGCCGCTCCTCCTCAGGTTTACCCTGGAATCTACCCACTTCCACAGCCAATGGCAGGGTGCCAGACCTCAACTGGGCACACAGAGACCTCCGTCTTCTCTTTAAGTTTAACATTACATAAGTACTACTAGTAGCTAACGGTGTGTGCCTGGTGTCAGCACCTGGCTGTATGTAGCCGCATAGCTTGCTTCTGCGTTAGCTAATGGTTAGCACAAGCTAACAGCTAACTCAAGGCTAACTGATAGCATCAAACGAACGTTCCCAGCCGAGCGCAGCCGGCAGTTAACGTCGAAGCTAAACAGCTAACTGGCTAACAGTTAGCTCAATCAGCTGTTAGCTAATTAGCTGTTAGCTTGTGCTAACCATTAGCTAACGCAGAAGCAAGCTATGCGGCTACATACAGCCAGGTGCCTGATTGAGCTAACTGTTAGCCAGTTAGCTGTTTAGCTTCGACGTTAACTGCCGGCTGCGCTCGGCTGGGAACGTTCGTTTGATGCTATCAGTTAGCCTTGAGTTAGCTGTTAGCTTGTGCTACGACCATTGACATTAGCTGTGAGAATAGCAGGGGGTTCTGGCACTCTGACTACGACATCATCTTTGACAGAAGATGTAGTCGGGCCTGCACCATGACAAGGCTCTGGCAGCAGCTTATTTTGTCCCGACAGCGAGAGGCCTTTCGTCAACGTGGAGACCTGTGTTACGGCCTTTCGCCCTGCGTTCCTTGGTGCAGGTAAGATTAATGAAAATGTCATGACATTACCCCACTTTTCCTTCCTTCCCCTCCCGAATGTTTTGTTAATAACGATGTTTTTTTCCAGGCAAAACATATGCTACTTCACAACATTTGGAGATACGACATGTGCTGTGTGTGAATGTCTTGGTCGTTTGTGTAGCTTGGGTAGCGTTGGGCCGTTGGCCAAAGCTGTGTGTGTCACAGTACCTGGCTAGCCTATTTAGCTGATGTCGGCCATTGGCTCCTTGCTGCTTTGGTTTCTCTATAGACCCTCTTCTCTTTGGATTTAAGTGTTGATCTTTGTCCTTTTTGATCTCTCATACATGCTCTCTCTCTAACACACACACATGCTCTCTCTCTCTCTCTCTCTCTCTCTCTCTCTCTCATACATGCTCTCTCTCTAACACACATGCTCTCTCTCTCTCTCTCTCTCTCTCTCTCTTTCTAACACACACAGTCTGCCTATGGCGGCCTTTCTCGATGGCTAGGCTGTGCTCGCTGAGTCTGTATAGTCAAGGATCTTCAGTCACAGTGCTCAGGTATTCTGCCACTGTGTACTCTCTGTTTAGGGCCAAATAGCATTTCAATTTCTTTCCAATGTGTCTCTCTCTCTCTCTCTCTCTCTCTCTGTACACTGTATATTGACTGTAGAACGGGAGCTCTCTCTCGCTCTCTCTTTTGCTATATGTTGACTGTATCATGCCCCGCCTCGGGCAGCGCTATTATTTAAGAATATGTTGACTGTATAAAAAAAATTAATAAAAAAAAAAATATATATATATATATATAATTTTTTATTTATTTTTTAGCCTTTTAGGGGGGGGGGGGCTCGCGTTAAATCTTGCACAGGGCCTCGCATTTCTCCCAGGCGGCCCTGCCTGTACCAATTGGTGGGGGTTTGCTTGAGCTGTGGAACCAAAATGGTCTCGACTGGAAGTAGACATTTCGTTGTGCTTCAGAAGGAAACTGTAAACTGTAAGTTACATTGTTAATTTAGTTTGTATTTACTTTTCTAGTTTAAGTTCATTCAATTAAAGAAATTGTAACTACAATATTGTATCTACAATTACATTTAAAACATTGTTTGTTTTTCAACCATATCTGTTGACAATATAATTTCTTTATATATTGAAGGCTACATCCTGCTACCTTTTTCAGCTTCTCTATTTCAAGGCAATATTTACAAAAACTAAACTAAAACTAGTAATTTCCTATACAAACATGTTTCCTATTAATTAATTCATTCATTCATTCATCATTCTACTATTTATGCATAATAATCATCTGTTCTGTGCGCACGCAAGGGAACATGTATGCGCATGCACGCGCGGGAGCGCGCATGCACATGGCGTCATTTAAACAGCGTACAGGCAGTTCTGATATTACGACTGCACCCCTGCTCTGCCCTCATATTCATCACTAATGATAGATACGACACTCATCACTGTGTCCTGTATTTGAAGGTTGGTTGATCCTTGCTGATGGAGAAACACTCGTATTTGTTCATTTGTAAGGCCCTTATTGGTAAGCTACCCTTCCTTATAGACCTGTTCGCTGTATATGTCAGACTCAGTGAGTGAACGCATCAAGTGAGCAAAAGGAACGTAATCCTGGTCAGAACAACGGGGCAGACTACAATATATTTGCATTTGTTAGCCATGCTAGCAATCTAAACAACCAATCCATGCCAAAGATGGCTGGGAGATTGTTTGAGGGTGGGGGGGGATTAGTGATGCATTGCTCATGGGACGGGGTTGCACTGTGCAACCAAAGTTTTGTGAGCAGAAGCGTGTGCATGCACACGCGCGGATGTGCACGCGAGTGCACACAGGAATGCGCTGAACTCGACTGATGCGCCAACTCGCAGTACCCACCTGGCTACTTTGCATATCAATAGCGCCGGTCGTCAGGTGTTACATTCCATTCATAGAGGCAATTAGGCACTGTCTTTAGTCTGTCCTTATGCGAGGCTGGGAACATTTATGCGCCCGTGCGGGAGCGCGCATGCACCTGGCGTTGATTGATTGATGATTGAAAACTTTATTAACAGATTGCAGAATGGGTACAATACAGTACAGCTCAATGCACACAATTGTTAAGGGGATGCAGATGTAACGGGGAAGCCCGTGAGTATATCCACGGTCACAGAAACAGGGGTGTTGACAAGTGACTGTGGCATTACGGGCTGGTAAGTTCACTTCCTCATAACAGGGTTAATAGACGCATAGGTACGGTACTTAGGAGTGGATTCACTTCTTAGTGCAGCGGTCTATGTCGTCGCCCGCGGAGCGGGAGCTCCCCTGTTCGACTCCCCCTCGGGACATCAGATTTTAATATACACAACGCAGAGGAGTCCGAACCGATCTGTCACACAGACCAGAGAAAGACTTTCGTCTTGTTTACATCAGGGTTCCCCAGCTAACATAACAACACTGTAGTTAAGGCCTTTAACCAGCAGCTCAATAGCTAACATAACAACTGTGGTTAAGGCCTTTAAATAGCTGCACTCATAGGAGCCTGCATGTTGATGTAGCCTCATAAAGCTAACATTATAGCTGCACTCATAGGATGTTGATGTAGCCTCATAAAGCTGCATATGCTGCACTCATAGGAGCGTGTTGATGTAGCCTCATAAAGCTAACAAGAGTATATGTAATACTGTGGTTATGGCCTCTATAGTTAGCAGCTCATAGCTAACATAATACTGTGGTTAAGGCCTGCAGCAGCTCAGTAGCTAACATAACAACACTCTAGTTAAGGCCTTTAACCAGCAGCTCAGTAGCTAACATAACAACTGTGGTTAAGGCCTTTAACCTGTGGTTAAGGCCTTTAACCGCAGCTCAGTACGCTAACATAACAATACTGGTTACTGATTTATTATTTACATTGAAAAGATACAGAGATAATTTGTTAAAGCTGGACCAGCACACTACACGTCTAGGTTAGTAAATCCTAGGCCCCAGATTCAGATTCAGATTCAGATTCCTTTATTTAGCCATTTGTGTAAAACACATTGGTAATTGTTGCAGCAATACAGTGTATGCATTTCCTTTCTTTTTTCACAGAAAACTGCCCCTAGTCAGTCTACACCACCACCATGCCCCTAGTCAGTCTACACCACCACCATGCCCCTAGTCAGTCTACACCACCACCATGCCCCTAGTCAGTCTACACCACCATGCCCCTAGTCAGTCTACACCACCATGCCCCTAGTCAGTCTACACCACCACCATGCCCCTAGTCAGTCTACACCACCGCCATGCCCCTAGTCAGTATACACCACCATGCCCCTAGTCAGTCTACACCACCACCATGCCCCTAGTCAGTCTACACCACCACCATGCCCCTAGTCAGTCTACACCACCACCATGCCCCTAGTCAGTCTACACCACCACCATGCCCCTAGTAAGTCTACATGACCACCATGCCCCTAGTCAGTCTACACCACCACCATGCCCCTAGTCAGTCTACACCACCACCATGCCCCTAGTCAGTCTACACCACCATGCCCATAGTCAGTCTACACCACCATGCCCCTAGTCAGTCTACACCACCATGCCCCTAGTCAGTCTACACCAACCTGCCCCTAGTCAGATATGCTTACTTTTGGTTAGGCCTCCAAATTAAGATAATCTGGACAAACCTGTCAGATTTTCTGATTTATATGTAGACCGATTTGAGTTTATTGTAGTGATGTTACTGTGTTTCCAAATCTCAGATATTAACTTGTTAAGTGTTTGTTTTTTTACAGCTATTCTCCGTGAGATTTTAACTACTGTGGCAACGACTAATCAAATGATAAAGGAAATGCACACCTTACTGCAAAAAAATGGTGCAGCAGCAGCAACACTTGTCCCAGATGGCCTTCCATTTACGATGTTACCACTTTCCACCCTGGATGATCTGAGAACCCTTGATGAGCGCATTGCACAGGAGGATGTTTATAAGCAAAAATTGGTAGGTGAAAATGTATATTTGAGGAATTGACATTTGCTGAGACTTTTGACCTATGGCCCCCTTTTTTTTATCTACTTTTTTTCTCCCATTCTATTTATTATTATATATTTGGTTACTTGATCATGATTAGGGCTACTTCTACGTACTAGGCCTTATGCTTTTTCTTCTTTTTTTTTGCTATCATGAATATGATCAGTTTCCAATTGTCTACCTATGGTGGTAATGTTCTTATGTTGGTCCACCACTCCTGAATGAAGTGTAGAGGAAACGAAACAATTTTGTCTTTCAGATCCTTTACTTGGCGATGGCTGTGGGATTGACTGTTAAAGAAACTGTTTGGAGGACTATGGCGAAACTAGTGACAAACCAGCTGGCCAAGAAAATTAACTGGCGTGGGGCAAATGGCAAGCAGGCCTTCGAGCCACTTGCAATTAAAGATGTTTTCCTGAGTAAGTTTTGCTTTATTATTATATGGTTTTTTAATCTTCTAAAGGAATAGTTCAACATTTTGGGTAATATGCTTATTTTCTTTCTTGACCAGAGTTGAGGAGATTGATACCATTCATGTCTGTATACTTTAAATATGAATTAGCACGGAAATGTACGTGGATTCACGTGGATCACATTTTCAGGCCGGAAAAATCACATCCTTGATTTATTTGAGCTCTGAGCAGATGTAAATCGAATGCCTTTCATCACTCTGACCGACTCTCAAAACACTTATAGTTGGATGAGTATCAAGAAAGCATTAAAAAAAAAGTTAATGGAAGTTTCTTTGTCTTTTTTTAGGGTCCGTGAGACTCAATGCGGGCACTAAAAGTGCATCTGATGCAGATGTAGAGCGCTATACTAAAAGGTGGCTTCAGCTCTCAGCAGATAGAGATGGAGGAAGGAGAGAGCGGGCCTTGAGACAAGTTCATTCTTAGTAAGTTGTGGTCTGTCTGTCTATGTTTACATACTTACTGAATGTTGAAGTCATTAAAACTACATTTTAACCACTCCACAGATTTCATGTTGGCAAACTAGTGTTTGCAAGTCAGGACATCTACTTTGTGCATGACACAAATAATCTTTCCAATAATTGTTTACAGACAGATTATTTCACTTATAAAAGCCTACACTATCACAATTTATTGATTTATCACAGTGAAGACTGTATTGAAAACTCCACCCTGGTGACACCAGTGTACCGCTCTGTAGAAACATCAAACTCTCAAGCATGAGGTACAGAAGCCAACCTAGACATAACCAAGAAGCAGATGGAGAAATGTCACCACCTTCATTCTCAAAATCGACTTGAGAGTGAAAGAGTCCATTAGTCCAACTGCAGCCCTTCACAGTAGGCAAGACTAGAGGAGGCGGTTACAGGTTGCAAAGAAGAAAAGATAAGGTCCTACCGTTAGTGTTTGAGCCAGGATGACTTGGGAGGGGTCCGATGACCCCCTTAAAATTTTTTAGGGGGACACTGAGATATTTGATGCATTTTCTTTGTCCCTTTCCTCTCCCACCTTCCTCTTCCCTGGGAACAGTTCAATCTATACAAATAAAATGTGTTCATTCATTCAAATGGAGTGTTTATAATATATATATCATTTAGAAGATTTTCATGTTTTTTTCTTAAGGCACAATCACATCCCTGAACTAACTATCTGTCCCCTCCCCCTACTTTTCTCTATCTATCTTTCTATCTATCCAGGAGCGGGAATCAAACCGGGAACCTCCGGATAAAGACGACTGCTCTACCGACCAAACCACTGTCGTATACACATGCAAACACAGTAAATCCCCCAGCCATCCCTAAGTAAAGGATCTGAAAGACAAAATTGTTTAGTTTCCTCTACACTTCATTCAGGAATGGTGGACCAACATAAGAACATTACCACCATAGGTAGACAACATTTTGAACTGATCATATTCATGCTTACAGTCTTCTCCAGAGAGAGACAAGAAGATGTATACCTGCAGTCTCGTATCTGCATTGAGTAGAAATCTATCTGGCTTAGCACAATGAATGGAAGCGGACATGACTGTGTATAGCCTTCGGGAGAGGTGTTAGTTGGATAATGCCTAGGCTAACCAGTCATGCCCGCTTCCATTCATTGTGCTAAGCTAGGTTAACATGCAGCCAGATAGCTTTCTACTCGACGCACAGAGGAGACTGGTATCCATCTTCTTCTCTCTCTCTGGAGAATACTGTAAGCTAATTTCACAAAATGTTGGGAGTTTTAAGTGAAAGTATGGGTACCGTCTCAAAATTGTACTCAAGTAAAACACACGAGTAAAAGTCTACTAAAGTTTCTACTTTTAAATGTACTTAGTTAAAAGTAAAAAAAAAAATTCTGACTGTCTATTCTTCTGATAGCAGTGTTTAATCAAAGATCCCCGCCTTCTATAGTCTTGCACAAGGACCAATCCGCAAACCTAATACTAATGTACTTTTGACTAATTGCACTTTGTTCTTTACACCCATGTTGGGTGTATGGACTATTTTATTTTGTTACATGTTTTGTTAATTATCTCAAGGCCTGTTTTATGGTAATAAATGTTTACTAATGTTCACAGAGAGAGAGAGAGAATACATTATTCTATATGTATGTTGGTGTAGGTATATTTACATAATGAGCAATAATGGATATTCAAATGTTTTTTTTTTTAAGGTAATGTAATTACCACCATAGGTCGAAAAAATTTGAAACTGATCATTCATGCTTACGGTCATCTCCAGAGAGAGAGGAGGAGATATATACCAGTCTCCTTATGTGCATTTGAGTAATCTATCTGTACTATGATTTATTGTGATGTTGATTTGATTAAACCTCATTTTGGGTGTAATGGCCCAGTAAAGTCATTAATGTGATTAATGTGATATTTCTTTGTTAATAAATGTTTAAATATCTATTCAAGTTGTCATTTTTAACTGGAAAAAGTAGCATTGTTACTTTACTTGATATTTGAGCTTCACTGCAGAATGATGTATATTGTGTACAATATGCACATACATTGAGAATATATTTCAGTGAGGTAGGAGACAGCATGTAAACTTCTGAATTTTTCAATGAGGGACATGCCAATACTGAATTGGTAAAGGGAAGGGTCCTTAAATATGTGGCATTGTATTACTAATCAACCATTTCCTACTGTATTTCCGGTAATGTACGGTCATAGGCAGATAGTGGAGTAGCTCTGGCAGAATACTGGGTACACAGTAAATTCCGCTGACTCAAGCTGAGTACATTTCACTCAAACTGAGTAAAATTTCTTTACTCAGTTTGAGTCAAATGTACTCTGCGGAATTTACTGTGTAGTACCATTGCATTGGCAGTGTCGGCTAGGCTTCGGGCAACCAGACCTGGCCCAGTGTGTTTGGGCCGCATCTGGGCTGCTTTAGGGAACCGGACGTTCACCGATTCCGTCAACCCCGGACATGGCCCAGTGTACTCGGGCCGCAATCGGCCAGTCAGTCATTGCCGCCTACTGGGCCGATTCCGCCAATTTTGGACGTTCACCGCTTCCGGCAACCCCGGACCTGGCCCAGTGTACTCGGGCTGGAATCGGCCAGTCAGTCATTGCCGCCTACTTGGCCGACTCTGGTAACCGGACTTGGGCAGATTAATTTCTTCCGGCCTGCCGGATACAGGCCATTAATGGGCCGGAACTTTTTGGCCACCTGGGATGCGTGCAACCAGTGTTGATATGAGCAACGCAACACTGGGGGGGGGTCATTATCCCACAGCTATATGTAAAAGGTGAACATCCAGCCGTTTTCGTTTGAAACACCTTTTAGTCAGGGGAGTGTCATGGTTTCTCCATAGAGCCCTGTTGTACTTTTTTAGCGCAGCAGCTCGCACAGGGGGCAACTTAGTCACGTGACTCAGTTGGTATTGTTGATTGGCTCGAACACAGTATGTTTGTAAACATCATTATTGGAATGGAATTTTGGTAACTATAGACCCTGTTCTAATGACTGGCTGGTCCTTGAGGTCCCTCGAGTTTGTTCAGAACTTGGTAAATCTGAATTTTGTTATGATGCCCCTATAGCTCATGGAATGAACTCCAACAGTTCTTAAAGCTTGAGATTCTCCCCTCTGTTGCAGAGTTTAAAATCTTGGTCTCCAACCTTTGTCAATCAAATTGTACATGTTTTAAATAATTGATTGTTATCCTTACTTGTCTTATTGTTGTGATTTCTTATGTGCTGTGTGATTTGATATGCCTTTTCTTCTTGATTGATTGATTGATTGATTGATTGAAAATTGTATTAACAGATTGCAGAATGGGTACAATACAGTACAGCTCAATACACACACAATTGTTAAGGGGATGAAGACCAGAGAAAGACTTTCGTCTTGTTTACATCAGGGTCCCCCATTTTCAATTCATCATAATATATGACATACTACATGACATACGGATAGACAGTTTATGACATACCAGATCTACAAATATACAGTACTGATTATGAGTACAAAAAGAGTTTACAAAGAGAGTATATACAATACATTTGAGGGGGAAGAAACTGTACATTGGAGGAGGTTGGGTAGGTTGGGTGGGGTTGGGTATGTGGGGGGGGGGGGGCTGCACATTGGAGGTGGTTGGGTGGGTAGGCTCAATCACTCAATGTGACTGTAAACAGTGGTGCAGTCGTGTTACCAGATCACTGAGGCAGAAGTACGCGCGATCGCGCACGGATGTGTACTCGCGTGTACGCGCACACAAAAATGCGCTGTATCCATTCGTTGTGACTAAGTACCCGGCCACCGTTTTACATAACAAAAAGCGCAGGTAGACTAAGTGTCTGGGTGTTGGCTATCTGAATGCATCTCCCCCTTCATTCTGTGTGACACAGGCAGTGGAGGTGAATACTAATGTGGCTCGGAATTCGTGATGGGGGTCTACCTGCTTATGATATTGAATCAAGCGTCTGTGCTGCGCACCAGCTTTCCACGCGCACATTCACACAAATACACAAATAGAGAGCAAGAAGAGCTTGTATGATAGAAAGATTGCACTTGCGTATATGCGCTTGTGTGTGTGTGTGTGTGTGTGTGTGCGTGTGTATAAATCAGTTCTGTGCGCATGCACGTACCCGCACGCGCGTGTGCACGTGGCGTGGCGTGTTACCAGTTCCCATATTACGACTGCACCACTGACTGTAAATGAGGGAAACCTCAGTTGCATTTAGAGTTTAAATAAAGGTTTTAAATTAAATTAAACACATACACACACACACATGATGATCAGATGAGCAAGTCAGTATTATTGGCACTGTACGATATCTTTGCTGCATCAAAGTAAAGTTATTCTTAGGCAATTATACAACTTTTATTATATACACCTCTGAAAAACCACTACACCACTGGAGGGGGGGATTATAGAACTTAACTATACAGGCTTCTGTTGATTCATAGTTGCAATTGCTTATGAATTGATTGATTGATTGAAAAGTTTATTAACAGATTGCAGAATGGGTACAGTACAGCTCAATACATACAATTGTTAAGGGGATGCAGACCAGAGAAAGACTTTCATCTTGTTTACATCAGGGTCCCCCATTTTCAATTCATCATAACATATATGACACACACGACATACAGATAGACAGTACTGCTACATCTATACATTTATGACATACCAGATTTGCAAATACAGTACTGTTTGTGATACAAAATATGTCAGGTGGGGTGGGGTTGGGGGGGGGGGGGGTAGGGGGGGGGGGGCACTGTTAGGGTTTGTAACCGACCCCAAGCGCAACGGCACAGAGAGAGTTGTTTCAGAGTTAGCCAAAGCAAGGGCGTATTTATTCTCAGAGTCACAAGATAGAATTAGGTTGAGCAACAGAACAAACGGGGAATCTGGCATGTGAAGAATGTTGCGGCTCTGCAGATTCTCCCAGTAGGTGGTGGTGAGGAATTAGCTTGTGACGTCTGAGCCGCTCTGCAGATCCTCCCAGCATACACTCCAGGTGGAAACGGAGGGAGAGAGAGAAATCCCAGTTAGCCCAGCGCACAACAGAAACAGAGAGGTGACTGATCCAAATAAATATCCAAGTGACTTGATCTTCGGTGTGATACACACAGTTAGCAGAGTCCAGAGAAAAAACAATACGGTAATCCAAAGTGTAAATCCAACAACAAAAATTAGGTGAGAACAGTATAACAAAAAACAGGATCTCTTCGGTGTTTCACAAACACACAAAAAACGGGTGATCCAAAAAGAACTGTTTCCAAAAACTCACCAGAGCGCAACGCGTAAAGCGGGCAGATAAACGAGGCGCAGCTTCGTACGGGGAATCAGGTTCTCCACAGGGATACTTCACGAAAGTCCTGGGGAGCAACAGACAGGGAACAGCGACGGGAAAGACAGGCAGATGCAGGGAATATTCAAAACGATCCAACATCGATACTAGGGGAATCAGGGTATATAAAGCCACAGGGCGCTGATGACAAGCTGTGACAGCTGCGGGATGAAATTGATCATTGCTCCAGAAGCGTGTGGTGGGAAGAGCACCAATCAACACAGCATCTTACAGGAAAGAAGCGTGTGGCGGGGAATGCAATTAATTAACAAAATACCTTAAAGGAACGGAGCGAGTGGGTGGGGAGCGGACCAAACCTCACAGTACCCCCCCCTCCACGGGAGCCACCCGGCGACCAGGCCGACCCGGCTCGCCCGGATGGGCACGATGGAAGTCGGTGATCAGGCCGGGATCTACGATGAGCCGGCGGGAGACCCAGCTCCGTTCCTCCGGACCGTACCCCTCCCAGTCCACCAGGTACTGGAACCCCCGACCCCGCCGTCGAACGCCCATCAACCGGCGGACCTGCCACTGGGGGTGACCGTCCACCATCTTGGGAGGAGGTGGTTCCGGAGCAGGAGGCATCAGGGGACTGAGAGAGACAGGCTTAACCCGGGACACATGGAAAACGGGGTGAATGTGCATGGACGCAGGAAGCTTAAGACGCACCGCCGCCGGACTGAGTACCTTCAGAACCTCGAAAGGTCCGACGAACCGGGGGTTAAGTTTCTTGGCCGAGGACCGAAGTGGGAGGTCCCTCGCGGAAAGCCACACCCTTTGCCCAGGGTGGTACGTCGGCGCAGGAACCCGGTGCCGGTCAGCCCCACGACAGGTGCGCTCTGATGACCGGAGCAGCGCGGTCCTGGTGATCTCCCAGACCCGACGGCACCGGTCGAGGTGGTCCTGTACGGAGGGAACTGCCACCTCCGTCTCCTGTGCAGGGAAAAGAGGGGGTTGGTAGCCCAGGGATACCTCAAAGGGTGAGAGGCCGGTGGCGGAACTGACCATGGAGTTGATGGAGTACTCGACCCAGGGAAGGAAACGGCTCCATGAAGCTGGTCTCTCGGCAGCCACACACCGAAGAGCAGACTCCACGCTCTGGTTCATCCTCTCCGTTTGTCCGTTAGTCTGGGGATGATAACCAGAGGAAAGACTGACCGTTGCCCCCAATCTCTTGCAAAAAGCCCGCCATACCTGGGAAGTGAACTGGGGCCCCCGGTCCGAGACGACGTCCTGGGGAAAACCATGGAGGCGAAACACGTGGTGTGTCAGGAGGTCCGCCGTCACGGCCGCCGTTTGGGAAGGGCCACGAGGTGAACCCCCTTGCTGAACCGATCCACCACGGTCAGAAGGCACGTGTTCCCCTGGGAGGAGGGAAGACCCGTGACGAAGTCCAGCGCCACATGTGACCAAGGACGGCTCGGAATGGGAAGCGGCTGTAATAGCCCGGAGGGTGCCTGGTGGGAGGCCTTGCTGCGGGCGCAGACTGCGCAGGCCAGTACGAACTCCTTGACGTCGTTCCTCATGGTGGGCCACCAGAATCGACAAGCCAGGAAGGAGAACGTGCGATGAACGCCCGGGTGGCAGGCGAACCGGCTGGTATGGCCCCACTGGAGGACCCAGGACCGGACCGAGTCGGGGACGAAGAGACGATGAACCGGTACATTGCCTGGAGCGCGATGGAAGCGTAGGGCACGCCTTACCACCCCCTCGATGCCCAACGTGACGACTCCTACCACCCTGGCCTCTGTGAGGATGGGAGTCGGGTCCTCAGTGGTTGGAGCCCCCTTGGAGTGTAACCGGGACAGGGAGTCGGCCTTCGTGTTGCGGGAACCAGGGCGAAACGTCAGCGAGAAGGCGAACCGACTGAGGAAGCTGGCCCATCTTGCCTGCCGGCCATTGAGGCGCTTGGAAGCACGGATGTACGTCAGGTTCTTGTGGTCCGTCCAAATGGTAAACGGCTCCTCGGCCCCCTCTAGCCAATGACGCCACTCCTCCAAGGCAGCCACAACCGCCAGCAGCTCCTGATTGCCGATGTCATAGTTCCTCTCGGCAGGGAGGAACCGACGCGAGTAGAAGGCGCACGGATGTACCTTCTGGTCCGTTGCTGACCGCTGGGATAAGATAGCTCCCAGTCCAGTATCCGAGGCGTCCACCTCAACGATGAACTGTCTCTTGGGGTCTGGATGGAGCAAGATCGGGGCGGAAGTGAACCTCTTCTTGAGGGAGCGGAACGCAGCACACGCCGCTGGGGACCAGTCGAACGGCAGGGCGGGAGAGGTCAGTCTGGTAAGCGGTTCCGCCACTTGACTGTAGTTCCGGATGAACCTTCGGTAGAAGTTGGCGAACCCGAGGAAGCTCTGTAACTCCTTCCGAGAGGTGGGTTCCGGCCATTCCTCCACGGCCTGGATCTTGCGAGGATCAGCTCGGGTCAAGCCTTTCTCCACGATGAAGCCCAGGTAATCGACGGAGTCGGAGTGGAATCGGCACTTCTCCGCCTTGACGAAGAGCCGATTGTGGAGGAGGCGCTCCAGCACACGGCGGACATGCTGGATGTGTTCCTCGAGGGTCTTGGAGAAGATGAGGATGTCGTCTAGGTATACTACCACAAACTCCTCCAGCATGTCACGAAGGACGTCGTTCATGAGCACCTGGAATACCGCCGGAGCGTTGGTGAGGCCGAACGGCATCACCAGGTGGCCCCTGGGAGTCTTGAAGGCGGTCTTCCATTCATCGCCCTCTCGGATACGGACTAGATGGTAGGCACTCCGGAGGTCCAGCTTGGTAAAGACGGTAGCCTGGGTGAGAGGCTCGAAGGTGGAGTTCATGAGAGGTAGAGGATACTTGTTCTTAATGGTGATCTCGTTGAGCTGGCGATAGTCGATGCAGGGTCGAAGGTCTCCGTCCTTCTTCCCAACAAAGAAGAAACCGGCCGCCACAGGAGAGGAGGAAGGCCGAATGAGTCCTGCTTCCAAGGACTCAGAGATGTATTGATCCATCGCTGCCTTCTCCGGGACGGTCAGACTGTAGAGGCGGCTGCCGGGAAGGGGAGCCCCTGAGCGGAGGTCGATGGCACAGTCGTAAGGCCGGTGAGGCGGAAGGGACTGAGCCCTGGACTTACTGAAAACCTCCATGAGGTTGTGGTACTCGGGGGGTATGGTCGAGAGGTCCGGAGGCGGCTCACCAACGGATCTCCGGGGCGGGGGACAGGACGCCGCCTGAAGACACTGGGCATGACAGGAGGAGCTCCAACCCTTGATGGTACCGGAGGACCAGGCGATGTGGGGCTCGTGCAGCGCGAGCCAGGGCCGGCCCAGGACTACTGGGACAAGAGGGGATCTGGTGATAAGGAACTGGAGTCTCTCAACGTGGTTACCAGCAATGGTGAGCAGGACAGGGCAAGTGCGTTGAGTGATGTCAGCCAGGCGGTGTTGGTCCAATGCGAATACCTCCAATGGCCTCACTAGGTCCTCAAGTGGAATGTTGGCCCGGGTAGAAAGTCCTGGGGAGCAACAGACAGGGAACAGCGACGGGAAAGACAGGCAGATGCAGGGAATATTCAAAACGATCCAACATCGATACTAGGGGAATCAGGGTATATAAAGCCACAGGGCGCTGATGACAAGCTGTGACAGCTGCGGGATGAAATTGATCATTGCTCCAGAAGCGTGTGGTGGGAAGAGCACCAATCAACACGGCATCTTACAGGAAAGAAGCGTGTGGCGGGGAATGCAATTAATTAACAAAATACCTTAAAGGAACGGAGCGAGTGGGTGGGGAGCGGACCAAACCTCACAGACACTGTACATTGGAATACTGACAAAGCCATACTTGGTCATTTACTGTACAACTGGGTTAGGACATTTGTAGGGGCCAGTTTTGAAATGCAGTCTCCCGTAGGTGTTCTTTGAGAGTGTTTTTGAAAGTGGGTAGTGATTCACATTCCTTTACAGCTTTGGGTAGGGCGTTCCACATTGATGTGGCATAATTGCGAAACGTGTTTAGTCCCTTGTTTGAGCTGAATCTGGGTTTAACATGATTTGTGGAGCTCCCTCTGGTGTTGTGATCGTGGTATTCACTGACCTTTGGGAAGTATTTTGACATGTACATGGGTACCTTGGTCGTGTAGTGTATCTTGTAGACCAGGCCCATTGCAAGTTGCTGTACTCTGTCGTCTACTCTAAGCCATCCTAGGTTGTCAAAGTGGGCAGGGGTGAGGTGAGTTCTAGAAGTCAGGTCAAGCAGTAGTCTGACTAGTTTGTTTTGAGATGTTTGTAATTTGGTTTTTAGTGCCTTTGAGGTGCTTTGGTACCATGAGATGCAAGCATAGTCGTAGTACCCTTGAATGAGTGCTCCAGCCAGAGTCTTCTGGGTATTCTTGTTTACCAGAGAGGAGATCCGGTACAAGAATCGAGTTCGTTGGTTGACTTTTTTTTATTACATTGGATGCCATTTTGTCACAGGAAAGATTAGCCTCTAGGATGGAACCCAGGTAGGTAATTTCATCTTTCCTTGTGACAATATTGTCACCCACTGTAACTGAGAAGCCGTGGATACATCCTTATAAACTAGTGGTCATTAACACTAGTTTACGTTTTTAAGTTAGCATAGTAAAAGTTAATACAGTTCAGAAATGCACAATGCAAAACGTGGAGGCATACTGTAGTTGCTGAATCTTTTCGTCAGAGTGCAAATGAGCTATTTGAAAATATTAGAGCAGTTCAACATTTTCAGTCTTGAGTAATTTCTGGTACTAGTAGCCTACCGGTGGCATTGAAGGTCCAGTCTTCCGCCACATCGAAGTGGACATCCCCTCCGAGTCCAAACTCAGGCATGAAGGCGTGGGCCAGGATGCCCCCTTTTCCATCAAAAGGGGAGCCATCGTCATGGTCTGCCACAAAGAAAAAGAAAGAAAGAAATGTTTAAATATGCAATGAGGCTCTTTCAGAAAATTGTGTTGTCTATTTTATCTACTTGTTGTATCTATCTTATCTTCTTAACTCTTTCTTTGTGATTTATTGTATTCTTCTTGGGACCATGTTGGAAACAAGTCGACAGACTTTCACATGTTATCCTTGTACCCCTTGTTTTTATACTTTTGTATAAATTGTATGTACTAAATAAAAATCAAATCAAATCAAATCAAATCAATTAAAGACCATGCTGTGTTTTAATGCTTTCATGTGTTGTCTTTGGGAGAGACGTTGTTACAACTGTTGATTTGATCCCTTCCTTAAAGGAACACGCCAACTTTTTGGGAAATTAGCTTATTTGCCATCTACCCTGGAGTTAGACAAGCAGATACATACCCCTTTCTTCTCTGTGCATGCATTAGGCTTAGGGAACACCGTTAGCCTAGCTTAGTGTCATTCACTGGAAGTAGGTGTACCAGTGTAGCCTAGTTCCCAACAGTCACAAAATACACTCCAAATACAACTCCAAAATGTTCCTATAAACATGTTGTAACCTGTGTATTTACCACGTAAAAAAAACAAAGAAATTGACATTTTCGTTTTCTAAGCAGATATACCGTAATTTTCGCACTATAAGCCGCACCTGAATATAAGCCGCAGCAGCTAAATTGAATGATGTGTACATATATAAGCCGCACTGGACTATAAGCCGCAGGTATTTTAATGTTTAATTACCATATGTAATTAGCATTGGGACACAATACTGTCGGACAAATAACAAGAATTAACTCATTTACAAGTTGTATTAAGTTTAGCAAATAAGGGAACAGATAAATAACATTTCAATGCAGTCAAAAAAGCAATATTTAGATTTTTACATTTTTGGGTTTGGTCACGTCGAGTCACATATAAGCCGCACCGTTATATAAGCCGCAGGGTCGAAAAATGGGGGGGAAAGGCGCGGCTTATAGTCCGAAAATTACGGTATACTCTGAACTATTTTTGGCCGAACCACTGCTGCCTGGGCGCAGTGATTTCATCACCTCAAAAGCCATGTTGTTTTTTGAAAAACTGGGCTTCTGAGGTGATGAATTTCCCAAAAAGTTGGCGTGTTCCTTTAATAATGTAAACCTCAGGATCATTGCACAGATAACCGTCTCAGTTCACAGTGATGTGTGGACACATTTGGTCACCATAGACCTCACCGCCACTGTGGAAGGAGATGACAATGTCAGCATCCCTCCTGCTCCTCTTGTGGAAGCGGATGGGGGTAACCTCAGCCCAGATCTTCCATGCTGCCCTGAAGGCTCTCCTTGTCTGGGACGCCCTGATGGTCGGGCTGTAGCTGGAGATTCTGAGGGACAGGCAGAGAGATGTCACCCAGCTGCCAGGAAAGAATGAACATACGTAGCTTGCTAACTTGCCAGTTATTTCCATACAAGTGCCTTGATAGCAGAAGAGCCAGGCCCCACTACATCGGAATCAGGAACAGTACAGAGGCATACGATTCAACTTTCTCTCAGATAATAGATCATAGTGATTGTTATAATGTGGGTTACTTTTCATTCAGGCAGTCAGACCTTCACCTGCAGGGTCCTAGGAGGCTCCTACTTACAGTAGGTAGGATAATGAGTAACAGCTGTGTGTTGCATTGGACCTGTATTGCACTTGACAGCTTGAAATAAAGATCACAAAAGTATTCGGACTGGACCTTTACATTATTACAGTGTGATGTAGTAATAAAGTTTTCAATCTTCAAGTTTTGTTTCATATGGTAAATCATAAATGCTGCATTTATATAGCGATTTTATGCAAAGCACTTTACAATTGTTGTTCCTCCCATTCACCCATTCACTCACCAATGGCAGAGGCAAGCATGCAAGGTGCCAACCTGCTCATCGTGAGCAATAAGGGGTTAAGTGTCTTGCTCAAGGACACTTCGACACAGAAAAATCGAAATCGAAGCGGAAATCGAACCGGGAACCTTCCGATCACCAGGGCCCAGGAGTTCAAAAGTGATATGATCAGATTTTGACTATCGGATTGGATTAAATCCTGCAAATGGGTAGTTCAAAACCAAAAAACAGGATTGGGATCACTTTGGAATCCGATCAGATCAGGTAATCGAATTCTAGCTTCAATCTGGATAAAATCTTCAAAATGCGTAGTTCAAAACTTTAACATAGGATTGGGATCATTTTGATCAGGATTACCTTGATCCCAGTAGAAGGGTGGATTTAGAGTGGATTACCAGAACAAAATATAGTATACAATTCATTTCAAAATACATTTCAATATAAAAAGATGGTAGAGTTTGTAAATTAAAATAATCCATTGTTTGTAGGCTCAGTGGATGCAACATTTTATTAACTTTTTTCTGTCACATTTACAGTGGCCTCTAGCCTACCTCTCAGAACAGTGCATTCAACCAAATAATACGTTTATCATCACAAAAGTATCTCAACAAATATTATATCAATCATAAATTACATTTCGAATCATCAAACAATTATCTACAAATAATAGGCCATCAGCAGCTGGGTGGCGTAGCGGAGATTGCGCTCGTCACCAATGCAAGAGACTCCGGTCTCGACTCCCCGAGTCAGCATTGCCTGCGGCTTGGGCCAGTCGTCATACTATCTCAATTGGCAGAGGTAGTGGGTGGAAAGTCGATGGGTGGGGATTGGACATTGTGGACAGCGACTCCTACAGGTCGGTTGGGTGACGCCTGTACAGCAGAGACAGGAAGTATCAGGGGCAGCGTGAGCCTCCCACGTGTTACTCCTCGCCGCTGAAAGTCCGTGCTGTCTGGTGAAAAATAAGGCGCCTCTTCAGAATCCCATTCAGACGCTCAATGGCACACCTTGTTTTTCCGTGTGCACTATTGTAGCGTGTCTGTGAGGGTGTGTTTGCTGTGGGAAAAGGTGTCATCAACTATGGTAGGAGTGGGTAGGCACTGTCACCTACGCATTGGAACGCATTGCTGCCTCCCAACTCCACTCCCATCTACAGTCCAACACCCTCTATGAACCCCTTCAGTCTGGCTT
Source organism: Notolepis coatsorum (assembly GCF_963971535.1). Lineage (NCBI taxonomy): Eukaryota > Metazoa > Chordata > Actinopteri > Aulopiformes > Paralepididae > Notolepis > Notolepis coatsorum. The sequence continues at coordinate 92,801,134 of NC_140172.1, read as the reverse complement.
CCGTCCCGCTCACAGCACCGAAACTGCACTGGTTAAAGTTATCAACGACCTCCTCATCTCCGCTGACTCCGGTGCCCTCAACATCCTGATCCTACTCGATCTCAGTGCAGCCTTCGACACAGTGTGTCACTCCATCCTCCTCCAAAGGCTGCACAGGGCACAGCACTTGGCTGGTTCTCCTCCTACCTCACAGACAGACACCAATTCATCCCCCTCTCCGGCCACACCTCCTCCCCCTCCCCAGTCACACAGGGGGTCCCCCAAGGCTCAGTCCTTGGCCCCCTGCTCTTCATCTGCTACATTCTCCCCCTTGGTCACATCATCCGTAAATACCACCTCAACTTCCACTGCTACGCTGACGACACCCAAATCTACATCAGTACACAATCCCCCCACAGCCCACCCCTCAGTCACATCGAATCCTGCATCACCGAACTCCAAACTTGGATGACTCACAACTTCCTCAAACTGAACAGTGACAAGACTGAACTTCTCATCATTGGCACCAAAACCACCCTCACCAGATCCGGACCCATCACACTCACCATCAACGACTCCACCATCACCCCCTCCCCCCTAGTCCGAAACCTCTGTGTCCTCCTTGACCCCACCCTCTCATTTGACCCCCACGTCCGCTCCATCGTAAAAATATCCTACTTTCACCTCCGCAACATCGCAAAAATCCGTCACTGCCTCTCCCCCCCTGCTGCTGAATCCCTCATTCACGCCTTCATCTCCTCCCGCCTGGACTACTGCAACTCCCTCCTCACTGGTATCACCTCCCGCTCCCTCCATAAACTGCAAATGGTCCAAAATTCAGCCGCCCGCCTCCTCACTAACACCCGGTGCCGCGAACACATCACTCCTGTCCTCCACTCCCTCCACTGGCTCCCGATCAAACACAGCATAAACTTTAAAACACTACTCCTCACCTTCAAAGCCCTCCACAGCCTGGCCCCCCCCTACCTGACTGATCTCCTTCTTCCCTACCGCCCCACTCGTTCCCTCTGGTCCTCCTCCACTGCTTCCCTCACTGTCCCGACATCCAAGCTTAAAAACTTTGGAGATCTCTCGTACTGCACCCCGACTCTGGAACTCCCTCCCCCAGTCCATCAGAGACTCCCCTACACTCTCCACCTTCAAAGCTCGCCTCAAAACCCACCTGTTCTCCCTTGCCTTCAACCCCCCCCCACCCATAAACCCCCCCCCCCCCCGCCCCCCCCCCCCCCCCCCAACCTGATTGATGTCTGTCTCCAGTCTTTTTTGTGCTATCATGCTGTCTTCCCTGTTCCCCCCATGGTCTCATGTTCCTTTTGTTTTGTTTCTTTGTTTTTGTTTCTTTGCTTTTGTTTCTTTGTTTGTACTCTTGCTCCCGACTATTGTCAGCGACTTCGGGTTATTGAGAAGCGCTATATAAATTAAATTAATTATTATTATTATGCCATCCGGTCTGTTGGGTTGGAACTGTTGGGTTGGAGAGAATAACCGGCTCTCCCTGAAGATGCGTGCATCACAGTTGGTGATGGCAAGGTCAGCATCTCCCACAAGTTGAATGTTGATGCTGTGTCTCCCCTTCCTGTTGACAAATTCCCACTCCCTCCGATGAGGTGCTAGCAAATGCACATGGATTCAGTCTATCACCCCAATAGTGTTGGGCATGTTTCCCAAAAGAAAAAACGTGCGCTTTACTTACTTACTACAATTTGGCCATCATTTGGGAATGTAACAAAGTGATTGACCAGGCTGGCCAATGCGGAGGACACAGCTTTTACCACTTCACCAACATGAGTTTTGTGGACTCCCACACTGTCACCTATGACTTGGTAGAATGCTCCAGATCCATAGAAGCACAGAGCAATGAGGATCTGTTCTTCCACAGTCGGAGCATGACTCCATAGGGTTCTGTGTTGCAGCTGTGGCCTAACAAGATCTACAATGTACTGTAGCTAATGTCAGCAAGTCCAAAGCGAAAACGTGCATAAAGTTCATCTGTTGTGTATTGCTGAAGAGGTTTGGGATGCTCGGTATAGACCATTTGGCGGTAACCTCTCCTTCCAGCATGGTGGAGGTGAACAATACCTGCCATGCTAGTGTTCCCTCAGTCAGTGTCTCTAAATAAGGAGTCTCTGTAATTGGTCATTTAGAATACACACCTGTAACGTTATTGCAGAGCAAATTGAGCTGTTAGCCTAGATTTGTTAGGGCTTGTAGTCACTTATGTCACTGAGAAACAGTAACCAAGACCTATAAAAAGCCATTCTTGACAAAACCAGTGAGGTGGAATAATGGATGGAAAGGGGCCTAATTGTACATCTGCTGAGACCCAATCACTGCTGGAGAGTGTAAGGTGTCAGTATGACTCTTTAGTTAGTAGTTTTAATACAGAGGGTGGAGCAGAAATATCCAAAGTAAAGAATGAAATATGGATGGCGATAACAGACAATGTGAATGCTACAGGGTCTGGACACAAGAGGACGGTAGACCAAGTGAGATTGAGGTGGAAGAATTTGAAGCAGCAAGCTACCAAAGACCAAAGCCAGGCTAAACACCCACAGATCGGTAAGAAACCATATAAAAGGGGAGAATATACAGACTTGATATCATTGGTGGTCAGCAGTCATAATCTTTACATGGAATACCAAACGTTGTACTGGATGGTGAGTCGCAGGTATGTGTGATTTTATCCTTGTCCCTATATAACTACAATTATTATCTTATCATTTCTATTTTCATAGTACTACAATGGCTATATTTCTTATATAGCGTCATTGTTCTTATAGTACTACTATTTTCCAGGAGTTGCATGATTTTGCATGATCTTATTAAGGGGGATAAAGTATATAGATAAACTTTCATTTCAGGTAGTCAATGCACCTGATGTGACACACACCATTCAAGACGACGTCCTCCTGACCCATGTGGATGCAGAAGCTGGACCTTCAGCCAGGCCTGATGACACACTGCAAGAGCCACCTCGAAAGAGAAGATGCAAGCGCACCAGACACCCAGAGCAGAGAGATGATGCCTACGAGACACTGCTGAGCCGTGAAACGGAGAGGGCAGAGATGCAGATCCGTCTGGCCAAAGAACAAATACAGCTGTGCCGGCGTTAGCAAACTGAAACCTCACTTCGAATTCAGCTCCTCAAAGCAAGCCTGGATGATCCAGCTGCCTTTGTATGAATGTTTTTTTTTTTTTTTACCCTAGTTGGAGTCTTTTTGTTAATTAGAATTCCATTATGATTTTATGTCTTTTATGTATTTAACAATATAAATAGACATTATAGATGTCTCTGCAATGTGGTCTCTTGTCTTCCTTGTATTATTTTTCATATCCACTAGATGGAGATCGGTAGGATTAAAGCACTGATATTCAGGATCTAGTAATCTTGAAAAATCTCAATCTGGATCAAGGTGATCCTATCCTGGATTGCTTTGAAATACCGGGACAAAATCTGTCCGAGTTGTCTGATCCTGGATCACAAAAAATGGGATTTACAAATCTGATCGGATCAGATGGGGATTAAAAGTTTTGAACTCCTGGGGTCGCTCTACTGTACCTCCTGAGCCATTGGTGCCCCATATAAGGTGCATACATTATAGTGAAATGCTTGGTTCTTTATGACCCTCCTGAGATTGTGCTTCATACAGTAAAGACTAAAGAGTAAAGGAGTAAAAGACCAAGCACCAAACTCCAGGGTAGACCACACAAAATATACAATATACACAACTAAAATGTTAAATGCAAAAATGCTAATCCATTATCAAATGCCCTTTTGTGATTTAGAGCAATGGATTGATTGTTGTACATCGTATAAGCAACTGCCGGGCTTATGATTTTATTGTCTGTGAATCATTTGATGTGTCTCTGGTGTCTGAACTTTACTGTAGTGGTGTGTGGGGGAAATATGGAGCTTGTCTCCTCCCTCTGTCCCATCTTCCCTGAGAGGACATGTCTTTATCCCCTCCCTTCCCCCAAATCTACAGTTTATGATGGGGGGACCCTGATGGAAACAAGACAAACGTCTTTCTCAGGTCTGCATCCCCTTAACAATTGTATGTATTGAGCCGTACTGTATTGTACCCATTCTGCAATCTGTTAAATAAAGTTTTCATTCATTCATTCATTCATTCATTCCCTCCCCCTCCTGACTATAAAGGAGCCCCCCTCTCTCTGATTCTTCCTCTTACTTCCTCGTGTCAAAGCTGGTCACAGGATGAGGGCCATTCAACCATATCTCTGACTACCGTATATGTAAATCGTTAATAAATCGTATGAACCGGATCCATTCGACTGAGTCATTTATTACATGTTTCTCACAGGTGTCTAGGTGGTCCAGAGTTCCCCTACCTGTAACTAAGGGTTCTCCTCTTCCAGCGCGTGGTCTGACCAAAGGGCTCCACGTCTGACAGACCGCAGCGAGGCTTCCTCGCGACCGGCTCTACGTGCGGCTCCACGTCCGACAGACCACAGCGAGGCTTCCTCATGACGGCTACAGTCTCCCCGGTCAGCTCTCCGCTCGCCTGCAGCCCAAAGAAACGCTGCATCGTCTCAACTTTCCTATTGAATTCAGTCGTCTGATTTGCACTGGAGTCGTCCGCGGCCCTCTTCTGTCTCTCTGGCTTGTAACCATAAAAGTGCTTCAGATAGGCCTGAAAAACAGAGAGAGAGGGGGGGGGGGGGGGGGGGGGTGTTGATTTCCCTTTTAGAATGAACTATTACCTCAGTTGACAAAAAGATAATGAATGTGAGCTGAATAGATGCTTTACAGATCTAAGACTACTGTACACTGTAAAAGAGAAAACTGTAAAAAAACACTGTAAATGTCTGGCAGCAATGGTTGCCAAATACTTAGTGTCAATTACAGTAAAATCAAATACATTTACAGATTACAACCTTTATTTAATGGTTAATATTTTGATAAAAGGTAATTTACTGTATTTTTATGGCATTTACACTTAAAGTAGTAAAACAAAAGTAATCTGTGAAATAATACAGTGAATTTCCCGTGAATTATATATAAAAAAAAGAATTACAATGTATGTCTCTGAATCATCTGGCACTAGGAGATTTACACTCTACTGAGCACACCTTTCTAGTTACAGTATGTATGTATCATTCTCTTTCATCCCCTGAAGGCTGAGCATTCTGTGCATTTCATCTACAGTAAATCAGTCCAAGCTAAAAGCACACTAGTTCAAAAGTAAAAAAGCAAAAGTGTAGAAAAAAAATAGGTAGACTCTTTCCTGTACACATTCCAGGCATTTAAAGAGCTAAAAACAAACATGTGCAGGAAAATAGGTGTTCTCGTGTAATTGTAGAGACTGAATGAATGCGCACAGCTGTGGGTATTTTGGAATGAATGGTAGAATGCCTTCTCCAGAGTCTGACAGATCACCCCTCAGTTAAGTGCATTCTTGAAAACGTGCTTGTATGTTGGATATTGACCTGTGAACAGCAAGCCCCTAATCAAGGTTTTTCCTCCACCTGCTGTGTGTCTGAGGTGTGTTGCTCCTGCACCCGATGTGTGTCTGAGGTGTGCTGGTGGTGTGTTAGCTGAGCTGTTTCCAGGGCAGAGGTGTTTATTTGAACTCCCTTTCCCCGCTCCTTAGCTGTCTCCCCATGTTTGCATTCGGAAGCACATTTTCAACAATATTGGTTGGACAAGACATTCAACAAGATCATCATGTTGAATGCTATCAGCTATTGATAAAAGTCATTTATTTTTTGTTTAGTTTATTTTGCATATTATATTTTGATTATTTAACATGTGTAACATATTTTACAATACATCATTTTCTTTGAAAGCAAATTTTCACATTATTTTATTGTTTGTTATTGTTGTTATTATTATTATTATTATTATTGTTTGTTAGCTAAGTTGTTTTATTTTTTTTATTCTTTAGTGTGCACTTTACATTCGATGTTTCTTTTGGGAAGTGGGTGCAGTGGTGATTCTTGCCTAGCACGCCAAATGGGCTAGGTCCAGCCCTGGCAGCAGCTGTACATTAACCTAGATATTAGCCCTCAGGAAAATCACTGAGCAGTGAGCAGTGTCAGTAAATATTGCTGCTCTATTTCATCAGCTTACAGAAGCCACAGGAAGATCCCCAGAAGTTATGGCCTCACAATCTTTCCCGTTGTGTCTGGAGCTTGCCGGGAATGTGTTATCCGACCGAAGTATGCACATTTCTTTACAGCCTTTAAAATCTGTTCTACTCTCAAGATGAATTGATATTTTGAAACCCAATTTCCTTTTTAAAGACATACAAAAAGATCCCAGACCTTTCTTCACACTTTAAGTGTAGCACTGTACAGAAGTGCAGAAGACAGGTGTGGCCGATCCTATTGCGTGTATATTTTCTCCAACAGAGTTTCACTTCCGCGTTCGGTTTGCGCGATCTGATTGGCCACTGACGTTTTTTTCAGCGCCAATCGCGTTACTCCTAACAATCGCACCAGCAGGCTGTTACCCTAACCCTAACCCTAACCTTAACCAACTAACCCTAACCCTAACCTTAACCCTAACCTTAACCAACTAACCCTAACCCTAACCTTAACCAACTAACCCTAACCCTAACCCTAACCTTAACCCTAACCTTAACCAACTTCGAAAGAGAGCGACTTCGAAAGAGTCGCCAAGCTTAACCAGTTTGTTAGGAGTAACGCGATTGGCGCTGAGAGAAACGTCAGTGGCCAATCAGATCGAGCAAACGCGGAAGTGAAACTCCATTGGGGAAAATATACAGGCGATCCTATTAGCATTAACACTTTTAGCGCCGGATCCGATGATAGTCGGGTTAACTCGCCGAACGTTGAGTGCCAGGACCCCCTGAAAACCAGAGTATAGTATAGTCGGGTTTTCATCGTTATTTCTTTTATTCGATATTTCCATTCATAAAACATCCCGGGAGCCTGTGTTATCACTGGGGATGGGTTTGAGATGGCAAAATTCCAATAGCACCGCCTTCCGCCTTGCGGCTGCTATTGCACTCCATTTGAAACAATGTGGTTTGGTGTGGCGGTCGATCTGTGGCCTGCGGGCGGAGTCTAACTAGTCGGGCAGGCCAAACGCTTATAACACATGCATCGACGAGAATCAAGCAGTCGCAGTTCATGTTCATTGCTGGATTACGTTGGCAACATGTGGAATATTCTTTTTGCAGTACATCCTAGTCAAGGTAAGGCCTATATGGTATCAATCTTGCATTGATCCGAGCATGCCTTCATTGTGATCCGAAAGTGTTACTGTAAGGTTACTCCACAACGTATGCCGTTGGTGGCGATCAGAGCATCAAACCCCCCCCCCCCCTTTCACGCATTCATGATGAAACATAATACCGATAATATAAATTTTATTTGAGAACAGTAGCTAGTCCAGGGAAGAAACGATAACGCGTTTACTAGAATACACGTTGCCGGCCATTACGTAGCCTTTTGGAAATGACACCAGATCGCCCTGAAACTACACTCATATTCACAACGGTATAAAACGGGAATGTATGGATGGAATTATCTGTTTTTTGCATCTTGACCAGAAGAAACTCAATGACAATCGGCTATATTATTAGATCCATAGCTATAATATAGCTTTAGCGCTTTAAACACCACCACGTATTCCCATTTATTTAAAGCGGTGGCCTTTCAACAGTAACAGTAAACAGCGACCTATGGCGCTGAAAGTGGACAATGAAGAGAGGAATTCTTCGAGATACAAAATATCCTAATATATTACTTTGCTCCTGATTTGAGCAAGGCCTTCAAATTATGAGTACATTTTTTTAAATGTCAGATGTGGTACAGTACGTGGTCAGCTCTAACCTACTGTAGCATTGCTTATCACTATAACACTGAACTTAACTAACATTATCAACTGTTGCTAGTGGCTGTTCTGCCCACTAACGATGACTAATTTCATCTTATCTCATACAAAGCCACAGAGGAAAGATACATTATTATTGTCATATAATAGTGCAAGATAACATATGGTATAAAATCTGATCTGGGAAAAAAACATTTAAGAAAAGAAATATTGACAAAATATCATGAAGTACCAATAGGGACACAACAGGAAAAGTGTAAAGTTTTCAGGGAAACAGGGCAGATCGGGAGACCGTTTTTACACCAACACACCTAAACAAAGCACCACTCAAGCCCTGGAACATCCTCATAGTACCATAACACGAACACACCTAAACTAAGCACCACTCAATAAAAACGTTTTACAAATATAAAATAAATAAAACTAAAGGCCGTCTAATTTTCTCTTATCAATCATTCTTACCAAGGGCCACACATCCCCATGCATCCACCAAATAAATACCTCCGCAAACTCCAGGTCAGCTTCGGGCGGTCCAGCCCGGGTCCGTACGGGTCCTTCTGGAGGTCGGAGGGGAAAGGTCACTACTTCGCAGAGCGTCGTGAAAATCAGAAGGCCCAGCCAAAGCGTCTCCATCGTCTGATAGGCTATACAGTATATATAGGGTCCTCTGGCTGTAAGTCAACCTCTGTCTCTGAGATGCAGAGCTGTGTATGTGGAGTGGCAGTGGGGACCACCTGGATCCCAGTGTTAATTATGTACGTGTGCTCCTGTCCCGACAAGAGCGGCGCAGTGGCTCCATGCAGCACACCAGGGTCCTTTTTAAACGGCCCATCAAAGAACACTAGACAATGTTACAGGGGGCTTTCAAACGCTCAGTTTACCCTTTTATTGCATGTCAACACAGTCGTCATCAGTGGTTGACTTGTGGATAACCATTATGTTATGAAACACTGTGAAGGAATGTTATGACGGTGGGTAATTGAAGGGTTAAAGAGCGTAGATTACACACATATTGACTTGTAGCCCGCAGACAGAGCAGTGTATTCCCATTGGCTGCAGGGACAGAGCGGTGTATTCCCATTGGCTGTAGGGACAGAGCGGTGTATTCCCATTGGCTGTAGGGACAGCAGTGTATTCCCATTGGCTGCAGGGACAGAGCAGTGTATTCCCATTGGCTGTAGGGACAGCAGTGTATTCCCATTGGCTGCGGGGACAGAGCAATGTATTCCCATTGGCTGCAGGGGACAGAGCAGTGTATTCCCATTGGCTGCAGGGGACAGAGCAGTGTATTCCCATTGGCTGCAGGGGACAGAGTAGTGTGTTCCCATTGGCTGCAGGGACCCAGCGAATTGGCTCCTGCGTTTAGCTGCATCCTGTGTTTGATTAAATTAATTTGTAAATTGAAACAGTTTAGAGGGAAACAAAAGATGAGCTGATGATGCTTGGTAAAGACGAAATAACATGTGGTGAGAAGTAATGATGCAATGATAATTGGTGGCCTGATGTGGTTATAGTGTAGATGGATTTATAGAGAAGGAAGGACGTGATTTATTTTTTAAAGGTTGTGTCGTGTTTTGTTTTGCAGTAGAATTCCTCAATCCCGGTACACAGGATGTTGTGAAATAACAAGCAATTAATAACATAGTGGGTAAACAGCGTTTCGTGCAGAGTTTGATCATGTCAGAAGAGGCATGTACTGTAGCATCATGAATGAATGAATGAATGAATGAATGAATGAATGAATGAATGAATGAATGAATGAATGAATGAATAGTTGATTTTTCCGTCTTTGTTTACAACAAATCAAAAACACACTTGTGTGGACTTACAAAAAGAAAAAATCACAAATGTACATATTCAAAGTAAGCTCACACACAAAATCCCAACTCAATGACCGAAAAAAGGAATAGGCTGAAGCACATGCTTATTTTTTGCCTATCCTTTACAATTCTTAAACTCAAAATATATTTTAATATTAAAAAAATTTGCAAGATAAGAGAGAGAAAAAATATATGTTTTACTCAAAACTGTACTCCTGAATTATTTTACTCTTTAATAAGCCTTTTTTAAATCTCCCCTGAGAAGTACACAACTTCAACCCGTCACTAAGGCTATTCCATAGTTTAACTTCCAAAATTGAAACACATCTAGCTTTTACATTAGTTCTTACTTTTTTACATGTTTGAAGAATACATACCCTCTTAAATTATAATTTCCTTCCATTATGAAACACGAGGGCAACAACATGAACCCTGTCATACACCCTGCAATAAAGGGTGGTTCACATTTTGGGCATAATGAAAGAAAACACATGCCTCCATTTTCAACACAACATTATTTCAGCAAAGAGGCATTGTGTACAATGAAATAAATACATTTTACAAATTGTTGTTGGTTTAAAATAATTAGTTACGTTCAAAGAAACAACTCAAAACAACTACACAAACATTTTGTAGTGCAAACTTTGGTGGCTGTTTTCTTTTTCAAAGTAAATGCCAACTGGTACTATAATAATAATAATAATAATAATAATAATAATAATAATAATAATAATAATAATAATAATAATAATAATAATAATAATAATAATAATAATAATAATAATAATAATAATAATAATAATAATAATATAATAATAGTGGGGGTTAGTTTATATGGCCACATCTTGTCACTGACATCTTTAACCTGTCCTTGGAACAGGCTGTCATCCCCACCTGTCTGAAGAAGTCCACCATCATCCCTGTACCCAAAAAATCTACGTCCGCTTGCCTCAACGACTACCGCCCTGTAGCCCTCACCTCCATAGCCATGAAGTGCTTTGAGAAGCTAGTGAAGGGCTACATCTGTTCCTCCCTCCCCATCAACCTGGACCCCCTGCAATTTGCATATTGCCCCAACAGGTCCACGGAGGACGCCATAGCCCATGTGCTGCACACAGCAGCATCACACCTGGACAAGAGGCAGGGGAACTATGTGAGAATGCTGTTCATCGACTACAGCTCAGCATTCAATACCATAGTCCCCTCCAAACTCATAGCCAAGCTCAGGGACCTGGGCTTGAACTATGACCTCTGCCAGTGGGTCTTGGACTTCCTGACGGGCAGACCCCAGGTGGTAAGAGCAGGCAACTGCACCTCCTCATCCATCACGCTCAACATAGGGGCCCCCCAGGGCTGTGTTCTGAGCCCCCTCCTCTACTCCCTGTACACACATGACTGCGTGGCACAGCGGAACAACAACACAATCATCAAATTTGCTGATGACACAGTAGTGGTGGGCCTGATCTCTGCCAACGACGAGAGGGCCTACCTGGAAGAGGTAGAGAATCTGTCACAGTGGTGTCAGGAGAACTGCCTCTCCCTGAACGTCAGCAAAACAAAAGAGATGATTGTGGACTTCAGGAGGTCGGGGGTCAAGGACTACAGCCCCCTCAGCATCGACGGGGCACCGGTTGAGAGAGTGAACAGTTTCAAGTACCTCGGAGCCCACATATCCGAGGACTTGACATGGACCACACACATTGACAGTGTTGTAAAGAAGGCACGACAACGCCTCTACTTCCTCAGGCGCCTAAGGAAGTTCCAAGTCAGTCAGAAGATCCTTAGGAACTTCTACTCATGTACAATAGAGAGCATCCTGACTGGCAACATCACCTCCTGGTTTGGGAATAGCACTGCACAAGACCGTAGCAGACTACAAAGAGTGACACGTTCAGCCGAACGCACAATTGGAGGGGGGCTTCCCACCCTCCAGAACATTTACAACAAGCGGTGCAGGGGGAAGGCGAAGAGAATCATCAAGGACTCCAGCCACCCGAACAACTGCCTCTTTGAACTGCTGCGGTCAGGCAAGCGATACCGGAGTCTTAAGGCGAGCACAGAAAGACTCAGAAGAAGCTTCTATCCCCAGGCCATCAGGCTGCTAAACGAACAATAAACACTATGCAACAACCATCAAATGCACACAGCACGCACACCCACACGCACTCACTTAAACAAACAACACACTGCAGCACCCACTCTCCACACTTTAGAGCACACAAACACACTTTATATTTATTGATAAAGGATTTGCATTACAACTCGTACACCTACTGTAAATTGTACCTAAATTGCACCTCATCCCATTTCTGCCTTGCACTATATAGTATTGTATATTAGTACACTGCACAGTATTGTATATTATATGGTAACTCAGTTACGTCTATTCTGCATCGAACATTGTACATATGTCTATACTGAACACTGTGACCTCATTTTTTACTTCTAATTTACATGCTATACTATGTTATTTTATTTCATACTTATCTTGTCTTGCACAGTCTCTGGAGCGTAACAGTAAGAAGCATTTTGTATAAAAGTATTCTGTACTTCTGTATAGAAACTTGAAACTTGAGATTATCAGGCAAACATTTGCATTGCAAGCTGTTTTATTTTTTTCTTCTCTTTTCCCTGGTGCTTTGATGGTTTACTCTCAAATACACCAGGCCAACAGTAGAGTGAGGGGACATTGTAAAACACAGGTTTATATCGCATGGTCTATATATTTATCATGAACATCAAGGCCACTTGGGAGTACTCTGCAAGGGGAAAAAAATAAGGCACCCTCATTGGCAACTGCTGCCCCCACACCCACAGCCATACCACCCCACCCCGCCGACCCCTTAACCCTTTCACTACCACACTACAGAAGGTTAACCTTTCACTACCATCTGTAGTGTGGTAGTGAAAGGGTTAACCTTCTGTAGTGTGGTTGTGAAAGGGTTAACACTTTGTCATGTGGCAGTAAAAGGGTTAACCTTCTGTATTGTCACAGTGAAAGGGTTAACCATTTGGTAGTGTGGTATAGTGAAAGGGTTAAAGCAGTGATTTCGAGATAATTACATACGATGTGGATTCAAACAGTTAAAAGTTTGAACAATGTTCATACTTGTACAGTATTTCATACATTGTGCTTAATAATGTCAGCGTGGTTGTGACTGACAGGTATATGACGTTAATGTTCAAGCATAATGAAAGGCTCGATAATAGGTTAAATGTGATGTCTTATCAGACGATCCAGCACATATCGGCTGCACGAGCCTGACACCGATACTAAATATGTACAGTACACACACACACTTGTGGAGTTTCATGTGCAGCTTTATACTGCATGCACATTGTACATCTGCTCTTTCCGTTTACAATAGTAACTTACAGTATATTTTCATTACATTGTCACAGTTGTGCTGCGACAAAACACACGTTGGGACAAATGCAGCCCTTTCATTGTGGAACATAAATCCAGCATAATTCAAGACTGTTGTAAACAACCAGATGCCTGGAGTGTAGTTATTAGCACTTGAAATATTATGGCAATATTGGATAATAATATAGCAATGAAATCAGTCAGGGGAAAAAGGATGGAAATCTACTGCCATCTAGTGGTTGCATGAGAAGTGTATATGTACATATACCATTTGATTTACTTTTGTAATAGCATGACAAACATCAAATGGATCACAAAACGTCAGCATTTCAATATGGAGAGTGTAAGTAGTTTATGAAGTAGCTAAGTGAATATGAACCCTTACATATACTGTTACATATATCCTGACATATAACTGGCAACTTTACACCATACTTTGTTTGCCATCTCAAATAGCATACATTATAACTTTACTAAAGTATTATATATTTCACTGATTATTGCAAGTCGGGACAAAACATGTCCTACATAGAAAATTCTTCTTTATGTTAAAATCAAATGTATAATGAATAATATGCGTACAAAGTTAAATCTAAAAGAAATGTGTATATACCCATTGTACCTGAGGGGTTACAAAACCCTGACTGTATTAAAGATTGTGATAGATTAAACCACTGCTAGTTATGTACTTTAATTACTGGCCAGACAGTACATCAAATATAGATGGTGAACACCCACAAGAACACGGCATTGACAAAGAAATAGTATTTGAGGGTAATTTATTATTATTATGCAACATTAGGTTACAGAATGAGAATTAGGGTCGCGCTTGTATGGCGAAGAATATACGTAAAGTCAGTTAATAGCATGAGTCACTAAGAATAGCAGGAATCCTACGATGGGTCTAAGTTGACACCACCTGTCGTATAGTAACAACTATATAGGGCAACACTGGTACCGCCTGGAGACAATGGGTTCCCTCCGGGGGTGTAAGGCCTGGAGGGTAGAGGAATGTTCGGATGCTCCGTCTGATTCAATGAGGAATAAAGAGACTCCAGGTACAGGAGTCGGCCCTTGTAAACTCCCTTGATCAGCAGCAAAGCAATAATTGTAATCCAAATGCTCGATAGCATTGATGACAGTTAGCCAGCCTCCGTCCACGAGGCCAGCCCGAGTTGTAATCCTCACGAGGTTGAATCCCAAACGATAGTGGAAATCAACGATGCTCTTCTCCGGGTACCACGTTCCAAATCAATATAATCCAACCAGTAATGGTTCTGCAATCGCCGACGCCGATTCTCCTGTGTACATGTCCAACGGTTCTCCGCCTAGGACTCCTCGGGTGTGGGCGACGTATTTAGGCCATACACCCTGGCTAAGTACACTAGCTAAAGACACGACGAACCGCTGGGTAATGCTACACACGAACGAACTGTGGCCGCACGATATACAATAAATGAACGACTATTTACTTCACATTAGATTAGGTCGAACTCGACGTTACTGCATTAAACTCTGACACTTTGCTATTCTATTCGCACGTGGTTCTCACCGCTCTGTTAGACGCAAGGTTGCTCACTTCACTGCACGTTGACTCGGGGTGAAGGTGGGGTAAGGTACTGAACTGAACTACTGGTGTGCGCACCTTGCGCTGTATATATACTTAAGTGAATATCTAGTCCCAAACCGCAGTCTTTGTCTGGTATCAATACGCTGACTCCGGGCATGTCCTGACATGCCTGAACTTGTCTTTGAACCTGCCGTTGGGGGCCTGCGCGCTGGCGCCTGGGGGCGCTGTCCAATAAGGAGAGCGAATATTACTCTGGTTTGAACGCAGGTAAAGGGATATTCCGTGTATATATATAAATAATATACAAAGTATATCAAACAATAAAGGTAGATTCTCAGTTTAATCTGGCCCTTCACAACAGCCGCCTCCTAATTAGTCCGCACCTAATTAGTTAAAGGAGACAGATTAATAGTCCAGTCAACTGCTCAATGTCTGTTGTGGGGAGTAGGGCAATCTACAAAGTCAGTGGGTCATGATCGTCATCAGGGGAGTCAGGGAGCCTCGGCAACTCTATCAGCCTCGCCACGGGTCGGGTGTAGGTCCGCCCCTGGACAATAACTTCTGCCGCTCTGACCTTTCCGTCGGCACCAGTGATCACTTTGCTTACGCGGCCGGCCGGCCGGGGTAGTGACTGGTCTATGATCATAACGACTGTGTCCACTTGTAAGTTGTCTCTGTCCTTTACCCATTTCTGACGGGTTTGGAGAGACGGTAGGTAGTGGAGAAGGAAACTGTTCCAAAACTTGTCAGCCAATATTTGACTGTACCTCCACATTCTTCGGCCGTTCGCTTCTTCAGGTCTGTACACCGTCTGTGGAAGCGCGGGGTCCAGCCGCGCCATCAAGAGAGTGTTGGGGGTGACTGGGTCGACATCTGCTACATCACTTGAGACGTAACCGAGGGGCTTTGAGTTCAATACTCCCTCGATCTCCGTGAGGACTGTCGTGAGGACTTCTTCAGCCACGGTCTGGGCCCCAAGCACGGCGTAGTCGTACAGAGCTGTCTTTATGGAACGTACTTCTCTTTCCCAGGTTCCCCCGAAGTGAGGGGCGTTCGGGGGGTTAAACTGGAAGTCGATCTGATAAGGAGCGAGGTGGGTCTTAAGTTCTGGACCCATGGCTTGGAAGCTCTCTCTCAGCTCTCTTTCTCCGCCTTTGAAGTTTGTCCCGTGATCAGACAACAACGTAGACGGTTTTCCTCTTCGCGCTGTGAATCTCCGGAAGGCCATGAGGAATGAGTCCGTACTCATGGTCCGAAGGAGTTCTATGTGTACTGCTCGGGTGGTCATGCACTTGAATACAATGCCCCACCTCTTCTCTGTCCCTCTTCCTTTCTTCACATAGAGCGGGCCGAAGCAGTCCACGCCCGTGGAGTGAAAGGGCTTCTCGCCGAGTCGGAGGCGACAGGGAGGCAGGTCGGCCATCATGGGTATACTGGGCTGTGCTCGCCACTTGCGACAGTCTAGACAGGTCCGCTGGAAGCGTCGTACTGCTTCTCTTCCTTGCAGTATCCAATAATGACGTCGGATCTCAGCGAAGACTCTCTCTGCCCCAGCGTGGTGCACATCCTCGTCGTATTTCTTTATGATGAGCTCAGTGACCTTGTGTCGGCTGTTGAGGACTATAGGAAACTTGACGTCATCCGTTAGGTCCGGGGCCCGTCTCAGACGACCACCCACCCTGATGAGGCCATGGGTGTCGCGCTTGGGGGCCAAGTGGAGCAGTCTGCTGTCTGACGGGATTGGCTTTGTTCCCTGCAGGCAGTCTAGCTCGTCGGGGAACGAGTCTCTTTGGGCTCGCTGTAGCAGAAGGAGTTCTGCCTCTGCGTAGTTCGATGCGTCAATGTCGGTAGTGGGGGGAACCTCAGGGTGGTGCCACAGGAATGTTTTTAGCTGCGCACTCTCAAAGGTGAGGCAGTCGTCTATGTTAGGGTCAGTGGGGACTGGGATGTGCGTCAACCCACAGAACATAGATTTCTTGATCTCTGCCTCCTCTTGACTAGCCTCCCGAGGGGTGGGGGTAGGCCACTCTTCCTCCGGGAGCTTGAGGAACTCAGGACCGTCACTGTAGATATTGTGACGTGTGAGGTCATCTAGGGACATCCCCCGTGTGATGACATCGGCTGGGTTCTGTTTCGTGTCCACGTACCTCCAGCACGCTGATCCTACCAGGTCTTGAATCTCTGTGATTCTGACTCCCACGAAGACCTTGTATCTACAAGAATCGGACTGGATCTATGTGAGTACGGTCATGGAGTCTGACCACAAGATTGTTCTTTGCACCGGGATGGTGAGTTCACGTTGGATTAACGTGGCGAGTGGCGCGCCTACCAGAGCTGCGCAGAGCTCTAGATGCGGGATCGATTGTTGCTTGCGGGGGTCTATCCTTGAGCAAGCCAGGATGAAGGCTGTGTGTATTTCTCCTCCCTCCTCTCGGGCCCGCAAGTAGGCCACCGAGCCGTAGGCCACTTCCGAGGCGTCACTGAAGACGTGCAGGTCCATCTGGCACGTCTCCAGCCGCACTGTGGGTAGGAAGTAGCTTCGGCGTATGTTCACATTTTGGAGCGAGCTGAGTTCTCTCTCCCACTCTCTCCAGGTGGAAGCTAGGTGGTCGGGTATGGGGTCGTCCCAGCCCTGTTCCTTGTCCCACAGCTCTCGTACAATCATTTTCGCCCGAGTGGTGTAAGGTAGGATACACCCCAGCGGGTCGTATTGACTTGCGAGTGTTCTGTATACGCTCCGTCTGGTGGTCGGTAGAGGGGTCGACCTTCCCTGCTCCGTGGTCAGGGGTGTGTATTTGTAATGGAGCAAGTCTGTTTTGAAGCGCCAGACTAGGCCCAATGTCATTTCCTGTGCTTCACCTGGGGTGGTCGCCATCCAGGTCTCGCTGCTTGCTGCCTTTGTCTCTGGGGAGAGGCTGCGAAGTACTTGAGGGTCACTGCTGGCCCACTGCCGGAGATCAAAGCCGCCTTTGATCAGTGAGGTGCGGAGCTTGAGCAGGAGGGCTTCGGCTTCTTCTGGCGTCGAGACGCTTTGCAGACAGTTGTCCACGTAGAAACTCCTCTCTACACTTTGTCTGACCTCCTCGTCAGCTTCAGGGTCTTCTGTCACATGTTTTTGAAGTGCGAACGTAGCACAGCATGGGCTGCATGTGGTGCCGAAGGGGAGGACCTCCCATTGGTAGATGGATGGTTGCTCATCTTTGATCCTCTCTCTCCATAGGAACCGCAGCAAGGGCTTGTCCTCCTCCACTAGTCGCACCTGCAGGAACATCCCTTTGATGTCGCTGCTGATGGCCACCTTGTCTTGGTGGAAACGTAGTAGTACGCCGAGGAGAGAGGGGCCGAGTGTCGGGCCGGGCAAGAGTTCTTTATTCAGATTCTGTAGTCCGATCTGGTAGCTGCAGTTGAATACAATGCGATCCTTGCCATTGTGGTGGACCTTGTGGTGGGGCATGTACCAGGATTCAATCGTCTGGTCGGCCTCTTGAATGTCAATTTTCTTTATGTGTCCCGCTGTGATCAGCTTGTCGATCTCAGCGCGGTACACAGTGGCTTGAGTGGGGTCTTTGGCTAGACGCCGCTCTGTGTTCAGTAGATATCGCTCTGTCGCTTCTCTTGAGACGTGGAGGGTAGGCATACCCTCTCGCCTCAGGAGTGGAGTTGCGTATCTCATCACTCCGTTGACCTCGACTCTCTTTGTCTTCTGCTCGAGGAGGGCTATGGCATAAGTGTCTTCCTTTGAGCGAACGAGTTTCTTTTCATTCTTAAAGGGCATCGCGTCTAATGTCCATAGCCTCTCGACGTGCTGCAAGAGGGTGGTGTCTTCTTCGTTTATCCTCGTGTAGAGACAGCGAGTGGCTGTCGGTCGGTTGGAAGACCCGGAGAGGGGGCCTTGTAGTGTCCAACCCAGGCGGGTCTCGACCGCTGCTGGACAGCCTCTGGGCCCGATGTGCACCCGGTCCGTTGGGACGATGAGGTGTGCGTGGTCGGATCCTATGAGCAGGGTCGGGGTGGCGTCGTCGATGAGCGGTATAGGTAGTTGACGTAGGTGCACGTATTTCTCCATCAGCTTTGGGATGGGGTAGGTGTACTGTGACAGGCCTATGTCGTGGCTGGTGAAGGCGTTAGTGATGCTATACTGCTTCTCGGGCTGCCCGACCGCTGCTATCGTGAAGGAGACATGTTCACCCTTTATGGTCTTCAGGTCTCTTATTTTTTTTTATTTTTTTTATTTTTTTTTGTCTTTTTCCCCCTCCATTTTCCTCCGATTTTTCTCCCATCCCAATGTTAGTCGTATGCCAATTCCCAGTCCCTTCCTGGTCGCTGCGCTTTACCCCCCACAGTCAGATCATTTGGGAGAGTGGAGGCTACCACGTGCTTCCTCCGACACACGTCCAGCCAATCACCGCTTCTTTTCACCTGGCAGCGCGGATTCTCATTGAGAGGGCGTAGCGTGTGGGAGGACCACACTATCCCCCTCACGTCCAATCCGCGCTTAGCAGGCGCCCCGACCGAACTGTAGGAGTCGCTGTTTACAACGACCCGGACCCACCCCGCCAGCTTCTCCCACCCTCTGATACAGCCAATTGTATCAGTGCAGACGGCCAGCCAAGCTGGTGACAACCCCGGAGCTGTGAGCTGGATTCGAACAGGCGAACCAAGCTCACAGCTCCGGGGCTGGTGACGAACGCAATCTCCGCTCGACCACCTAACCGCCCCCCGGTCTCTTCTAATGGTACGGATTGTCATTGTTTCTTCGCTCCCCCGCAGACCCAGCCGGGCTGCGGCGGATGCGAGGAGGAGTCTTTTCTGACCCATCGTCTAGGACGGCGTAAGTGTCCATGACCTTGTCCTCGTAGCTTAAGAGCACTCGGACCACCTTCAAGAGCACTCGGGAGCTCCCGCTCTTCGCAGGGTCTATGTACAGTACATGACGTTCACTCTCGAGCTGCTTGGGGGTACGGGTTTCTTCTTGTTGCTGTCATGTAGGACCTCCAAGTGGGCACCGTCGCACTTGCTGCATCTTTTCTTTAGGCGGCACTCAGCTGCCATATGGCTGCGCGCGCAGCGGAAGCAGCGGCGGTTGGCTTTGATCCACTGACTCACCTCGTCAGCGGTCAGCTTCTGGAAGGTGTCACATTGAGACAGCCAATGTTCATTTTCACAGTACTGGCATACAATCTTCCACTTCCCCTTGGTCTGGGGGGTGCTGTGGTTCTTGTGCTGCGGTACTGACGCGGCCTGGTGCATAACTGTCACTGACCGGCGGTTATCGTTGGACCTCCGAGGTCCATCTCTTGGGCTAGATCCACTCCACACGAATGTGTCCAGTCGTAGGCTACTAACTTCCCTTGCGAGGAAAGCGGCCAGGTCTAGGAGGGATGGCTCTGGGCCGTTGGGGTCACGGTGGTCTCTCTGCCGCCGAAAACGGTCTTGGCGGGCTGGAGGGAGCTTCTCCAGTATTCGCTCCACATTAGAATTTGCATACAGTTCATATCTCCCCTTCTCCTTTTGGGACCCCAGCATCCCCACGAGGGATTGTACCTTGATAGAGAGGTCATCCAGTGCTCTATTGTCTTTGGCTGGGGGGAGACGGTCGATATCCCGTATTTCTTGGATCACGTAATCCCATATGCGTCCATAACGCTGGTCGAGGGCCACCAGAGCCGCGGAGTATGGGGTGCTTGAGTTGGAATATGCCAACGCTATGTTATGCGCTCTGGGCACCTTGAGATGCTTGAGGAGGATGGCATATTTGTATGACTCGTCGTGGACATCGGACATCATAGTCTCCAAACACATGCGTAATTCCGTGTACTGTGCTCTGTCCTCGCGCGTAAAGTCTGGGAACGTCGGTGTGCCAAGGTACGATGCCATGGATGGCTGGTACATTGGTGAGCGTAGGGGAAGAGGCCTCCTGGGCGAGTCTCCCCGTACGTGTGGTCGTGGGTTAGTACTTGGTGGGTACCAGAGGCCGGGTCCCCAGGTGCTGTTCCTCGGTGCTGACTGTACGTCAAACTCACCCGTGAGTTGGGTCAGGGGTTTGTAGTGCAGTGACTCGGGGCTGAAGTCGGGGCTGTACTGGGCCTCCTGGTCCAAAGTATGTTCGTGCTGGTGGGCTTGATATTCCTCCTTTTCCTCTTCTAGGTCCTGGAGTCTTCTAGATAGTCTCTCGGCGACGTAGGCCGGTTCTTCCCGTTGGCTGGGTCTTGTATGGACCGGTCGGGGAGGGGGCTCGGAGACGTAGACAGGTTCCTCCTGTTGGCCGGGTCCCGGGTAGCTTTGTCGGGTAGGGGAAGGTGCCCTAGACCCTTGTCGTGATGATCTCCGGGAGCTCCGTGCGGAGAGAGGGGGTGTCGCCCTGGCGATCAATTGTTCTATCATCTGCGCCTGCAGCCGGTCGCGCTCTGCTTCGCGCTGCGCATTGGCGGCGTCGCGCTCTGCTTCGCGCTGTGCATTGGCGGCGTCGCGCTGTGCATTGGCACGGTCTCGTTCGATGTTCTCTTCCGTCTGAAGGCGCCTCTCCTCCAGTCTTATGCGGTCGTCCTCACTCCTTTGTTGCGCCTGGAGGCGCTCTCGTTCAGTTGCAGAGTGTTCGCGCTCACTAAGGGCTTGCGCTTGGAGTTGCGCGTGAAGGCGCTCTCGTTCCGCTGCAGAGTGTTCGCGCTCGCTTAATTGTTGCGCCTGGAGGCGCTCTCGTTGTTCGCGCTCGCTCATTTGTTGAGCCTGGAGGCGCTCTCGTTCCACGGCAGAGTGTTCGCGCTCACTTAATTGTTGCGCCCGGAGGCGCTCTCGTTCCGCTGCAGAGTGTTCGCGCTCACTAAGGGCTTGCGCTTGGAGTTGCGCATGGAGGCGCTATCTTTCCGTGGCAGAGTGTTCGCGCTCACTAAGCGTCTTTGCTTGAAGCCGGTCGCGCTCACCCTGGAGTCGGTCTCTTTCGGTTGAGGCTGTCAGCGTGGCGATCAAGGCTTGCGCCAGTCTCTGGTCCGCCTCGCTGGGGGATGACACTGACGGAGGTGATCGGGTGCTGACAGGGCTTGTTGTTGATCTGTTCTCCTGGCGCGCTCCGAGGTCTATCTCCTGGGCGCGGTACTCTTCTCTTGGTTGTGTGTCGGGTTCTATCCCTGGAGCGCTTTCTTTATCCTGGAGCGCTCCGGGGTCTATCCCGGTGACGCTGTCTGGAGGTATAGTCACGTCATGTCCCACTTGGTCCCCCCCGTGAGCTAAGTCAGTTTCGTTTGAACCCACTGGGGTCTCTACTGGCAGGGTCGCCAAGTCGATAGGATTGGACATGCTTAAACTATCCGATTTATCCGTATTTAACGTCTGTTTAGATAAGCTAGGGGGTAGAACGAAAGCGAAGTCCTCCAGATATGGAGGTAGCTGACGTTTGCGCTGCGGGCGTTCTAGCTTAGGGGAGCCGCTTGGAGAGTGTTCACCGCTGGCCATGTCAATATTAATATTATATTAAATATTACACTGATACCCTCCGGCTCGAAGGACCAATTGTAAATGAGGGGTTACAAAACCCTGACTGTATTAAAGATTGTGATAGATTAAACCACTGCTAGTTATGTACTTTAATTACTGGCCAGACAGTACATCAAATATATTTGGTGAACACCCACAAGAACACGGCATTGACAAAGAAATAGTATTTGAGGGTAATTTATTATTATTATGCAACATTAGGTTACAGAATGAGAATTAGGGTCGCGCTTGTATGGCGAAGAATATACGTAAAGTCAGTTAATAGCATGAGTCACTAAGAATAGCAGGAATCCCACGATGGGTCTAAGTTGACACCACCTGTCGTATAGTAGCAACTATATAGGGCAACACTGGTACCGCCTGGAGACAATGGGTTCCCTCCGGGGGTGTAAGGCCTGGAGGGTAGAGGAATGTTCGGATGCTCCGTCTGATTCAATGAGGAATAAAGAGACTCCAGGTACAGGAGTCGGTCCTTGTAAACTCCCTTGATCAGCAGCAAAGCAATAATTGTAATCCAAATGCTCGATAGCATTGATGACAGTTAGCCAGCCTCCGTCCACGAGGCCAGCCCGAGTTGTAATCCTCACGAGGTTGAATCCCAAACGATAGTGGAAATCAACGATGCTCTTCTCCGGGTACCACGTTCCAAATCAATATAATCCAACCAGTAATGGTTCTGCAATCGCCAACGCCGATTCTCCTGTGTACATGTCCAACGGTTCTCCGCCTAGGACTCCTCGGGTGTGGGCGACGTATTTAGGCCATACACCCTGGCTAAGTACACTAGCTAAAGACACGACGAACCGCTGGGTAATGCTACACACGAACGAACTGTGGCCGCACGATATACAATAAATTAACGACTATTTACTTCACATTAGATTAGGTCGAACTCGACGTTACTGCATTAAACTCTGACACTTTACTATTCTATTCGCACGTGGTTCTCAACGCTCTGTTAGACGCAAGGTTGCTCACTTCACTGCACGTTGACTCGGGGTGAAGGTGGGGTAAGGTACTGAACTGAACTACTGGTGTGCGCACCTTGCGCTGTATATATACTTAAGTGAATATCTAGTCCCAAACCGCAGTCTTTGTCTGGTATCAATACGCTGACTCCGGGCATGTCCTGACATGCCTGAACTTGTCTTTGAACCTGCCGTTGGGGTCCTGCGCGCTGGCGCCTGGGGGCGCTGTCCAATAAGGAGAGCGAATATTACTCTGGTTTGAACGCAGGTAAAGGGATATTCCGTGTATATATATAAATAATATACAAAGTATATCAAACAATAAAGGTAGATTCTCAGTTTAATCTGGCCCTTCACAACACCCATGTTATTATTCTCGTATATTCTTTTACAGTTTCAATTTAATTTGTTTAAATGTATGCTCTGTAGTTAGAAAGTAATGTTTTTGTAACTGTCCTCAGCAAGAGGTCACAATATCAAACTGCCCAAAAAAACTTTACCTGTTAACCTGCAATGAGTCTCCTGGCCATTTTCGTTTAGTTTTTGAGGACTGCATACTTTTTTTGCAAACCAAAACAACATACTTTATACTTATAGCACATGCATGGGCCTGGTCTCTTTTGAAAGATGACGTTCTGAAAAAAAATCACTTTTAGTGCTAACATAATAGAGTAACATAGGTCTGAACTTGAGTTGTAGTAGTTAGTAGTCCAGAAGTAGTATTTCCCCAGAAGGTGGTATGGCTTACAAATCCAGACGGAGCCAGATGTAGTACATATCATTTCATAATAAATCTATTTCATAAAGATCCATTCAGAAATGAGTGATTAGGAGTGATTTTGGTAAACTGTGTACAAAGAAAAACTCAGTTTTCTCATAGACTTCAATTCATTCGGCTGTTTTGCTCTTTGCTCGTGTTTTTTAATTATTTTATTTAGCTCCCCATGTGGGGTATCATTGGAAAGCCACACTCATTGGCTACAGCGATCCACAATCATTTTCGAGATCGGATCTAGATTGACGGAACTACTGCAGCCTGAGTCGGGAGTGGTATTTTGCGCAATACAGTGTACTTTGCACAAGCCTCAAATACCGGCATGTAACTCGAGAACCGCTGAACGGATTTTGTCGGATTTCGTCGCTATCGACAGGCAACAAATAAGCCTTCAATTCGATATATATATATATTGTATTACAAAATATGCACACCCGCAGTGACGCGTGAAGGGGGGGTGCTTAGGGTGCTGCAGCACCCCCACCTGCTGGCGGGTAGTTGTAACTGCAAGCAACGCCAAAAGATTTACAATTGCAGCGCACAGACAGTCACACACATCACCTCACATAAAGAGCTTCAGCTGCTTCGCGAAGTTCTTGGAAGCTGAATTCTCTCTTGAGAGCATGAAATCTGAGACTGGGGCTGATGCATGCAGATTGGGGAATCCCTCGCTTCACGGCACACGCATATGGACCAAGAGGGGCTCAAAATGTCTGTTAGTGTCATCTGAATCAGACGGATAAAGCAATGGTTTTATCCAGATTATTTGATTATTGCCACTTCCACTAAATGTGGGACATTGTTCTGTTGATGAGGGATGCGGGACAAACATAAAATTTTCGGGACTGTCCCGCAAAATGCGGGAAGGGTGGTCACCCTAACACACACACACACGCACACAAAGTTCAGTTATTCGTTACTCGTAGTTTGTATACTATTTACATGTTCGAAATAAATATTTCAAATAAAGAAATTTATATTTTCGGATGGTTCTTGCTATGTGTCTGTGTGTTCACTTCATTCTGTCACAAAAAATTGTAAATTGTCACTAGCGCTGACTGTTAGAAGCCTATGATTATTCATGTATATTCAGTTTTAATCTGTTTAATCTACTCTGCATCTGGTAATACGATCCTGTGCGCAGTGTGCGAAACGAAAGTCCAAATGCTAGTTGTTGCTACCCGCCGGTTGCATCTAAATCGACAATAAATCGTCTTCTGAAAATCGTCTTAGAGAAAAAACTGCTGCATTTCGTGTGTGAACTGTCCACATGTTGGTGTTCAAGTTTGTCTGTTGTAGTGTAAAATATTGATCTTTCAAATTAATGGAAAATCATGAATGATGTGCTTCGCGCATGCATTTAATATGACGTTATTATATTATTTATCTCCGACTCCGACCGCACCCCCAACTCTGACTGACTTCCCGCGTCCCTGCACACCCGAGCCACTAGGGGTCGCCAAAGTGCCGGTTGCAAAAGATCCGAAAAACGTCCCATATGAGGGACGTTGCAGCTTAAAGACTACACATTTTTAAATATATGAATCAAATTAAAAAGAATGGTTAGAAATATATCAAACAATACATGATACAGTGAACTTCAAATAATATTTTCTGTAAAAATCTGCCTATCAAAATTGTGTCAGACTTTTTCATAATCCTGGTTAAATCAGGCAATAGTATTATACATGATCTGGACTGGTAACTTGTTTTGATATTTTAGACAAACAATGTTGATATTGTGGTCACATTGTGTGTCAACACCATCTTCCCAATAATGATGATCTTAGTTAAGAATTTTGGATTGAATTTAGGCATTTTAGTGATGTTATTGAGGCAGCTAGCAACTAAGGAAAAACAACAGGGCTGCAGTGTACACTACATATTTGACATGGAAAAGAAAGCCCTTTTGTCAACACCGTCAGACATGAACACCATCAGGTTTTTATCTCTGACGGTGTTGACCAATCCTCCCATAACCTCTTAATGTGGTCATATAATATTACTTATGAACATGGATGGTAACATATTCCAATGTTATTTCATGGTTTTATTTCCACATACATGTACATGCCTGATTTACATGATTTAACCTTGCATACCCTATACACTTTTGACATGTAGGGTATACACATTATTGATTGTTGTATTGATCGTAAGGAATGTCATATGAATGTTCAAAATGAGAACTGACTCCACTATCCACTTTGATTATATTCATTATAATTTCTTACATGAAGAATACATGTTTTGTCATCAGTTTGTCAGTATTTTTTATTTAGTTTTCTGTTTATTTGTTGTAATCAACTGATTTTGTCAACGTCACTGATTGTCAACGCTCAGATTTCTGTTCATTTTCAATTTTTCTTTTTTTTTTACTATTTGCTGAGTTTGCATTGTTCATTTATTAAAGTTATTAACTGATCTACATCCATTGCCTTATTTATCTAAGAAATGTGTTTTTATAGTCTTGACATTAAAAACAAAGTGTGGGTTTTTCAGTGTGAAATCTGAATAAAAGTTTATATATTGTATTTTATTACATATCAGAGTAACTGAACACTATTATTATACTTTAGGACTTTAACGTCTTGTTGGACTGAACAAACTAAAATAGGATACTTTTTAGTATGTCTGACAGAGTTGACACAAATTAAGTTATGAAGTGAATGTTTATTTTCAGAACGTTTTTTTTTATAGATAATAATATCTTTCTCTATACAAATATATACATTTCTAATTAATGTGGAATATATTTTCTTTTAAATAAAACATGTTTTGTCCCTTATCTGAAGAAACAGTGATTTTTCTTCTAAGTGAGAGGGTTAATCCTATAGTTCATAGGTGTCAAACTCATGGCCCGCGGGCCAAATGTGGCCCGCCACGTCATTTGATGTGGCCCCCAACATTAATCTTGGGTTAAAAAATAGCGGCGTCGCTCCAGTTACAGTTGTGTGTTCATGCAGACACATAATAGCAATTTCATTACGAATTGAAAATGGGGGACCCTGATGTAAACAAGTCGAAAGTCTTTCTCTGGTCTGCAACCCCTTAACAATTGTGTGTATTGCGCTGTACTGTACGGTACCCATTCTGCAATCTGTTAATTAAAGTTAATTAAACTATCTTCCATTAGTTGGATGTATGGCCTCTGCAAGGTTGTGTGCAGCCATTTGTTTTTGTAACATCTGCTACATCTGTCCCACGTGTTCTTTGCAGCTCACAGTTGTTAGTTCTGCCCCTCTTGACTGTGACAAAAAGGTTTTGAACAAACTTAATGTCATAGCTTGTATTTGATGATATTCTTCTTTGTTATTTACTTGAATGGTTTGATCATTGATTGATGGAGTAATATGGGGTTCTGATAAACAAAAATGATTTGTTAAAATAACATAAGCTAACATATATTTTTACATCTATGTAAATGCATATGCAATATGTATAACTTGAATAAGTAATAAATACAGAAACAACATGTTTAACAATATGTAAATGAGTAGCTACATTTATTTTACATTACATTAACATTTATACAGTCTTTGGCCCTTTGAGGGCAACCATAATGCTGATGTGGCCCTCTGTGAAAATGAGTTTGACACCCCTGCAGTTCAACAGTATATGATGGTAGGCAAGAATAATAGGAGTGAGAATAAGAATGCTGGGGAACATGTGATTTCAGACAGAAAAGTATTTGCTGAAATACTATGTTAACTAGTCATTTGTAGTAGATTTAGTTAGTGGTCAAACATTTAGTTAAAATCTGGTTTGGATGAAAAAGAGCTTCATAAAAGCAAGATAATGATGATTTAATATTTATTAACACTATTCAATGCTTGTGTAAGATTTGATTTATTTACTGTATATAAAAAATATATAATGATATCTAGGATACTGAAGCTTTTCCCATTCACTGATTTTTATTTAAAGGGGAACTATCTTATAAATGGCCTTTTTGAGTGTTTAGCATTGTTTCCTAGCTATGTGAACTTATATTAATATGATCTATGTCTCAAAATTCTCATATTGGCGCATTCTTCCAATTCTCCTCTCACAATATTCACCCTCACTGAACTGAGTCGTTTGAAAATGTGCCTATATGTGATGTCATATAGTCACTGCTGCATGTTAATGTGGCTCCTCAGGCACCAGCACCTGCACCCCAGTCCACATCAGCTCAAAACGGCTCGAGATCTTGAGGTAGAAAAATGCTGTTTTTGAGGACTTGATTAGAAATACAAAACAATGAATAAAAAAAAATATATATATTACAGAGGTGTTCCATAGACTCACAGGAATTGTGTAAAAGTGCCCAAATAGTGAAAGAAATAGTCAAATAGTTCCCCTTTAATATAGTAATATTGTGCTTATTCATGCATGATGGATATTAACTGGTATATACTAAATAAGGCCTTAATAACAGAGATAATACTACTATCCAGAATACTGCGTGCGTGTAAACAGTCACTATCTAATGTTCAAGGAGATCATGATGGGGTTATTGGTCCAAACTGGATCAAATGTGTCTGAATGTTGGAGTGGACTAACTATTTACATACAAAGGAGTTCATGTAAGAAACTGTTACAACATGCATAATTGTTATGCATTTGCATTTATGTCTCCCTCTTCCTTTACATTATTGGGAGCATTTAAAAAAAAATAGGAAATAGTATGAATTAATGCACATCAGCAGCACATCCATCTGTACACTGGAGAGTGCCCGG
Source organism: Notolepis coatsorum (assembly GCF_963971535.1). Lineage (NCBI taxonomy): Eukaryota > Metazoa > Chordata > Actinopteri > Aulopiformes > Paralepididae > Notolepis > Notolepis coatsorum. Next base: position 92,772,599 of record NC_140172.1, on the reverse strand, counting down.
TCTTTGTACAGTGCACGCTTTGTCAGTGTGTGGTCCAAATGCATGCAGACTTGTCTGATGTGACCACCATTTACATTGAACTAATGGGTGAAAATCCCCCCCTTTGAATCAGGGTTCCCACAGACATTGTAAAATGAAATTCAAGGACTTTTAAGTACTTTTCCAAGCACTATTTTTCATTTTAAAAGGGCATAAAAAGATACAATTCGCTTTTAAATGCTGTTTTTTATAGGAAAAAAATACCAGATCCAATACTTATGGCTTAAAACCAATTTCCGACAATTAGTTACACTTTAAATAAAAATAATTATATTTCTTGATTCAGAAGAATTTTATCATGGATGAACAAAACTTTCAATGGGAATAGTTTATTGGAATTCCAAGGACCTTTTAAGCAGGGGGACCCTGATGTAAACAAGACGAAAGTCTTTCTCTGGTCTGCATCCCCTTAACAATTGTATGTATTGAGCTGTACTGTACTGTACCCATTCTGCAATCTGTTAATAAACTTTTCAATCAATCAATCAAACCTTGTTAAAAGATTGCTGTTTTCAAGGAATTCCAGGCCTTGACTTTTTAATTTAAATCAAGCACTTTAAGCACTTTAAGTAACCTTCCCAAATGTATTAATACACAAAGACTACATGGTGCAAATAAATAATAAAAGTAAATAAAGGGGGTGAGTGGGGTAAGTTCATACAAGTTCAGAAATGTGTACATTTTCAATTTAAGTCTATCTTAAGATGCACAAAAAAGATACAATTTCAACTAAGAGGACACATTTTGGATTTGCGGTTACATCATTATTGTCAAAAAACATTATCTGAAGATGTACAAATATTCATTCTGCATAGAGGAAGATGGGGAAAGCAGATATTTGCAATGACATTTTTGTGTGTGGATTTCAAATATTGGTCAACTTGCTTTAGATTCAGTTTATTCATAAAACACATCCTTTCCAAAAGTTAACACTTTGAAGATGAAATACATTGTGACTGCCCAATATGTGTATTGTGCTGTTTATCCATGCATAACCCCAGATGTAATCAGGAATGATTTATTTAAATGGTGTTCCCCTAATTTATGATTTTTACCCCCTTTTGCTATTTGAATTCAAAGTCATTGTAGTGAAGCAGCGCAAACAAACAAATCCTCATCTCCCGTTAATACTCAAGTAAAACGTTAATGTGACAAGAATTATCTCAACATGCACTAAATGTCAGAGCAATTTTTTACAGATTTCCAGTCATGCTTTTATAGAACAAACTCAACAAAAATATTAACGGAAAACACTGGTATAATTCTGCCTTTGGCTCAGTGCCAGGACAGTGCACCGATAAAAAATAGCCCCCCACTTTAAAAGATTAAAAGACAACTATCTGATATATTAATTATATTCCTTGATTTTGCAATGATGGATTACACTTCTGATTCAAAAAGATATTGGCTGCTCCAAGATATAGAGAAAGGATATATGTATGTATGTATGTATGTATGTATGTATGTATGTATGTATGTATGTATGTATGTATGTATGTATGTATGTATGTATGTATGTATGTATGTATGTATGTATGTATGTATGTATGTATGTATGTATGTATAAGTCACAAAACTTGTAACAAAACTGTTTAGATTACTGGAGTCTGATGCTGTCAATGAGCCAAAGATAACCAAAGCCAAAGATAACAGTATATAGGGAGGTATTACCCACTAAATACAATCTGTCCACTTGGTATCCTCAAACTCACAGTCCATTCTGTTTAAACCATCAGGATTCACAACACCTAGAATCCATTGCACACATAACAAATGGATGTAATGCATACAAACGCTCGTCATGACCGTATTGTGGACATTGTGTCTGATGCGGTACGGAACATATCACCATCTAGTGCAGCAATGTACAAACATGCTAGAGTGCAACCAGAGTGGTTTGGCCTTATTTGCTAACATACCAAATACACCGGATGTTGTTTTTGTTGACACCAGCCACAGGGAGGTGCTGGTCATAGAAGTAGGCTGTACCTTTGATCTGTACATGGACCAGGTCTTCCGGGACAAGTACCGTATATCAAATACCAACCACTGCTCAATGTGATGGCCGACCTTGGGTATAGGTGTAGATATAGTGTACTTGTATTCGGAAGTCTTGGCCATGTATGCACCATGACCGGTCTGAGAATTGCTGCAATGTCTAAAAGAAAAGCCAAACAAATTGCCAAATATTGCTCTGTCTCAGCTATTATTGGCAGCTTAGCCACGTGGAGAAGGAGGTGCTATGTGTACCCTTGAGTGTTCAGTGCTGCTTGGCCCGATACATTTGATTCCCTGTTTATGTAATATAATTTGTGGAACCAAATAAAGTATTAATATTAGGGATGCTCGATGTTGGCTTTTTTACCTATACCGATATTGTCCAACTCTTAATTTCCGATACCGATATCAACCGATACCGATATATGCAGGGTTTCCCCCCCCCCCCCCCCCCCCCCCAATTTTTTAAAATAATTTGAGGTAATTAACATTACATATCTCTTGTTGTGGAATTAACACAACATTATGCATACTTTTGACAATAAATAAAATCAGAATTTGTTCTTACTTGCTTGCCTGGGTAAATAAAGGTTATAGAAATGTTAAAAAAATATATATATATATATATTTTTTAAACCGATACCGATATTTTCCGATATCACATTTTAATGACGATATCGGCCGATAATATCGGTAGGCCGATAATATCGGACATCCCTAATTAATATGTATGTATGTATGTATGTATGTATGTATGTATGTATGTATGTATGTATGTATGTATGTATGTATGTATGTATGTATGTATGTATGTATGTATGTATGTATGTATGTATGTATGTATGTATGTATGTATGTACAAGTCACAAAACTTGTAACAAAACTGTTTAGATTACTGGAGTCTGATGCTGTCAATGAGCCAAAGATAACAGTATATAGGGAGGTGTAGTCTGACGTCACTGGTTGTTCCACCCGTATAGGGATTTATCATTGGGAAAATGGATTATCGGCTATTGTAACAATTCTGCCACATGGACATTGAAAAGCTTTCCATTTTTGCACAAAATGAGTTCCCTTCTATCACTAACATTATTGTAGTGCCTTTTTGGTTGAAATACAATTTGGCGATTTTTTTTATGATTAATTGGGAATATTTTCATGTTGAGCTATAGATTGTGGATGAAGCACAGAAAGGTACACCATGCAAATGTTAATGCTTTATTTGTTTTAAACGAGACGATTTAGATATGGGCAATGGGGAAATACATTGCGTTGGACAGAGGGTGGAACACAAAAAATGGCAATGACGTAACCACTACACCTCCCTATTGGTGTTGGACTGACCAAATGAATGGGTCTTAGTGGCCAACAAAACGAAATTACAGTAACACAGAATCACTTTCATGCTGGCAGTTTAAATCCCATATGTGACCAGCACAAAAATCGTAGATACCCGGAACTGAGTGGGGTATGAAAAATACTCTGTAGCAGGTAAAGGTCCCTCGCCTACTCTAAAAAACCAATGATGTATTGCCATAAGACCATAGGTTTAAACATACAATGATAGTTATGGCACTTTACCCCAAAACCATATTCAAGAAAATGTCCACAACGCCTTCATTCAATCAATGAACAAATAATAAAAACATGTGCCCACAATAAAATCACAGAAAAACCAATCTGTTGAATAATGAAAAAACATTCTATTCCATAGATAATTCTCAGTGCTATGTACTTGGCAAATCCTCACAGTGTAGAACCGAAGGGTCCCAGGGATGATGCCTTGGGGTACAAGGTGCCCTCTGGTTGTGGGGTGAGTTCCTAGCAGAGTGGGGGGGACTATGGTGTCGGCCCTGTGCTGATGACACCCAGATAGGGCATTCACCATCCTTGAATGTTCCCTATCCCTTCAGCTTGTCTTCTGAGGCGCAATGTGCAATGTAGGCCACACTCCACATAGAAACTGAACAGATTGTAGACATGGCATCAGGTCACCAGTTTAAAATATTTTTGTTGAAATACACACAGAACTCAAAATCGTTAGCCTCATAATTGCCTAAGTAATTTTTCAAGATTTTTGGAAAAGAAGAAAAAACTAATTTTCCAGCAAATATGTACTAGTTTTTTTTGTTATATTTAGAAAATAAGTTCCACAAGGTGTATCAACAAGTTTGCAAAAATACAAAAACACAACCATTGCATAACAAAATAAGGTGACTTTTTGTGAGGTTTCTGTCCTTGCTCACTTACTCGCTCTGTTCCTTTAAACCACCTCGCTCTGTTTTCCATTTGTTTCTGTTAATCATTTCTTTCCCCCATTCACACGCTTCTTCCCAGAGACGTCGTTGATTGGTTCTCTCCCGTCCACACGCTTTTCAATCACATCCCCCAGCTGTCACTGCTTGTCAATCAATCAATCCCGTATTATTTATACCCCGTTTCCCCACTCAAGTTTTGTTGGATCGTTTTGATATTTTCTGTTTGCATTCGCCGTTCCTGCTGCTGCTGTTGTTCCCTGTGCTTTACCTCCAGGATATCCAAGAAGCCTTCTTCTTGGACACCTTTTTCCCGCGGCGACGCGCTCGCTCCGCTGCTGTTCCAGCGCTCTTAACGCCTGGGTGAGTTTTTAATGACTGTCTTTGATCAAATTCCGTTTTCGTGTGTTTTTATAACACTGAAGATTACCACCTTTTTATCAGACAGTCACTCACCCAGCGGTTGCCTTTTTGATTGTTTTCACTGGGATAATATTTTGACCTAACATCTCCCACTGTGTGTTTATCACACCGAAGATATTATCACATTGGATTGTATTTTGGACTTCGCTCTCAGTGTCTATTTTTGCACCGAAGATATTTTTCACTTGGGATTGTGTTTTGGAACATTGCTCACTGTGTGTGTTTACACGAAGATTAGTTCACTTGGATAACTTTTGTTTTTGGGTACAAGTCACCTCTCCTGTTCTCCTGCTCGTTCTACCTGCACCCTGTGTTGACTCGCTCCCCCTCTCTCTCTCTCTCGGTCCCGCATCACCTCGGAGATTCTGCCGAGAGGGGTCTGCAGAGCGGCTCTGACGTCAGCATCTGCTACCCCCTACTACCACCTCGGGAGAAGCTGCAGAGCAGCAGAACATTTTCATCCTTGCTTGAATTCCTGTCTTGTTTAGACTCTTCCTATTCTTTGCTGTTTAATTAGTCTCAATAAACAAGCCCCTGTTTTTGGCAACTCTGAATCCTACTCTCTTGTGTCGTTGCGTTTGGGGTCGGTGTCAAACCTTAACATTACGATCCAACCAGAATGACGACCCCAGCCGACACAGAGAGGGTCAGAACCGCACTTGCTAATCAAGTCGAGTTGACCAGGGATCACAGTCACCAACTAGAGAGGGCTGCGGCTGCGGTGCAGGATCTCAGGGAACAGGTCCTGCCTATTCAAGGGTCGATGGCCGCTCTGGCGGGACAACAATCCGGTATTCTCGCTCAGCTTCACTCGCTGAGCGACACCGTTAATGCTTTACTTCCCTCACATCCTTCAGGAGCATTCACCGCAGCCCCAGCAGATCCCGCACCTCGGGAACCCCGTCTCTCCGTCCCACGGCTGTTCGACGGCAATCCCGAGGAGTGTGCCACATTCATCATGCAATGTGAGTTGGTTTTCCGTCATCAACCAAGCCGTTTTACTGCTCGAGGGTCCCAAGTGGCTTATATGACGAACTTGCTTTCAGGCCATGCTGCCCAGTGGGTCACTTCCTCCTGGGCAATGGATGCAGATTTTGTTTTCTCCTATCCATACTTCGTGGCGGAGCTCCGCAGAGTGTTCCACCATCCAGCCCGAGGTCTGGACCCCGGAGCCCGGTTGGGGACTTTCCGACAGGGGAGCGGCAGGGTGACGGACTATGTCCTGGAGTTTCGACTGGCGGCGGTGGAGAGTGGATGGAACGACCCTGCACTTCGCCTAACCTTCTTGAGGGGGCTCAGTGACGCAGTCCGGGACCAGCTCGCTACCCGGGAGTTGCCCGACTCCCTCGAGGACCTGTTTAGCCTCGTCATCCGCATCGACGGACGCCTGCTGGAGAGAAGGCGCGAGAGGACCCGACTGTTACCTCCTGAGGTACCCCGGATTCCCCGGACGCATGACGTCACTCCTGGACGCCCTGTCCTCAACACTACTGGTGGTAGCAGGCCTCCCTGTTCGGTTCGCGAGGAGGAACCCATGCAGCTGGGACGCTCTCATCTGAGCCAGGCGGAGCGTGAGGCAAGGCTCAGGTCCGGTCTCTGCCTCTACTGCGGAGGTGCGGGACACCGAATCGCCGACTGCCCCACCCGGCCAAAAGATCAGGCTCGCCGAGACCCCGGGAGATCCTGGTGAGCCGTTTTTCCCATTCCCAGCGCCGCGCACCACCTGACCATCTGATGAGCGTCACCCTGGCCTGGGGGGACCAACGTGCCACGGTGGAGGCCCTCATCGACTCTGGGGCAGACGAGAATTTCCTCGACTTCGAGTTCGCTACCCGAGCCAACATTCCACTTGAGGACCTTGTGAGGCCCTTGGAGATCTTCTCGTTGGACCAACACCGCCTGGCCGACATCTCTCAACGCACCGGCCCAGTCGTGCTGACCATCGCTGGGAACCACGTCGAGAGAATCCAGTTCCTCATCACCCAATCCCCCCTTGTCCCGGTGGTCCTGGGTAGGCCCTGGCTCGCGCTGCACGAGCCCCACATCGCCTGGTCCTCCGGTACCATCAAGGGCTGGAGCTCCTCCTGTCACGCCCTGTGTCTGCAGGCGGCGTCCTGTCCCCCGCCCCGGAGGCCCGCTGGTGAGTTGCCTCCGGACCTCTCGTCCATACCTCCCGAGTACCACGACCTCTTGGAGGTTTTCAGTAAATCCAGGGCTCAGGCCCTTCCACCTCACCGCCCCTATGACTGCGCCATCGACCTCCGCCAAGGGGCTCCCCTTCCCGGCAGCCGCCTCTACAGTCTGACCGTTCCGGAGAAGAAGGCGATGGATCTCTACATCTCTGAGTCATTGGAAGCAGGACTCATTCGGCCTTCCTCCTCCCCGGTGGCGGCCGGTTTCTTCTTTGTTGGTAAGAAGGATGGGGACCTGCGACCCTGCATCGACTATCGTCAGCTCAACGAGATCACCATCAAAAACAAGTACCCTCTACCTCTCATGAGCTCCACCTTCGAGCCACTGACCCAGGCCTCGTTCTTCACCAAGCTGGACCTCCGGAGTGCCTACCATCTTGTCCGTATCCGTGAGGGCGATGAATGGAAGACCGCCTTCAAGACCCCCAGGGGCCACTACGAGTACCTAGTGATGCCGTTCGGCCTCACCAACGCCCCGGCGGTATTCCAGGCACTCATGAACGACGTCCTTCGTGACATGCTGGAGGTGTTCGTGGTGGTGTACCTGGACGACATTCTCATCTTCTCCAGGACCCTCGAGGAACACATCCAGCATGTCCGCCGTGTGCTGGAGCGCCTCCTCCACAATCGGCTCTTCGTCAAGGCGGAGAAGTGCCGTTTCCACGCCGACTCCGTCGACTACCTGGGCTTCATCGTTGAGAAGGGCTTGACCCGAGCGGATCCTCGCAAGATCCAAGCTGTGGAGGATTGGCCTGAACCCACCACTCGGAAGGAGTTACAGAGTTTCCTCGGGTTCGCCAACTTCTACCGAAGGTTCATCCGGAACTACAGTCAAGTGGCGGAGCCACTTACCAAGCTGACCTCCCCCGCTCTGCCGTTCGACTGGTCCCCAGCGGCATGCGCTGCGTTCCGCTCCCTCAAGAAGAGGTTCACTTCCGCCCCTATCCTGCTCCACCCTGACCCCAAGAGACAGTTCATTGTGGAGGTGGACGCCTCGGATACTGGCCTGGGCGCTGTCCTATCCCAACGTTCTCTTTCGGACCAGAAGGTGCATCCTTGCGCCTTCTACTCGCGCCGCTTCCTCCCTGCCGAGAGGAACTACGACACCGGCAATCGGGAGCTGCTGGCGGTCGTGGCTGCGTTGGAGGAGTGGCGTCATTGGCTAGAGGGTGCCGAGGAGCCTTTTACCATCTGGACGGACCACAAGAACCTGACGTTCATCCGCGCTTCCAGGCGCCTCAACGGTCGGCAGGCGAGATGGGCCAGTTTCCTCAGTCGGTTCGACTTCTCGCTGACCTTCCGCCCCGGTTCCCGCAACACGAAGGCCGACTCCCTGTCCCGGTTACACTCCAAGGGGGCTCCACCCTCTGAGGACCCTACTCCCATCCTCCCGGAGGCCCGAGTGGTTGGAGCCATCACCTTGGGCATCGAGGGTGTGGTTAGGCGTGCCCTACGCTTCCAGCGTGCTCCTAGCAACGTCCCTATGCATCGTCTCTTCGTCCCCGACTCTGCCCGGTCCCGGGTACTGCTTTGGGGCCATACCAGCCGGTTCGCCTGCCACCCTGGCGTCCATCGCACGTTCTCCTTCCTGGCTCGTCGTTTCTGGTGGCCCACCATGCGGAACGACGTCAAGGAGTTCGTATTGGCCTGCGCGGTCTGTGCCCGCAGCAAGGCCTCTCACCAGGCACCCTCCGGGCTCTTGCAGCCACTTCCCGTTCCGAGCCGTCCGTGGTCACATGTGGCGCTGGACTTCGTCACAGGTCTGCCCTCCTCCCAGGGGAACACCTGCCTTCTGACCGTGGTGGATCGATTCAGCAAGGGGGTTCACCTCGTGGCCCTTTCCAAGCTTCCCTCGGCGGCCGAGACGGCGGACCTCCTGACTCACCACGTGTTCCGCCTTCATGGGTTTCCCCAGGACATCGTCTCTGACCGGGGGCCCCAGTTCACCTCCCAGGTATGGCGGGCCTTTTGCAAGGGATTGGGGGCAACGGTCAGTCTTTCCTCTGGTTATCATCCCCAGACTAACGGGCAGACGGAGAGGATGAACCAGAGCGTGGAGTCTGCTCTTCGGTGTGTGGCAGCCGAGAGACCGGCATCCTGGAGCCGTTTCCTTCCCTGGGTTGAATACAATTCAATGGTCAGTTCCGCCACCGGCCTCTCACCCTTTGAGGTTTCCCTGGGCTACCAACCCCCTCTTTTCCCCGCACAGGAGGCGGAAGTGGCAGTTCCCTCCGTGCAGGTCCACCTCGAACGCTGCCGACGAGTTTGGGAGATCACCAGGACCGCGCTGCTCCGGACATCTGAGTGCGCCTGTCGTGGTGCCGACCGGCGCCGGGTTCCTGCGCCGACTTACCGCCCTGGGCAGAGGGTGTGACTCTCCGCAAAGGACCTGCCGCTACGGTCCTCGGCCAAGAAACTCGACCCCCGTTTCGTCGGACCTTTCGAGGTCCTGAAGGTACTCAGTCCGGCGGCCCTGCGCCTGAAACTTCCTGCGTCCATGCACATCCACCCCGTGTTCCATGTCTCCCGGGTTAAGCCCGTCTCCCTCAGTCCCCTTATGCCTCCAGCTCCTGATCCTCCGCCTCCCGTGTTGGTGGATGGTCACCCCCAGTGGCAGGTCCGCCGGTTGATGGGCGTTCGTCGGCGGGGCCGGGGGTTCCAATACCTGGTGGACTGGGAGGGTTACGGTTCTGAGGAGCGTAGCTGGGTCTCCCGGCAGCTCATCGTGGATCCCAGCTTGATCACTGACTTCCATCGTGCCCATCCTGACGAGCCGGGTCGGCCTGGTCGCCGGGTGGCTCCCGTGGAGGAGGGGGTACTGTGAGGTTTCTGTCCTTGCTCACTTACTCGCTCTGTTCCTTTAAACCACCTCGCTCTGTTTTCCATTTGTTTCTGTTAATCATTTCTTTCCCCCATTCACACGCTTCTTCCCAGAGACGTCGTTGATTGGTTCTCTCCCGTCCACACGCTTTTCAATCACATCCCCCAGCTGTCACTGCTTGTCAATCAATCAATCCCGTATTATTTATACCCCGTTTCCCCACTCAAGTTTTGTTGGATCGTTTTGATATTTTCTGTTTGCATTCGCCGTTCCTGCTGCTGCTGTTGTTCCCTGTGCTTTACCTCCAGGATATCCAAGAAGCCTTCTTCTTGGACACCTTTTTCCCGTGGCGACACGCTCGCTCCGCTGCTGTTCCAGCGCTCTTTACGCACAACGCCTGGGTGAGTTTTTAATGACTGTCTTTGATCAAATTCCGTTTTCGTGTGTTTTTATAACACTGAAGATTACCACCTTTTTATCAGACAGTCACTCACCCAGCGGTTGCCTTTTTGATTGTTTTCACTGGGATAATATTTTGACCTAACATCTCCCACTGTGTGTTTATCACACCGAAGATATTATCACATTGGATTGTATTTTGGACTTCGCTCTCAGTGTCTATTTTTGCACCGAAGATATTTTTCACTTGGGATTGTGTTTTGGAACATTGCTCACTGTGTGTGTTTACACGAAGATTAGTTCACTTGGATAACTTTTGTTTTTGGGTACAAGTCACCTCTCCTGTTCTCCTGCTCGTTCTACCTGCACCCTGTGTTGACTCGCTCCCCCTCTCTCTCTCTCTCGGTCCCGCATCACCTCGGAGATTCTGCCGAGAGGGGTCTGCAGAGCGGCTCTGACGTCAGCATCTGCTACCCCCTACTACCACCTCGGGAGAAGCTGCAGAGCAGCAGAACATTTTCATCCTTGCTTGAATTCCTGTCTTGTTTAGACTCTTCCTATTCTTTGCTGTTTAATTAGTCTCAATAAACAAGCCCCTGTTTTTGGCAACTCTGAATCCTACTCTCTTGTGTCGTTGCGTTTGGGGTCGGTGTCAAACCCTAACACTTTTAAACAAAATATGTCGTGACTTAGAAATGTTGTCCTCGTACATACATGTCATACACTAAGGCAGTTGTTATACTTGCCTATAAGTCATGCGATCGCCATCTGTGTATGTAACGTTAAAATGCACAAGTCACACGAGTGAGTTAGGCAGATGGGGATTTTTTTAACGTAACAAGCGTTCTGATTGGCTGAGGACATAGGCACTAAGCCAGGGCGATGCAGCAGTGTGAGGAGATTACAGTTAGGCATACATCACAATTTGGTAAAAAAATTACTTAGGAAATTATCATATGAGGCTAACGATATACAAAACTCACAGTATACACACAGATAATAAAAAGCATGATAATGAAGTGATTGTGTGCAAAGGGCTGAAAAATGGTGAACATCAACATACCTTTACTTTTGGTCTGTGTTTGAGGTAGGTCGATCTAATCTGGAGGCTACAAGATGGTAAAATATTTATATTTTCATATGCACGAAACACAGCAAGAGCCACAATGAAATACGTTAGTCATCAACTCCTCTAATTGAAATACGAGTCAGATATTTACCTGAGAAGTATGTGCAGATAGGACCCCAGGCCTGTGAAGATGTGCCACCAAGCGTGGAACTGCGTCAATGTTCCAACTCCAGCAGGCAGCTTCTGTCTACTGCCTCTGAAAAGCAAAGGAGGCGATATCCATCATCATCATTAATACAAATGGAAGATATTTCTGCCAGTGTTCATTTTGGCAGTGGACACACACACCTACATTTCATATGATATTCAAATGAGCAGAAATGTGCTTTATTAAAGTGAATCCTCATTAGCAGGGGGTGTGCGAGCAGTGCGGTCGCACAGGTCCTCGCTGGAGCCAAACTGGTCGACTAGCTAATAGTACTACTAGTAGCTAACGGTGTGTGCCTGGTGTCAGCACCTGGCTGTATGTAGCCGCATAGCTTGCTTCTGCGTTAGCTAATGGTTAGCACAAGCTAACAGCTAACTCAAGGCTAACTGATAGCATCAAACGAACGTTCCCAGCCGAGCGCAGCCGGCAGTTAACGTCGAAGCTAAACAGCTAACTGGCTAACAGTTAGCTCAATCAGCTGTTAGCTAATTAGCTGTTAGCTTGTGCTAACCATTAGCTAACGCAGAAGCAAGCTATGCGGCTACATACAGCCAGGTGCCTGATTGAGCTAACTGTTAGCCAGTTAGCTGTTTAGCTTCGACGTTAACTGCCGGCTGCGCTCGGCTGGGAACGTTCGTTTGATGCTATCAGTTAGCCTTGAGTTAGCTGTTAGCTTGTGCTACGACCATTGACATTAGCTGTGAGAATAGCAGGGGGTTCTGGCACTCTGACTACGACATCATCTTTGACAGAAGATGTAGTCGGGCCTGCACCATGACAAGGCTCTGGCAGCAGCTTATTTTGTCCCGACAGCGAGAGGCCTTTCGTCAACGTGGAGACCTGTGTTACGGCCTTTCGCCCTGCGTTCCTTGGTGCAGGTAAGATTAATGAAAATGTCATGACATTACCCCACTCTTCCTTCCTTCCCCTCCCGAATGTTTTGTTAATAACGATGTTTTTTTCCAGGCAAAACATATGCTACTTCACAACATTTGGAGATACGACATGTGCTGTGTGTGAATGTCTTGGTCGTTTGTGTAGCTTGGGTAGCGTTGGGCCGTTGGCCAAAGCTGTGTGTGTCACAGTACCTGGCTAGCCTATTTAGCTGATGTCGGCCATTGGCTCCTTGCTGCTTTGGTTTCTCTATAGACCCTCTTCTCTTTGGATTTAAGTGTTGATCTTTGTCCTTTTTGATCTCTCATACATGCTCTCTCTCTAACACACACACATGCTCTCTCTCTCTCTCTCTCTCTCTCTCTCTCTCTCTCTCTCATACATGCTCTCTCTCTAACACACATGCTCTCTCTCTCTCTCTCTCTCTTTCTAACACACACAGTCTGCCTATGGCGGCCTTTCTCGATGGCTAGGCTGTGCTCGCTGAGTCTGTATAGTCAAGGATCTTCAGTCACAGTGCTCAGGTATTCTGCCACTGTGTACTCTCTGTTTAGGGCCAAATAGCATTTCAATTTCTTTCCAATGTGTCTCTCTCTCTCTCTCTCTCTCTCTCTCTCTCTCTCTCTCTCTCTGTACACTGTATATTGACTGTAGAACGGGAGCTCTCTCTCGCTCTCTCTTTTGCTATATGTTGACTGTATCATGCCCCGCCTCGGGCAGCGCTATTATTTAAGAATATGTTGACTGTATGAAAAAAAAATATATATATATATATATATATATTTTTTAACCTTTTGGGGGGGGGGGCTCGCGTTAAATCTCGCACAGGGCCTCGCATTTCTCCCAGGCGGCCCTGCTCATTAGTCTTAATGGATTTTACTGTAGTTACTTTTCATGTCATCTTTTGACAGATTCTTTATTTGACAAATAAATTCTGTCAACGTTGGGTGCTTTTGGTTCAGTTACTTTGACATATCATTGTCTAGTTGGGGGGGGGGGGTCATACAGTTTACAAAGTATTGAAACCAGGCATGTGTTGATTACTGACCGGACATGCCAGGCAAACGTCCCGGGGCCCAAGGCCACCAAGGGCCCAGAGAACCCCAGGACTCAAGTGTAAAGATGAATGAAAGCCTCTAAGCTCCCATATGAATGATAACATAGGTACTACATTACCATGTATCGAAAGATGATTTCATTAGGAGTGTACAAAACAACTAATAGCAGATATGGTATAGTAAGAGTTGTCTGTGAGAAAGATAACAGACCACAGAACAACTGGGTCTCTTGGTCTCTTCTTCTTGCTCTCTTGCTCCTAGACTTTACTATTGCATTTATTTTCCAAGCTTGTAGAAGGATCTGAACTGTTGAAATACTGTGTTGAATTATAGATATTGTCTCTTGATTATTATAGTTCATATTCAGATTCAGATTACTTTATTCGCCATTTATGTAAACACAAATGGAACGTGATTCGACATTACAGTGCATACACATTTTTCACAAATAATAATAATAATAATAAATAAAGTGCAAAACAGCACAGAACAGTGAGACAACGATAAGACAATAAAATGCAGTGATTATGTATTAATTTTACATCTTAATTGATTAACCAGCCATAGAAAACCATCATAACAATCATCTCACTAATTTCAACTGGAATGTGTGTCTATGCAAGCATGATTTTAATTGGAAGGGGCGCCAGCGGTGTTTGAAATTTCTGGGCCGCCCAGAAATTAGTATTCCAGAACTGCTTTCTGAAAGGTTTCCTTCCTAGGGCAGCATTAGTTATGTCTATCCCCAGAGGAACAGGGGGCCCCAGGGGCCATGGCAACCAGGGTTTGAATACTTTGATTATTTTCCAATCGTTCTGTTTTGAACAGAAACTGAATTATCATTTTCATTCTTGTGTTCCTGACAGATAATAATGTTTGTTTCCATTCCTGAAAATATTTGTTTATTGTAAGAAAATGGCTGTCATCTTCAAGTTATATTCCCTCTGTGAAAAAGCAGAAGAGGCAAACAAATGACCCCTTCTCCCTGTAAGCAAATATTACGCACATGCCGAGCGCTGCACCCACCACTAGGGCATGCTCTCATACATAATTTATGTATGGGAGGAATTACTGTTGCTACCTTTGCTGTTGTGTTCCTGGTTCCTATTGCCCGTTGGCAGTTATGCCCGGTGAGTCTTGGATCCCTTGAAACTGTCTCACGCATCTTTGTTACTGGACTCTGTTCTATCGCCTTCGGGCTTATTTACGTTAACCCTTTGAAGATTCACTTGGATATTCTACAGCACTGGACGTTGCCTCTTCGCCTACGGGCCTATTGACATTTACCCTTAACACTTTGACTGCCGGAAAACGCTTAAAAGCGTCATTCCCGGCCATGCTCAAGTTGCCGAGGACGCTTTACAGCGTCTTTAATATCAATATTTCAAAAATCTGGGATCGGATTCATATTTCCCCTCCGCTGGCCTGAGATCCACCAGGAGGACCCACTGAGCTCTCTGGTGGTTCAGGAGCGCCATCTGGTGGCCGATCGGCGCAATCGCTTAACAGGAAGTGCCGTAGAGGTTGTGCTGGTCTGCCATGTTACTTCCGGGCACTCGCTATAGGTCCCGGGACTCGATCTCGACACACTACATAGCGATCGATTGCCAATAACTCGATAAACAACATGATTTGGACGTATATACCATTATACAAGCTGGAGATGGACCGGGTAAATCGACATCCCATAATGGTAAAATTTCTACTCTACGATGATCGCCCAACGGCGCGCGGAGACTGGGGTGAGTTTTAGCGTGTAAAATTACCGTCTTCGATACTAACTGCTATTATCAACATTTGACCCACATTAGATGATTGGTATAACGCTGCCCACGGAATTATAAACGCCCCCTAGCCCATCCGGTCAACATCAGATGACGTGTAGTAACTTCTAGAAGTACGTCTAGTTGGAATTTTTTATATCGCGCTGATTGCCATAAAACTGTATTGCATCATCAATATAATGTATTTGGGGCTATAGATCACGTTCTGGAGAAAGCTGCAGAAAGAGATGAAAACATACTTATACATTAGACCATACTTTACTATGAATATGTGAATGAAAAAATTTAACGTTGCTACACAATGAACAATACATATAGGACTTTGAATGGGCCCTATAATGGCAATGTAGCAATAGAATTTAAAAAGTTATAGCCCTGCAAAGAAGGGGACTTTCTCTATAGACAAATAGAGCCGGCAACCTACGGTTGATAATGAATTTAACCCATGACAGGGGAGGAAACTAACTTTTTGGCTTACCAGCCAACTGGCGGGTATCTGATTTTTTTTACCAGCCAAACAGATTTTTTACCAGACAAAAAAAATCGCTAATTGTGATAATTACTTCTTTGTACGTCTTCGTCTAAATTGATTTTCAATCATAGTAAATTAATCACACTGTCTCTACTCTTCAAAATATTACATCATTAAATCACATATTAACATGAAAGAGGGAACTATTCTGGACTGGGTTGGGCTGAACTGGGCAGTGAAAGATGCTGGGTTGGGCTCGTCTAGGTTATACTGAATGATGAATTGAAAATGAATTGAAAATGGGGGACCCTGATGTAAACAAGACGAAAGTCTTTCTCTGGTCTGCATCCCCTTAACAATTGCATGGAAATTTCTTTTCTTCTTTATCATTATTATTATTATTTAAATGTTTCTTGTTTAACTATGGATTGTGTTTCTTTTATAATGGTATAAATGATTATTTGTGTAAATAAGGTTATACGCCAACCATTAAGAAAATACATGTTAGTTTAGGAATAAGGGGCAGGTAACTATAAGATTTATTCTTCTTCCTGCTCCTTTTGTCCATGGAATGGCTATTTATGATTTTTTTTTAATGAAGAAACTATGATTGTATTATTCCATGTGGCAAATAAAAAACTCTGAACTGAACTGAATGTATTGAGCCGTACTGTACTGTACCCATTCTGCAATCTGTTAAATAAAGTTTTCATTCATTCATTCATCACAGCTCAACTACTAGGAATGTGTGTCTGACTCTTAAGTGCAGGAAATATTCATCAGAAAGGGGGGACATGATGGAGGGAATGGAAAGAGCAGGTTTGACAGGAGCAGGGTTGAAGGGCATATTGGAGTGTGGAGGAAGTGGACAAGGCATTAAGCAAACAGGACTGAAATGGGGGACCCTGATGTAAACAAGACTAAAGTCCTTCTCTGGTCTGCATCCCCTTAACAATTGTGTGTATTGAGCTGTACTGTATTGTACCCATTCTGCAATCTGTTAATAAAGTTTTCAATCAATCAATACTGGGTTGGCTGGTTTAGGTTGGACTGAGTTGGGCAGTGAAAGAACCAAGCATTTCACTGTAATGTAATAGCTAAATAAAACAACTTGAACTTGACTTGTTACATTTGCACTCTGGTTGTATGCCAAATGTATTCTGGTTGTACTGTACTTGTGCTGTAAGATGACAATACATTGGAACCGAATCGACAACGCTAGGGGTTCAGCAGGTGTATTCTGAATGCCAAGTATGACAACATCACCGTTGTGAAGGGCATTATGGGCGAGTGGTGATATGGGGGGGGAACCCGGTAATAATAAAATATCACTCGGCTGCATTTAAGCAAAGCCGCTCAGTATAGTCCACTATGTTGAATGCGCGTTATGGTAGCTTGTTACATGCTAGGTAGCTAGCCGGCTAATGCTGGTTGACTTGTCATTCTCATCCGACTCGAAGGAGACGCGTCACGTGCTGTTGTTCGCCCCCATGTCAGACCGCACTGATATCCGAAAGCGACGACTCTACATGCAATTATTTTCATCCACTGATGTGTTTTTGTAAGTTCGTCTACGTTGTCAAGCCGGCTGCCGGTGGCAGGAGTTTGTAGGTCTGCGCGCAGTGGTCTGTCCACTTCCCCTAGATGGGCGGCATCTTCTAGAAAACGAGTGTTCATTGGAGGAGCTTAGAGCGCATCTGTACAACGATGATGTTCATTGGTTATGGTCTGATTATTATGTGGCGCAAATGGGAGGAATCAAGGGGGGAGTCAGAGTTCGGTTTGTGCCAGTGAGCGAATCAGCAGATTGCAGAATGATTTTTTTGTTTTTGTAATTACTAGTACTCGCCAGACTGGCGAGTGCTCTTCATGAATTACTCGCCAAACGTAAAAAATACTCGCAATTGGCGAGTAAAGTCGCCTAATTTCCTCCCCTGCCATGACACCCAAAGTGTTAACACATTGGGCGCCGTGCATTGTACCTGTTACATCCCAATGTATATATTCCCCAGTGTGTGTCTCCATGTGTGTGTGTTCTCCATTTTTCTTTCCTCCCTCCAGCCATTGTTCCCTCCACCATTGGTCCCTGCCAGGCCTGCCCTTCCATTACCCAGCACAGCACCGATTGGTGGATGGTTTTCCAGACTCCAACACTCAATCAACACCACCCAATCATGGATCACCACACACCTGTTAAAACATGGCTTCTCACTTCAGTCACTCTCTCTCTCTGGCATGAGGCTAGGCCTAGTGTGATTTTGTAACCTTGACTTTGACAATATTGCATTTCGTTTATTGGCCTTTGTGCTTAGTGGAAATTGCCTTGTGTGTGTGTATGGCCACAGAGAGAGCATTGTTAGTTATAGTTTGTTTTTGTATATATTCTGCCTTTGTTTTATGTATCATTAATGTGTTTTTCTCTCTTTCTCAGGAAGCACAGATGGGGTGAGCTGCCATTTCCTTTGGATATTGTTTTCTCCTGTTTTGGTTAGGTAAGAGTAGTTTAGGTAATGTAATTTCTTTTACCATAGATTAGATTGGGTTTATTTGGAGTATAGTGGTGTTTGTTTGTTGTTTTGGCCTGGGCTCACCCTTGAGCTACATGTGCTTCCTTTGCATCTATCAATAAATATCATTGTTGTTTACAAACGTGGTCCATCTTTTCTGTCAACCAACTGTTATGTTACAGCCCTTTACCCTTAGACTCACAGGGGTCGTAACAGTACCCATCATTGGGTCCAGTCTGCCACCGCTGTAAGCCTATGGAGATGTTTACCTTCTTTGCAGGGCTATAACTTTTTAAATATTATAGCTATATCGATATTCCTATCAACATCGGGTACTATCAACATCGGGTATCTATCGTTCCGGATGTGGGAACGTTATATTTTTTCATTCATACATTGTTGTGTTAATACCGTCGAGAATATAAGTATGTTTTTAAGGTTTTCTGCTGTAATTCCAAAAACGCGAGTTCTAGGTTTGAAGCATATGATAGATTATCGATTGCCGTTTCTTTCCTATACACGCTATATTAAAAAATTCAAATGTATATGATCGGTATACATTATGCTTCATCATGCGTGAAGGAAAGGGGGGGGGGGTTATAATTCCTTGATCGTCAGTAACGGCTTTATTTAGTATGGGTTGATACATTGTTCAGATGGATTGCCGTGAAATGAATAAACAATCGGGCTGAAAATAACGTTATATTCCTCTTACCGTTCGCCGATGAGACTGGAGGAAAAATATTCCAATTATTTGACGTCGATCTGCTAGATCCATTTCCCGTTTGTATGACGCAATAAACGCCGAAATCATATAGATTATTAGCGTTTTGAAAGTGATCCGATGCACTCGAGTCTTTGTCTGGACCCACTTAACAAGATATTACTGCCGGAGGGATTTCCTCGATGCACCAGCGGCACTTCCGGTTTGGCGTGGAGTGTAACTCGCCCGATCATCCACCAGGCGGCGGTATTGAGGTGTTGCAATATCAGACAGGGTGCAGCTGCAGTCCCGCAGGGAGGCTGGATGAATTATGAATGCCATGACAAAAAAATTTATATTGATCCCAACAACGAATTATCACGTTGTTGGCGTTCAATGCATGGCGGGCAATAACGAATTATGACGTTGTTGGCGTCCAATGTGTTAAAGGGGACGTTCTGATTTTTACCCTTAACCTTTTCACTGCCACACTACCAAAACGGTTAACCATTTCACTGCACAGTTGGAGGGGGGCTTCCCACTCTCCAGTTCAAGTTCTTTAATAGTTGTCATACAGAAGTACAGAATACTTTCATACAAAATGCTTCTTACTGTTACGCTCCAGAGACTGTGCTAGACAAGATAGTATCAAATAACATAATAACATAATATAGCATGAATTTAGAAGAAGAAAATGAGGTCACAGTTGTTCGGTATAGACATATGTACAATGTTCTGAGTTACCATATAATATACAATACACAATACTATGCAGTGTACTAATGTACAGTACTATCTAGTGCAAAGCAGAAATGGGATGAGGTACAATTTTAGGTACAATTTACAGTAAGGTGTACGAGTTGTAGTGCAATCCTTCATCCATAAATATAAAGTGTGGGGAGTGGGTGCTACAGTGTGTTTGTTTAAAGTGGGTGTGTGCTATAAAGTGTGTGTAGTGGGTGCTACAGTGTGTTTGTTTAAAGTGAGTGTGTGCGTGTGGATGTGTGTGCTATGTGTGTTTGGTGGTTGTTGTTGTGTAGTGTTCATTCATTGTTCGTTTAGCAGCCTGATGGCCTGGGGATAGAAGCTACTTCTGAGTCTTTCTGTGCTCGCCTTGAGACTCCTGTATCGCTTGCCTGACGGCAGCAGTTCAAAGAGGCAGTTGTTCGGGTGGCTAAGAGAATTATCAAAGACTCGAGCCACCCAAACAACTGCCTCTTTGAACTGCTGCAGTCAGGCAAGCGATACAGGAGTCTCATGGCAAGCACAGAAAGACTCAGAAGAAGCTTCTATCCCCAGGCCATCAGGATGCTCAACGAACAATAACACTATGTACTGTAACAACCATCAAATGCACTCACAGCACACACATCCACACGCACACACTCACTTTAAACATACAACTCACTGCAGCACCCACTTTAACCACTTTAGTACACCTAAGCACACTTTATATTTATCGGTAAAGAATTTGCACTACAACCCATACACCTTACTGTAAATTATATTGTACCTAAATTGTACCTCATCCCACTTCTGCTTTGCACTGTATAGTATATTGTATGGTAACTCAGTTACTACTATACTGAAAATGTTTGTCTACGTACTTGACTTCTATTTTATACTTGCTATACTTATTTTATTATCTATCAGTCTCTGGAGCGAAACAGAAAGAAGCATTTTGTATAAAAGTATTCTGTACTTCTGTATGACAACTAATAAAGAAACTTGAACTTGAAACTTGAAACACTGCGACAATACAGAGGTTAACCCTTTCACTGCCACACGACAGCCAGTTAACCCTTTCACTGCCGCACGACAGAAGGTTAAGTGATAGTAAAGGGTTAACCTTATGTCGTGTGGCAGTGAAAAGGTTAAAGGGGAAGTGTTGCATTTTTTCTGTTACAATAAATTACGTCCTGTTTTTGGCTAACATTGATACCCGTGTTGTGCTTTTGGGGTCACGTACAAACCACAACAATTACAAATAATGTATTTTGTGGCTGGGCTGGCCTTGGCTTATGCTTGGATAATATCATAGAATGATTTATCTTTTTTTGACAATTTTTTTTATTCTCAAGATGGTTCTGATTCTATTGTATACCTGGTTTCCATCTAAAATGTATTGGCATATTCCTGTAACGTTTGGGGGTTTGCTCTCATCTGGGAGCAAAAGCCCTAGCGTTACCCGATGGTAATTTCCTGTCTATCTGCCCTGATTGCTCTATTGCAGTGTTTCTCAAAGTGGGGGGCGCGCCCCCCAGGGGGGGCGCAGAGGCATGACAGCCCGGGGGGCCTTGAGATTTATAAAATAAAAAAAAACGAAAAAATAAAACGTTTTTATTTTTTAGATTACAGAAAATTATCACTAAAGTGCTCTCGGTTGCAGCTGCACTGTTCTCCATGAAAATACCATTTCTCAAAATCTGAAAATCATTATTTAATAAAACACAGAAAAGGATCACCAAGTTACTCTGGATAAAAAAAACGTTTAGACAACATTGAGACAAAGCTTCCTGACACATCTCCATCCAAACTCTTGGACGAACTCTTTGAAATCTCATCTGATACCACCTAGAGAGCTAGTTTCAGCTAGTTTCAGTATAGTATAGTATAGGGCCAATTTGAAAGGTCACGATATTGGTGTTATTTCAATAAATTTAAACATGGCCCATTTCATGACTATTTTGTTGGGGCGAGGGGGGGGGGGCCCAAAATATTTTGGTCCGCCAAAGGGGGGCCTGACAGAAAAAGTTTGAGAAGCACTGCTCTATTGGTACCTGGTGTGTAGTTTAGTTTGCTTTATATGTCCTCCCTGCTTACTAGTCAGATTGTCAGTCGTTCACTGAACCTACCCATGAGTACACCGTGTGAGTTAAGACTTATCGCTCCTGCCATTGGGGAATAAGACTGTTCGTGTTTTGCCTTGTTATCGTGCGCAATTATTATTGAATGTGTACATCGATGCGTGTGTCTGCAGCATCATCAATCGCCATGTTAGTATTTAGCTTATCCCGTTTTGGAGACTTGGTTATATAACGAAAAACAAATGCACCCAGCATCTGACCAGGCCCCGCCCCAATGCCGTACTATAAGGCAGCAGGCGTGGTCACCACTCGCCCTTCCTCTATTTCGTTTCCATCATGGCGGATGCTTGCACCCTGTGAACTAGCGTTATGAAAAGTATAGAGAAATTGCGCAATGTTGAGTATTCACCGGAGATTTGCCAACCCCTGGAATCTTCTCGGCATGTTCCAACGGCACGTCGGGTCTGTCCTGGTGTTTCCTCGTCTTGTGGCAGCAGATCGAGGGACAGCGTGCAAGGTTTGGCTATCGAGCTGACTCGCACACAGGTAGGTTCTGTGTCATCAGGCATTAACGCTGGTGTTAGTAATGCTGCTTGTTGTTATGTTAGACAACCGAGTTGTGTGTCGGCGCCAGGGGCGGGATGTCTTGGTGAACGTCCCTCTGAGTTGGACGTTTTCCAGGCGATCTTGGAGCGCGTTGCTAACACTAGTGCTATAATGCTGGGTCACTGTTTTAATGTTCCCCGCCGTGGGATGTCACCGCTTTTCCCTCCTCTTAACCGGTTCATTTTGCATGTTTTTGGTGTTATAGAGATCTTGAATCAGTCACAAGCTATAACTGCGGGGAGGATTAGGATGCTATCAACACTTGTTAATAGGCATTTCTGGTTGGAGCAGTCTCCTCTTGGGGAGGAAGAAAGGTTTATTCTCCTCACGGCTCCTCTTTCCGCGGAAGGACTCTTTGATTGTTCTGCGGAGACGCAGGCGGTTGTTGACCTAGGTCCCACACCGCCTCACGCTATGCAGACGGAGGTTGGAGCACGGTCTCGTCAGCGACTATGGCGAGGCCCTCGACAGGCGGCCATGTTTCCCCCGCCAGTGGTACCCTGGGCGTTGAGTCAACAGGTGTCCACAAGGCCGACAGCCTTGGCGGCCGAGGGATCGGCCATGTTGGATGAGCTCGGCTTGGAATATACAAGCCGTCGCCGTCCTGCCGCGAGCAGCCCGCTCCCCGATCACTCCCTCCCCCAACACCAGCGGAAAAGGGGCTCTGATCGTTTTCCTTTGGCTGCGGGCCGCGAGCCTTTGTTGAAGCGCATGCGGCCCCACGTTTCGCTTCTCATGGGGACAGGGGCTGACACCCAGTTGATGGCTGAGCCTGGGTCTGTCCGTGAGAATGTTGTGCTGTCACGTGGCTCCCTCGCCACGCGTTGTGCGATTGGTGAGCCTGGTGTTACGGCTGCCACTGTCGACGGTGGTCAGCAGGGGGATTCGAGGCCTCTTCAAAATAATGCTCAGCACGGGTTACCCCGACCTCGCCTTCGCCAGGCGGGGTATCACGTTGATGCCTCCCACTCCCGCGAGATCGGCAGTGGTATGAAAAGAAGAGGCGCGCGTGATTTGGGTAATAGTAATATCACTGCAGGGCTACGGTGTGTAGGAACCCATGGGGTCCTCACGCCTTGCATGTCCGGCTGCAGAACAACTCCTCAGCATGTTCTGGACGGGTGTTCAGTGGGGGAGCTTGTGTCACCTAGTTTGATGTCAGCTTCTCCCGTATCAAACCGGCCCTTTCTGTCAGGGTCCCCCCTTGGGTGCGATTGCCTCGTGGGTTGTATCAGGGACCGTTGTCCCGATTCCACGGAACGCCCTGCCCACACGGTTGGCGGGTTCAGAGGCTACGCACAGTGGGAGGCCGCCTATCTACAGTTCCTTGTGGCCCAGCGCCAGTTGGCGGCGGGTGCGCTCTGGGATTATTATCACATATGGCTACAACAGTGCCATATGTCGAGGTGGATGGAGAGAACGTTGAGGCGGGAGCTTGTCTTGCAGTTCGCACAACCCCACCCTCCATTTTCAGGTTTGGTGCAGACCCTATTATCAGGGTCAGCAGCAGTGACAGCTCTGGCCGACAAGATCCAATCTCTGTTGGCGAAGCAGGCCGTAGTCGTGGTCCCGAGAGAGGACGCGATGTCAGGCGTCTACTCCCGTTATTTTCTGGTGCCCAAAAAAACGGGAGGTGTCAGACCTATACTGGATCTGTCCGCGTTCAATCGTCTGATTGTGGCGAGACCATTCAGAATGTTGACCGTCAAACACCTGCTACTCGCTGTCAGGGTGGGAGACTGGTTCACCTCCATAGACCTGAAGGATGCGTATTTTCACATCCCGATTTTCCCTCCTCACAGGAAGTTCCTACGGTTCCTTTTTCAGGGCGTAGCATACGAATACCAGAGGTTGCCGTTCGGCTACTCTCTGGCCCCCCGCACATTCACCAAGTGCGTAGAGGCCGCGCTGGAGCCTCTACATCGTCAGGGGATACGAATTATTTTCTATCTCGACGACATGCTGCTCCTCAGCCGGTCAGAGGAGGTCACCAGGTCTCATACCAGGCTGGTGGTGGAATTCCTCACCAGGCTGGGTTTTGCTGTGAACTGGAAGAAGAGTACACCTCTTCCCAGTCAACAGGTGGAGTACTTGGGCTTGGTTCTAAGTTCAAGGCCCATGAGGGCAACCCTCTCGGAGCAACGGAGAGTGTCTATCCTCCTGTCCTGGAGGGACGGTCACGGCGCTGCAGGTGATGCGCCTGCTCGGTATGATGGCATCTGCTCACGCTGTGGTCCCTCTTGGCCTCCTCTTCATGAGGAGGATACAGAGGTGGTTTTCCAGTATGAAAATAGACCCGGTGAGGGGCAAGTGGAAACGGTTGACGGTTCCCTTGTCGATACGGGGGGATCTCGCCCACTGGAGGAGGACTGGTATCCTCACCAACGGGGTCCCCATGGGCAGCAGGCGTTCACACGTCACGGTCTTCACCAACGCCTCCCTCACGGGATGGGGGGGGGACGTGTCGTACCAACGCAGTAGGGGGCAGCTGATCGATCCATGCTGCCCGGTCTGCCCTGCACATCAATGTGTTGGAATTGAAGGCGGTCCTCCTGGTCCTCAGACGGCTCGCCCACTTGGTGGTAGGCGAGCACGTTTTGGTCAGGACGGACAGTATGACAGCAGCGGCGTATATCAACAGACAGGGTGGAGTACGCTCCACCCATCTGCACCGGGCGGCGGTCGAGCTCTGGCTATGGGCGTCTCACAATCTGCGCAGTCTGAGGGCGCTCCACATCCCTGGCAAGGAGAATGTGGGCGCGGATGTGATGTCGCGGGGCGGTCCTCATCACGACGAGTGGGAACTGCGCCAAGACGTAGTCAGGCAGATCTGGGATCGCTTCGGGGAAGCTTCAGTGGATCTGTTTGCGAGCAGATGATCTCACAAGTGCCCCTTGTGGTTCTCCGTCAGTCGGGAGGACGATCCTCCCTTGGGGGTGGATGCCTTCTCAGTGTATCCATGGCCGCCCGGGCTTCTGTACACCTTCCCCCCCTCACACCTGATAGGTCAGTTGTTGGAGCGGGTACGGTGGGAGCACAGGACCTTGATCCTGGTTGCGCCGGACCGGGGCACAGCTATGTGGTTCCCGGTCCTGATCCAGCTATTGGTAGCCCCGCCGTGGCCTGTTCCTTGGTCATCGCGGGCACTCTCTCAAGCGGCCGGGTCGCTGTGGCAGCCCCCTGTGCTGGGCCAGCCTCTGATGGTTTGGCTGGTGAGAGGGTGAGTCTGGAGAGGATGGACCCTTCTGTGGTTGACACCATCCGGAATGCGCGTGCTCCCTCCACTATCGCGCTTTACGCGGGTAGGTGGCGTATGTTCCAAGAGTGGTGTAAGGTGGGGGGCCGGGACCCAGTGTCCTGCCCCCTGGATGCTGTCCTTGCTTTCCTTCAGTCTCTCCTTGATAGACTGTCGGCTTCGACGGTGAGGGTATATGCTGCGGCTATATCCTCTTATCATGAGGGGTTTGAGGGCGTTGTGTTGTTCAGCCACCCTCTTGTGAAGCGTTTCCTGCTTGGCGCTCGCCGCCTTAAGCCAGTGGCAGTATCGAGCTGCAGTAAACCTTGTTCCAGACCCTTGTGTTACACTGTAAGGTCTCCGGGCGCATATTTTTACCAGACGGCAAGGCTATAGGTTCAATCGGTCGCATCTAAACGTCTACGGGACATCCGATGCATATGCTGTGATTGATTATGCCGTGGCCCTAATCGACATTGGATGTACCAGATGGCGATCAAATGATTGGAATATTATTTTTGGAATACTCACAGCCACAGGTAAGGACTATCTCTGACGTAAATTCTGGCTTGATTGTGCAATGTTTTCATACCGATCCAGCTGATTAGCGTTTTTAGCATTCAATACTAATGCCGTTACTGGTAATTAATAATCAGAAATTATCCCCCCCCCCCTTTCATGCATTCATGATGGAACATGATACCGATCAAATGCATTTGGATTTTTAACTATAGCTTGTGTAGGGCCGAAACGCCAATCGATTTAACGTTATTAGCTTAGCGCCTTATAACTAGCCTTGCAGGAATTATCCCAGACCATTCCGATATAACGCTCATATTCATCACGGTATAAAACGGGAACGTATTGATAAAAAAAATATTTCTTTATGGCATATTGAAGGGAAGGTTCATACTGTCAATTGACAATGACATTGGACCTATAGCTAAATATAGATTTAGTTCTACAAACAAGGTGACACACTCCTATATTTTAAAGTGTGGCCTAGCTAGAACAGGATGAGGCCAATAGCTGGCACTGATTGAGTTAATGGTCATTGAAAACTATATAATTATAGAACTCGATAATAGAATTCTGAGGAAATGTTTTGGGGAAAAACCTGCACCTCAAAAGGGTTAACAAGAAATGGGACAAATGACAACAAAGGAACATGGTGGGAGTTAAAGAGTTAAATGAAGGAGAAAAGACTGGCAGACATGAATACTATTTCCCCTTGGTGAATGTGTGAAGCCCAGTACCCCATGCATTGTCCCTTACATATTTACCTTAGTGTGTCACAGAAGATATTGTCAATGTTCCACAGTAGGAATCCCAACATGAAGACACTTAAGGAGGTGTAACAGAGAGGCCTGAGCCAGGGGTAGACCCTAAAAATTAATAAACAAGCAAATAAATAGAAGAAATATATATTTGATATGTCACAAATGACTTGTGACACTGAACATTAATAACCAGTACAGCCATGTCTTAATTCCTCTTGAGCCACTGACCAGGTAACTATGAAGATTGACCGCATCACTAGACATGCTACCAGAGCACCGTACATGACCTGCGAAAAACATGAAAGAGAATTTAGTGTTTAAAACAAGGAGACCAGTTTCGATAATTAAGCATTACATCACACGCAGGAGTGTGTTATAGAAATTAGATCATGCCTAGGGGTGGTTGTTAGGCCTGACGCGCAGCGGAGGGTTGTTAGACCCCCCGAGGCATGATCTAATTCATATAACACACGACTACAAGTGGTGTAATGTCTTTTATACAATGGCCGAATTCACCCAACCTTATTGCTATAGAATAAACACACAGTAATTGAAGCATAATAGAGATTTATTCACAAAACCATCAGCAGAAAAAGTAGGTAAAAAAAAAAAAATTGCCTCTGTGTCTAGAAGCAGAGGGAGGTGCGGTGCTTCAAGTTAACTCGTGGCAAGTTGTTATTGTTTTATTCCATATTAATAAACGGATCAAGATCCCGGATTGACTCTGCAGATTTACCCGCCAGATTTAAATCGGCGACATGCAATACCGGCCAGATCCTCTTAGGGGCGCCATCGCTCCACTGCAGTATCATTGAGGCCGAATGGGAAAATTATTTTTTTTACTGTCTGGGGCGTTTCATATGAGCCTGGATCCCAGCCGAACATCCTCCATCTTTGATCACATTACTGAACGCAGATTTCAGCCTGGAATAATGGGATTTATGATCAGCCAATGGACATATCGATCTATCAGATGCCGATGAATAATGACTAAATGCTGCCGGCGATTACATGGGCTGATGGTAGGATACTATTCACCCAAATTACAGCCGGATTGGACATTGTTGTAACACGCAAGCGATCGATCAGTGAATATGGCTACTTGAACGCACACTGTTAACACATTGGCGGCCACTGGGATGAGTCTAAGGTCGCTTTCACATATAGTTTTGGTGGACTCGGTGCGGTTCTGGTGGTGAAGTTGCAACATTGTTGCATTCTTCATTTGGTTCGCCTGCGTTCACATAGCAATCTGTCAGGCACACCAAACTATCTGAACAATGTCACGCGGTCGAAAAGGGCGCTCATCTATTGGACAGTGGAAATGTGTGTGTGGCTGCGAGCCCTTGTGTGCACGCGCGCGCGTGTGTGTGTGTGTCTGTGTGTGGAGTGCGAGCCCTGGCTCCAGATCAGCGGAGGCGAGTTGTTCTATTGAAGCCGATTACCACCATCCTCTCGCTAAACAACTTGTACACCACGTTGTTATATATATAATAATAACAATATAATAAGCCGCGTTTTTTCTTCCTTCTTCCCAAGATGCACAGTTAGATATATAGATAGATATATAGATAGATAGATATATAGATATATAGATAGATAGATAGATAGATAGATAGATAGATAGATAGATAGATAGATAGATAGATAGATAGATAGATAGAGAGATAGATAGATAGATAGATAGATAGATAGATAGATAGATAGATAGATAGATAGATAGATAGATAGATAGATAGATAGATAGATAGATAGATAGATAGATAGATAGATAGATAGATAGATAGAGAGAGAGATAGATGCAGTGTGCTTGTTTTGCATTGAATGCTGCGAGCAGTGGTAATAATTAGCACTTCCTATATTTGGTTCGTGTTTGGTCCGATGAAGCGAACCGAGACCTACGTTTTCAGGCGGACCAGAGTTCGCCTGCTTGGTCCGCGGACCGAGTTCGACGCGCATTCACACAAACCCAAAAAACCGGACTATCGAATTCTGGTCCGATAATCCGGACCAAACAGCCCCTGTGTGAAAGCGACCTAATATCACTAGAGATGACCAGCATAATGTAAACAGACTTGGGGCTGTTTGTAGAGCTAAATCTATACTTTATAGTATTGCTATCTGTCCATTCTCATTGTCAATTGAGACCATAAACCGTCCCTTCAAAATGGCTTAAAGAAAAAAAAATTTCATCAATACGTTCTCATTTTATAGCGCCGTGAATATAAGCGTTATACGGCATTTGGTCTAGTATATTTCCTGGAAGGCTAGATAAAGGGCTAATAGCTACTAACGTTATATCCAATGGCATTTCCATTATACATAAGCTACAGTTAAAACTCAAACTGCATATGATCGGCACGATCCTCAAGCATGTATGCATGAAAGGGGGGGGCGGGGGACGTCGTTTCTTATTATTGATTACCAATAACCGTGTTCGTCTAAGTAGCCACATACGCTAATCGCCTGGTTGAGTATCATAACAAGGCCCGATCAGCATGTAATTTACGTGAAAAAGATCTTACCATGAGCCGGTTGGATTCCCCTGAGCATTTCCCCGTTATCGATCGCCATCTGGTAGATCGATATGTCCATTGGCTGATGATAAATCCCTTTATTGCATAGTGAAATCCGCGATCCAAAACGTATTCCGTGCAACAGACAATAGCTATCGCTTCAGGTGAGTAGAAAACGACATTAGAGATAAAAAAAAAAAGACAACTTACGGTGGCTACGTGGCGTAGTGGGCAAGGCACTCGCCATGAAATCTGGAGACGCTGGGCTCGCCTGTTCGAGCCCAGCGCTCCACATTTGATTTCAGTTTAGCTGGTCATCCGTACTAATACACATTGGCCGTATTAGGTGGGAAACTGATGGGTGGGGATCGGGCGTTGTGGACAGCGACTCCTACAGGTCGGTTGGTGCGCCTGCGCAGTGGAATCAGGAAGTGTCGGGGGCAGCGTGAGCCTCCCATGCGTTACTCCTCGCCACTGAGAGATCGAGCTGCGCAGGTGAAAAGATGCGACTGCTGTTACCTCAAGTACCGGAGGGGACTTGTGCTATGTATGACTTAGTCCACATTGCAGTCGGCTTGTGGGAGGCAAGAAACAGCGTTCGTGACAGGGGAGGGTTGAATTGGATGATACGAAATTGGGATGGGAGAAAATATAGAAAGTGGGAGAAAAAAGTGAAAAAAAATAAAATAAAAAAAGACAACTTCGGCCACAGGGAACACTGCATTATCGCGATAGCGCCCCTAAGAGGATCTGGCCGGTAATGCACTTTCTCGAATTCAAAGAGTAGGGTACATCTGCAGTGCAGCTCGGCGACCTTGAATAGGTTATTAAAATGGAATAAAAGCCAAAACAACTTGCCACGGATATATCCGTCCTTCGGTCCATTAAGCATGGATTCGAAACACGTATTTATCCGTGGTCGGGCGCCATTGTGTTAACAATTGTGTGTATTGAGCTGTACTGTATTGTACCCATTCTGCAATCTGTTAATACAATTTTCAATCAATCAATCAATCAATCAATCAATCAAATAACAACCGGTAACTTCACTGTGCTTCTTAAACAATGATTGGTGTAAATCGTGTCGGTGCCCTCGGCTTTACATATTCGGGGTAACATCATACATGTACATAGATCAAAATGTACAATAATAAGTTCATTTTCGTCAATGTCAGCATGTCTTTTTTCCTTCTCCGGCTTCTCCTGTTGTATACGTTTCCACACTTATATTATTCAATGAGACTGCCAGCCAGCTTTTGCGCGACGGACACAGACACAGAGAGCACTCAGCCTCAGAACCCCACCCGCAATTTATATTTTGTTTTACAATGGGTCATGACAAACCAATTACATAATCCAACATTGTGTAAACAACTAACATATTCCTGGTGAGTGTATCTTTTTTGAATGAGTCGTTATGACGCAATCAATACATCCATTCATAAAGATTATTGTCCGCCATCTTGGTTTCATTCGGAAAAGACAAACGGCGGATTCATTCGAAAAGAAAGTTATTCGGTTGTGGGCGGGTTCTGGGGTCACGTGGAGTATACTAAATAACAACCGGCAACTTCACTGTTTCAGCCAATCAGAATCAAGAAATTTGCATGCCATTGTATAAGATAAGTTTCATCATGTGATTGAATCATTTTACATATCACCATAAGACTTATTCGATAGTTTGTAAATTAAGTAAGTTCACATATTTGATTAACTTGTTTGTTAATTGGTAAGGGTGGGGGGAACGTCGATTCACATATGAATGACAATTCACAAATTCCAAAAATCGATCTTTTTATTTTAATAATTTTTTTATTTTATTTATTTTCTGTATTTTTGCTCCCATCCCAATTTAGTCGTTATGCCAATTCCCTTCCTGGTCATTGCGCTCATTGCCCCACTGTCGGCCTAGGGAGGGTGTAGAACTACCACATGCCTCCTCCGATACATGTGGAGTCAGCCAGCCACTTCTTTTTAACTGACAGCGAGGACTCTCACTGGGGGAATGTAACGCGTGCGGAGGTTCATGCTATTTCCCCCCGATCCCCTCCCTGCTGAACAGGCGCCCCGACCGACCAGTAGGAACCGCAGTTTACAACGACCAGGACGCGTGTAGCTTTTCTCCAACGCGTCCGTGTTTCCGGGTTCCCGTTTTGCGCTCTGATTGGCCAGGTCATGTGACATGTGCGCCAATCGTGGGACGGCAAGTTCTGCGCCTATTTCCGCCATGCTCTAAGACAAACTCTAACCTTAACCAACTTCGAAAGAGCGCCTAAGCTTAACCAGTGTAAAAACGTGCGGTCCCACGATTGGGCGTACATGTCACATGACCTGGCCAATCAGAGATGCTGAAACACAAACGCGTTGGAGAAAGGCTTCAAGCGACCAGGACACATACCCCGCCGGCTTCCCACCCGCTAACACTGCCAATTGTGTTAGTAGGGACGACTGACCAAGCCGCAGGTACCGCTGACAGCTGGATTCGATCCCAGAGTCTCTGTGGTGGTAGGCAAGTGGACACATGGCAGGCGAGGGAACATGTATGCGCATGCGCGTGCATGAGCGTGCGTGGGAGCATGCGTGCACGTGGTGTCCAGGCAGTTCTGATATTACGACTGCACCCCTGACTATGCACCACTGTATTCCTGCAGGATTAGGTCTAGTCGTGAACTATGCACCACTGTATTCCTGCAGGATTAGGTCTAGTCGTGTACTATGCACCACTGTATTCCTGCAGGATTAGGTCTAGTCGTGTACTATGCACCACTGTATTCCTGCAGGATTAGGTCTAGTCGTGTACTATGCACCACTGTATTCCTGCAGGATTAGGTCTAGTCGTGTACTATGCACCACTGTATTCCTGCAGGATTAGGTCTAGTCGTGTACTATGCACCACTGTATTCCTGCAGGATTAGGTCTAGTCGTGTACTATGCACCACTGTATTCCTGCAGGATTAGGTCTAGTCGTGTACTATGCACCACTGTATTCCTGCAGGATTAGGTCTAGTCGTGTACTATGCACCACTGTATTCCTGCAGGATTAGGTCTAGTCGTGTACTATGCACCACTGTATTCCTGCAGGATAAGGTCTAGTCGTGTACTATGCACCACTGTATTCCTGCAGGATTAGGTCTAGTCGTGTACTATGCACCACTGTATTCCTGCAGGATTAGGTCTAGTCGTGTACTATGCACCACTGTATTCCTGCAGGATTAGGTCTAGTCGTGTACTATGCACCACTGTATTCCTGCAGGATTAGGTCTAGTCGTGTACTATGCACCACTGTATTCCTGCAGGATTAGGTCTAGTCGTGTACTATGCACCACTGTATTCCTGCAGGATAAGGTCTAGTCGTGTACTATGCACCACTGTATTCCTGCAGGATTAGGTCTAGTTGTGTACTATGCACCACTGTATTCCGGCAGGATTAGGTCTAGTTGTGTACTATGTGTAGCCCATGCTATTTTCTTGTCTAGCTGAAACATTCATTATGGACTGTGAATTGGGTGACACTCCCTGGAAGAGTGTAATTTGTTGACGCTCCCTGGAAGAGTGTAATTTGTTGACGCTCCCCTGAGATTGACGTGGTACAGCCCTGCTCGTGAGCAGCGTGTGGAAAACTGTTCCTGGTTACAAGCAATCAACGGAGAGACAGAATATTGGAGCAGTTGGAGAATATTAGAAAAGTGACAGAAAACGGTATACTTGAACAGAAAACTACTTGGACAGAAGATGAAATATAGAGGATAAAGAGAGGATTCCGTGCTGGAACTGGACAAGGAAGAGAGAGGAAAAGACTAGCTGACTTGAAGACCGAATTGGAGGAGAAACCATTGCCAATTGAAAGACTGATAAACAAATGGAAGAATCCTGATTGGTTTTTGTTACCCCCTTCAGTGAACACGGACCTGCATCAACTGAAGTGGTCTTCTTCATTGACCTTCTCCACTCACCATCACCCAACGGTCGGCTGGTGAACTTTAACTTGGCCCCTGGTGGTAGGAACAGAATATCCGTTCCCTTTTTGTTTAATTGAGTGCACTCAAAACAGACTTTATTGGGTACCTTTTTTATTTCATTTATTATTTTCTATAAATGTGGACCATTGCATGGATCCTATGATGTTGTAATGTGTACTGAACCTGGTGAACTCCTTTAAGTTGTATAAAAGGTAAAACGTAGATCACGGTGCCTGTGTATTTTTCTTAGAGCCAGTCTCCTTGAACCTATAGTTGATAGTTGTACCACTGCAGAAAGAACTGATAGCGTTGAATTACTGTAGGTTACATGAAGTGGCGAGCACAGCCAGGAGACTGGTAATACAAAATGGAATATTGTAAACATTATAAAATGCATGGGCAGAGCTGCCTTTTTGTCTCCAATATAGATGATAAGTATTTAGAAAGTGAAATTGCTAATGTTTTTAAGGTACACAGAGAAGTAGTGAAATGTGTACGAGTCCCTAATGAACCAGGTAAACCTAAAGGCAGGGCTCTGGTCCAATATAAATATGAAAGAGTAATAGCTCGTATAGATCCAGAGTTCTTCACTGAACCATTCATTTCTGATGATTCCACATGGTACATCACCACCATACAAGACGAGATAGTTCAGGAAACAGAAGAACAAGAAAACGTTTATGAACGAAAGTTTGCTGCAGCAGTAGCAGGTCTAAGCAAGACCAGTCAAATCCAGATGCTCCAAACTTATCTTTCTAAACTTCAGATGACTGATAGTGACACAGCAGGTAAAGAGACAATTGAAACTCTGGCGCCTGAGTCCCCTCGAACACCGTCATGTCTGGATGAGAGCCTCATCAACCCCCCCAGTGTTCAGAAAGTAGTTGTGGAGCATGTAATAAAAACTGAACATCAATCTTCACATGTCAGCAAAATCCGCACCTTCTCAGGAAGAACACCAAAACCCAGTGGAGAAGTTGATTATGAGACGTGGCACACTCAAGTTGAACTGTTACTGAGTGATCCTTCCAGCTCGGATACTCAGAAGGTCAGAAGGATTTTAGAGAGCTTACTGAGCCCAGCAAGTGACCTAGTCAAAAGCCTTGGTATTGACTCCTCGCCCTCACAGTATCTCAATCAGCTTGACGCAGCTTTTGGGGCAGTAGCAGATGGAGAAGAGCTATATGCAGCATTCCTGGGTGCAAATCAAAATGCCGGAGAGAAATCCTCAGATTACTTGAATCGCCTACACCTGATGCTGGAGAAAGCTGTTACTGGAGGAGGGGTGTCTGCTGAAAATTCCCAGAAGCAACTTCTCAGGCAGTTTTGTAGGGGTTGCTGGGACCAGGCCATGCTCATTGAGCTCCAGTTTGAGGAAAAGAAGGCCAATCCCCCATCCTTCCCTGAGCTACTACTGCTATTGAGGAAACAGGAGGATAGACGACAAACAAAATTCAACAGGATGAAGAAACACCTTGGGAGCAATAAAGCTATGTCACATATGCATACAGTCTATGGCCTGCCCCAATGTGAAGAGCTGGAAGAGACAGAACCTGTTGCAAGCGAGAAGGAAATTAAAAAACATCTCACGGAGACCCAAAGGCTCGCTCAGGAAGTGGCGAAGCTAAAGAAGCAGCTTGCTTTAAGAGCAGTTGGACCCCAGAATGTAAACAACCCCGGTGGCGAGAATGCAGTTAGGGGGAACTGTATGGCCTCTAATGCGACAAGCCGCAAGATGAACAGGAACACCTCCGACATGCCCCGAGCATGGTTCTGTTTTAGATGTGGAGAAGACGGCCACATTGCTGCCCAATGTTTGAATGAGCCAAACCCTGCCGCTGTACGGCAAAAGAACTTTGAACTCAGAGAAAGGCGTGAACGGTGGAACATGCAGCACCAGGGCCAGCCAGAGTTCCCTTTAAACATGTAGTGGCCCCTGTTGTGGGGCAATCAGGAGCCATGAACCCCCCTTTATCTAGTCCCATGCAAGACTTAGAAGTTAATGTAGTTAGGGCCACAAACTATGCTCAGAATGGCCCACCCTGTAACTATAGACCCTTACCCAGTGGTCTTGTGGGGCCATGTTGCACCTTGACTGTGCTTGTTGAAGGCCTCCCATGTAAATGGCTTCTAGATACTGGATCACAGGTTAGTACAGTCTCAGAGACCTATTACTCAGAACACCTCTCATCATTCCCTGTTGAACCCATTAATGCACTACTTGAGATTACAGGCGCAGGGGGTCAGCTAGTCCCTTACATAGGCTACACCCAGGTATTTTTAACTCTCCCTAAGAGTGTTACTGGCATAGAAGAAAATGTGTCTTCCCTAGTTCTCATTGTACCCGACTGTGACCTAAGCCGTGAGATCCCTCTGTTGATAGGGACAAATGTACTTAATAGATTGTACGAGAAAGGAGTTACCCGAGAAGGGCAGAAATTCCTACAGGGGTGTGAACTAAGTTCTGAGTGTGTCGTGCTATTTCAGCACATTGCTCAGACTCACAATGAAAAAGTAGAAACAAGACCGGTGAAGTTGATTGGGCGTCACCCGGTCATCGTTCCAGCTGGACAGAAAGTGCGCATGCTAGGAGGCGTTAGGATGGACGCATCCTCAGTTCAAACCTCATGTGCAGTAGAGGCTCCTTTGAACTCCCCTCTGCCCGGTGGCATCTTCGTAGTACCAACACTACTGGATGTTCCTTATCAGTCCTTCAGCAAAGTTCCTGTTCTTCTCTGCAATATGAGTGCACACGACGTCACACTACACCCAAACCGTGTGATAGCAGAAATGATGGCAGCTCAGCGTGTGATACCTATGAAATCCGATGACACACCCCTCTTGTGTGGTCTTCAGAAGACACAGAAACCCCCCTGAGTGACAAAGTATCATGCAGCCTAGCAGACTCTCCCATTCCAGCTGATTGGAAGAAACGCATCATGAGCAAGTTGAATGCCCTACCTGAAGTGTTAGCAGTTGACGACTTAACCCATGGGCGTACCTCTGCTGTCAAACACAGGATAAGACTAAAAGATGAAACCCCCTTCAAGGAGAGGTCCCGACCAATTCATCCATGTGATAGGGAAGCTGTGAAGCAACATATTAGGGAGTTGCTGGAGGCTGGGATCATCAGAGAATCGGAGAGTCCATTTGCTTCCCCTATAGTTGTTGTGAAAAAGAAAAACGGAAAGATCCGACTATGCGTGGACTATCGAAAACTGAACCTACACACTGTTAAAGATGCCTATGCCCTCCCCAACATCGAGGAAACCTTTCGGCTCTTAGTGGAGCTAGATGGTTCTCTGTGATGGACCTTAAGTCAAGTTACTATCAGGTTGAACTGGCTGAAGAAGACAAACACAAGACCGCGTTCACGTGCCCGCTGGGTTTTGGGGAATTTAACCACATGCCACAGGGCATTACTAATGCACCCTCAACATTTCAGCGATTGATGGAGAAGTGCATCGGAGACTTGCACCTGAATGAAGTCTTGTTTTTTCTGGATGACCTGATAGTTTTCTCGGATACCTTGGAGGGGCATGAAACCAGACTGATGAAGGTTTTGAACAGACTCAAGGACTACGGGCTGAAGTTGTCCCCTGACAAATGTCACTTTTTTCAGTCCTCTGTAAGATACCTGGGCCACATTGTAGATCAAGTTCAAGTTCAAGTTCTTTAATAGTTGTCATACAGAAGTACAGAATACTTTCATACAAAATGCTTCTTACTGTTACGCTCCAGAGACTGTGCTAGACAAGATAGTATCAAATAACATAATAACATAATATAGCATGAATTTAGAAGAAGAAAATGAGGTCACAGTGTTCGGTATAGACATATGTACAATGTTCTGAGTTACCATATAATATACAATACACAATACTATGCAGTGCACTAATGTGCAGTACTATCTAGTGCAAAGCAGAAATGGGATGAGGTACAATTTTAGGTACAATTTACAGTAAGGTGTACGAGTTGTAGTGCAATCCTTCATCCATAAATATAAAGTGTGGGGAGTGGGTGCTACAGTGTGTTTGTTTAAAGTGGGTGTGTGCTATAAAGTGTGTGGAGTGGGTGCTACAGTGTGTTTGTTTAAAGTGAGTGTGTGCGTGTGGATGTGTGTGCTATGTGTGTTTGGTGGTTGTTGTTGTGTAGTGTTCATTCATTGTTCGTTTAGCAGCCTGATGGCCTGGGGATAGAAGCTACTTCTGAGTCTTTCTGTGCTCGCCTTGAGACTCCTGTATCGCTTGCCTGACGGCAGCAGTTCAAAGAGGCAGTTGTTCGGGTGGCTCGAGTCCTTAATAATTCTCTTAGCCTTCCCCTTGCAACGCTTGTAGTAAATGTTCTGGAGGGTGGGGAGCCCCCCTCCAATTGTGCGTTCGGCTGAACGTGTCACTCTTTGTAGTCTGCTTTGGTCTTTTGCAGTGCTATTCCCAAACCAGGAGGTGATGTTGCCGGTCAAGATGCTCTCTATTGTACATGAGTAGAAGTTCTTAAGGATCTTCTGGCTGACTTGGAACTTCCTTAGGCGCCTGAGGAAGTAGAGGCGTTGTCGTGCCTTCTTCACCACACTGTTAATGTGTGTGGTCCATGTCAAGTCCTCGGATATGTAGGCTCCGAGGTACTTGAAGCTGTTGACTCTCTCAACCGGTGCCCCGTCGATGCTGAGGGGGCTGTAGTCCTTGACCCCCGACCTCCTGAAAGTCCACAATCATCTCCTTTGTTTTGCTGACGTTCAGGGAGAGGCTGTTTTCCTGGCACCATCCCGCCAGGACCTTGACCTCTTCCAGGTAGGCCCTCTCGTCGTTGGCAGAGATCAGGCCCACCACCACTGTGTCGTCAGCAAATTTGACGATTGTATTGCTACTCCGCTGAGCCACACAGTCGTGTGTGTACAGGGAGTAGAGGAGGGGACTCAGAACACAGCCCTGGGGGGCCCCTATGTTGAGGGTGATGGATGAGGAGGTGCAGTTGCCTGCTCTCACCACCTGGGGTCTGCCAGTCAGGAAGTCCAAGACCCACTGGCAGAGGTCATAGCCCAAGCCCAGGTCCCTGAGCTTGGCTATGAGTATGGAGGGGACTATGGTATTGAATGCCGAGCTGTAGTCGATGAATAGCATTCTCACATAGTTCCCCTGCCTCTTGTCCAGGTGTGATGCTGCTGTGTGCAGCACATGGGATATGGCGTCCTCCGTGGACCTGTTGGGGCGGTATGCAAATTGCAGGGGGTCCATGTTGATGGGGAGGGAGGAGCAGATGTAGCCCTTTACTAGCTTCTCGAAGCACTTCATGGCTATGGAGGTGAGAGCTACAGGGCGGTAGTCGTTGAGGCAAGCAGGCTTGGATTTTTTGGGTACAGGGATAATAGTGGACTTCTTCAGGCAGGTGGGGATGACAGCCTGTTCTAAGGACAGGTTAAATATGTCAGTGAATACTGGGGCCAGTTGGTCGGCACAGACTTTTAGGACGCGGCCGGGGATGCCGTCTGGACCTGCTGCCTTCCTGATATTCACTTTTTTAAAGGTCCGCCTCACCTCATGCTCTGTTACCCTGAACACTGCGCCTCCATCAGCAGCCGACCCCCCCCCCCCCCATTGCCGAGGCTTGTGAGCTGGTGTTGTTATTACCAGCATCAAACCTCGCATAGAAGGTATTGAGGTCATTTGCTAAGGAGATGTCACTGTTCAGTTTGAGGGAGGCGCCTTTGTAGTCTGTCATCGTTTTGAGCCCCTGCCACATAGCTCTAGAGTCAGCTTGTTCAAACTGGAGTTCAATTTTATCCCTGTAGCGTCGTTTGGCCTCTGACACAGTCCTCCTTACGTTGTATCGCGCCACCTTGTGGTCATTCATGTTGCCTGCCTCTAGGCCGTCGTTGTATGCTTTGGTGCGCTCTCTCAGAGCTTCACGGACGGATTTGTCTACCCAGGGTTTTTGATTTGGGTAAACTTTCATTTTGGTAGTGGGGATTGTTTCTTTCACCCTAGTACAAACATAGTCCAGCACTGTCTCCGTGTAGGCATTAAAGTGGAGATGAAGCAGTGAGCAATGTGATCCT
This sequence comes from Notolepis coatsorum, assembly GCF_963971535.1. Taxonomy (NCBI): domain Eukaryota; kingdom Metazoa; phylum Chordata; class Actinopteri; order Aulopiformes; family Paralepididae; genus Notolepis; species Notolepis coatsorum. Next base: position 92,733,319 of record NC_140172.1, on the reverse strand, counting down.
AGTTTGTTTGTTGTGTACCTTGTGTAAGACAGGGTTCTATAATCAAATGTGAAATCCATCTTATTTGTCTGAAAAATATAATATAATATCCCTGTTTTCAACATGGGCGCCGCCATTTTGTTGCTGACGTCATGGCTGACGTCATACCGTGGCTTGGGTGTATACACTCTGGTTAGCTGCCTATATTGAATGGGTCGGTCAGCAAATAAAATGTTGCCTACAAAACAACGGGACCGCGGTGGTTCTGTTTGTATTGCTCCTGGCTGTTCAAACTAATTTTACCATGTGAGAGAGAGGAAAGTTGGTTAATTTCCACAAACTACCAGTGAAAAAAACAGTGTTGTTGACATGTTGGCTCGGGCTGCCTGCACCCAGACGGCGCGACCAGCCTGTTGGACAGGGAAGGAGGATCTGCAGCGAACACTTCATTGCCTCGGATTATGTTGTTGGGGTGGGATGTTTGTCCAGAAGACCACTAATCAGCTGAAGCCGGACGCGGTTCCCTCGGTCTTCGACAGACAGACCGGCGCAGGCAGTTCAGCGTCGCGGAGCATTTAGCCTGCTGGCTACCTAGCTCCACTTCAACCAGCATCGGGAGCTCCAGCAGCTTGTCGATGTGCTAATAGCCTCAGCAACCTAACGTTAGCTGGCTCCAGCAGATCGACAAGCTGCTGGAGCCAGCTAACGTTAGCTTGCTGAGGCTATTAGCACATCGACAAGCTGCTGGAGCTCCCGATGCTGGTTGAAGTGGAGCTAGGTAGCCAGCAGCTAACGGTAGCTGGCTCCAGCAGCTTGTCGATCTGCTGGAGCCAGCTAACGTTAGGTTGCTGAGGCTATTAGCACATCGACAAGCTGCTGGATCTCCCGATGCTGGTTGAAGTGGAGCTAGGTAGCCAGCAGGCTAAATGCTCCCCGACGACAACGTGGCTACTCATCCCGGGAGATAACGGCGCTGCCTGGCTGGTTAGCGTTAGTTAGCCAGCAACCAGCCAGGCAGCGCCGTTATCTCCCGGGACGAGTAGCCACGTTAGTTAGCCAACAACCAGCCAGGCAGCGCCGTTATCTCCCGGGACGAGTAGCCACGTTAGTTAGCCAGCAACCAGTCAAGCTAACGTTAGCTGGCTCCAGCAGCTTGTCGATGTCGTCGGGAGCATTTAGCCTGCTGGCTACCTAGCTCCACTTCAACCAGCGTTGGGAGCTCCAGCAGCTTGTCGATGTGCTGGTAGCATCAGCAAGCTAACGTTAGCTGGCTCCAGCAGCTTGTCGATGTGCTGGTAGCATCGGCAAGCTAACGTTGGAGCTCCCAACGCTAGCTTGTCGATGTGCTGGTAGCATCGGCAAGCTAACGTTGGAGCTCCCAACGCTGGTTGAAGTGGAGCTAGGTAGCCAGCAGGCTAAATGATCCCGACGCTGAACTGCCTGCGTCTGTCTGTCAAAGACAGAGGGAACCGCATCGGGCTTCAGCTGATTAGTGGTCTTCTGGACAAACCTCCCACCCCAACAACATAATCCGAGGCAATGAAGTGTTCGCTGCAGATCCTCCTTCCCTGTCCAACAGGCTGGTCGCGCCGTCTGGGTGCAGGCAGCCCGAGCCAACATGTCAACAACACTGTTTTTTTCACTGGTAGTTTGTGGAAATTAACCAACTTTCCTCTCTCTCACATGGTAAAATTAGTTTGAACAGCCAGGAGCAATACAAACATAACCACCGCGGTCCCGTTGTTTTGTAGGCAACATTTTATTTGCTGACCGACCCATTCAATATAGGCAGCTAACCAGAGTGTATACACCCAAGCCACGGTATGACGTCAGCAACAAAATGGCCGCGCCCATAATGCTAAATGCTTCAGAAATGTACACAACAAATCGTTTTTTCTTAGAAACTGCTTATTTTTATAACGTGACTTCTTCTGTGGCTTATCTAAATACTAATGTGATGCTATGAATATGTATTTATGCTCACTGCTTCATTTCCACTTTAATGTTATCTGTGTCGCGGAACACATTCCAGTCTGTGTTGTGAAACACTGACCGGATCGTATCCTCTGACGTCACATCCCATTTCTGCACCTCTCGCGAGACTACGGGAGTACTTTTAATTTTCTGTCTGTACTTCGGTGTAAGAAAAATTTATGCGTGATCTGACTTACCGAAGCCACTATCAGAATGAGCCTTGTAGCCACCTTTAAATTGCATGTAACAGTGATCTAGGATGTTACCGCCTCTGGTGTTGCAAGTCACATGCTGATAGAAGTCGGGCAATACCTTTCTCAGATTGGCGCTATTGAAATCTCCCAGAACTAAAATGGCGGCGTTAACATTCGCCTCTTGGATTCTGTTTACCTCGTCGTGTAGTCTGGAGAGCGCAACCTTGTTGCTGGCTTCAGCTTGCGGTGGAATATACACTCCGACCAGGACGATCGCCGTTAACTCCCTCGGGAGGAAGAAAGGACGACACTTGATGGTTATATATTCCAGTTCTGGGGAGCAGTGGTTGGATAGTTCCTTCACGTTCGTTGGGTCACTCCAATTTTTGTTAAACATGAAGGCAATACCCCCTCCACGTTGTTTACCGGACTCTGATGATGACCGATCCTTTCTATGGATAAAGAAGTGATCCGCTGGTTGAATCGCGTGATCTGGAACCTCCGGCGTCAGCCATGTTTCGGTGAAGCAAAGGACATTGCAGTCCCTAACGTCTCTTTGATATTGAATCCTTGCTCGTATGTCATCCAGTTTATTGTCTATTGATTGTACATTGGCTAGCAATATACTGGGAAGTGGTGTACGATGGCGTCTGGATCTCAGCCTGTTTCGGATCCCAGCCCTCTTTCCTCGTCGTCTTTTCCTGGGCTCTGGGAACAAAGGGTCTGGTCCTAATCTCCGGAGGATTTCTTCAGGCCATTGATGTGGTTCGGAAAGCTGATCCAGCGAGTAATCCAGTTGGTAAGTTTCCCGTAATCCAATGTCTATGAGTGACTGACGGTCATATACATTAAATGCACCAACAGTTGGTACGCACAAAACTCTAAAAACTATAAATATTAACAAAAGTAAACACAGTCTCGACGGAGCGAACAGAGAGGCAGCCGAACGGGGCGCCCTCCAGTATGCTAGTGGTGTCCATACTGATCCCGAAATGATCTCAGCCTTAAAAGACTGGCCAAGGCCCACCAATCGCAAAGAGCTTAAGTGCTTTTTAGGATTTGCGGGGTACTACCGCCGTTTCGTGCAAGGCTACTCAAAGATAGCAAAGCCATTGAATGCCCTCACAGCTGGCTACGTGGCTCCAAGAAAAAGAGGGAAGGACTATAGTAGGCCGAAACCTCAGATGTCAGTGAGCCCCAGTCAGTCTTTTGGAAGTGAGTGGACACAGGACTGTGAAACCGCTTTCAGAATGCTCATTGACAAGTTAACCTCAGCACCTGTCTTGGCTTTTGCCAACCCCAACCTCCCTTACATTCTCCACATAGATGCCTGCGGAGAGGGCCTTGGTGCAGCCCTTTACCAAGAGCAAGAAGGGAAACTAAGGGCCATAGCCTACGCCAGTCGAGGGCTGTCCAAGAGCGAACGAAACTATCCAACACACAAGCTTGAATACTGAAGTGGGCTGTGTGTGAGAAGTTCCATGATTATCTTTATGGAGCAGAATTCACAGTTCTTACAGATAATAACCCTCTCACTTATGTGTTGACCTCTGCAAAACTCGATGCGGCAGGCCACCGCTGGCTAGCAGCCCTGTCAACATACCGATTTGAGATAAAGTATCGGCCTGGTAATACAAGCCAAGATGCAGATGGGTTGTCAAGGCGCCCTCAGGAACCCTCACCAGAAGCTTTTCTCGAGGAAAGAGAAAGGATCCGCAAGCTCCGTCAATGTGTGCTGGATGGAGATCACAAAGTGCTTTCAAAGGACACCTTCACTGCCCTTTGCCAAAGACACTCAGTGCGGATGGAGCCCTGTGAATACTTCCAGGAAACCATCGTTTTAGCAGAATCCCTAGCGGTGGCGCCCTCTGCCATTCCCCCAAGTTACACCTGCCTCGCCCAAGGAACAGTCCCAGGGATGTCTCAAGCGGACTGGTATAAGTCTCAGAGGGCAGACCCACCCATAAGGCGCATCATTGAACTCATAGAGAGAGAAGCTAAACCCTCGTACAAAGAGGCTAAGTTAGAGCTACCGGAGGTGAGGTGCTTCCTCAGAGAATGGAACCGACTTGAACTCAAGGAGGGAGTTCTGTTCAGGAGATATGTGGACAGAGGAACAGAGGGCTACCAGTTAGTCTTGCCTGAGAAATACAGAGCCAAAGCACTAGAAGGGGTGCATGATGAAGTTGGCCACCTTGGGTTTGAGCGCGCCCTTAACTTGGCCCGCACCCGATTCTACTGGCCAAAGATGGCTCAAGCGATTGATGTGAAGTGTCACACATGCGAGAGGTGCTTCAGAAGGAAAGAAAATCCCGAGAGGGCTGCTCCCATGATGAACATCAGTACAAGTTACCCCCTTGAGTTGGTTTGTATGGACTATTTGTCCATTGAACCCGACAGCAGAGATACACGAAATGTATTAGTGATTACAGACCATTTCACTAAATTTGCTGTGGCTGTTCCCACAAGGGATCAAAAAGCAAAGACTGTAGCCAAGGCACTCTGGGAGAACTTCATTGTTCACTACGGGTTCCCTGCTCGCCTTCACAGTGATCAGGGGAGGGATTTTGAAAGTCACACCATCAAAGAGCTGTGTTCCCTGATGGGAGCAAAAAAAGTGAGGACTACCCCGTACCACCCCCGCGGGAACCCAGTTGAAAGATTTAACAGAACCCTGCTTGGCATGCTTGGAGGACAAAGATAAGTACCACTGGAGAGACTTTGTAAAACCACTCGTTCATGCATACAATTGCACAAGGAACAACACTACTGGATACTCTCCTTATGAACTGATGTTCGGCAGGCAACCGACTCTTCCCATTGACCTTGTCCTGGGACTCCAGCCACAGGGGAATCCTGCCAGGACTCACTCTGAGTATGTAAAGGCCCTTCGAGAGAAGCTTCGGGAAAGCTATGCTCTAGCTGCAGAGAGTGCACGGGAGATGGGGGAAAAGAACAAGACAAGGTTCAACTCCAAGGTCAGAGCTGCAGAACTAAGGGCAGGTGACAGAGTCTTGGTACAGAACGTAAACATCAGAGGAAAGCACAAGCTGGCGGACAGATGGGAGAGAGATTTATGTAGTGGAGAAGAGGATGGGAGATGGACCAGTGTACGTTGTAAAGCCAGAAAAGGGGATTGGGCCTGTACGCACCCTCCACAGAGACCTCCTCTTACCGTGTGGGTTCCTACCCATCACAGAGGAGAAGGAAACCGAACAAAAAAGGTCCACTAAGAGGATGAAGTTGAGATCCCGGGAGCAGCCGGTGATGGATACAGGAGGCAACACGCTGAGCCATGAAGAGGATGATGTCTGTAGCAGCTGCGACGAAGAGGAATATACAGTTGTCTACAGGCCCAAAGTCACTGTGATGGAACCTCTCATCGAAACTCTGGAGATGGGAGTCAAGAGGAGACCCTCCAGACAAGAAACAGACATAGATCAGACTCCTACTGCTAGGACCCTAGAAGCTGATGTTGACAGCGTCTGCAGTGACCAACGTCATTCACTCCAAGGTGACTGTCAGGAACATGCAATGGAACCTCTTACCAATGCTGAGCCTGTGGACGAAGATCAACATGAACGGAATGAAAGATCAGACCACTCAGCCATAGAAGATGTGGCAGCAGCCATCGATCCTGTGTCTCAAGCTGAACAGTCAGGCAACCTAGAGCCACAATCTGAAGTCAGAAGGTCAAGAAGATCACGGCAACAGCCTGATAGACTGCACTATGAGAGTCTTGGGAGACCCCTGATTCTGGCAATTGTTGCATTCTGCAAGAGTTTGGAAGGCCTCCTCCCAGAACCTGAGAGGTGGTAAGCGCATGAAGGGACTCAAGCATTCTAGGGGGGGAGTATGTAGCCCATGCTATTTTCTTGTCTTGCTGAAACATTCATTATGGACTGTGAATTGGGTGACGCTCCCTGGAAGAGTGTAATTTGTTGACACTCCCTGGAAGAGTGTAATTTGTTGACGCTCCCCTGAGATTGACGTGGTACAGCCCTGCTTATGAGCAGCGTGTGGAAAACTGTTCCTGGTTACAAGCAATCAACGGAGAGACAGAATATTGGAGCAGTTGGAGAATATTAGAAAAGTGACAGAAAACGTTATACTTGAACAGAAAACTACTTGGACAGAAGATGAAATATAGAGGATAAAGAGAAGATTCCGTGCTGGAACTGGACAAGGAAGAGAGAGGAAAAGACTAGCTGACTTGAAGACTGAATTGGAGGAGAAACCATTGCCAATTGAAAGACTGATAAACAAATGGAAGAATCCTGATTGGTTTTTGTTACCCCCTTCAGTGAACACGGACCTGCATCAACTGAAGTGGTCTTCTTCATTGACCTTCTCCACTCACCATCACCCAACGGTCGGCTGGTGAACTTTAACTTGGCCCCTGGTGGTAGGAACAGAATATCCGTTCCCTTTTTGTTTAATTGAGTGCACTCAAAACAGACTTTATTGGGTACCTTTTTTATTTCATTTATTATTTTCTATAAATGTGGACCATTGCATGGATCCTATGATGTTGTAATGTGTACTGAACCTGGTGAACTCCTTTAAGTTATATAAAAGGTAAAACGTAGATCACAGTGCCTGTGTATTTTTCTTAGAGCCAGTCTCCTTGAACCTATAGTTGATAGCTGTACCACTGCAGAAAGAACTGATAGCGTTGAATTACAGTAGGTTACATATGCACCACTGTATTCCTGCAGGATTAGGTCTAGTCGTGTACTATGCACCACTGTATTCCTGCAGGATTAGGTCTAGTCGTGTACTATGCACCACTGTATTCCTGCAGGATTAGGTCTAGTCGTGTACTATGCACCACTGTATTCCTGCAGGATTAGGTCTAGTCGTGTACTATGCACCACTGTATTCCTGCAGGATTAGGTCTAGTCGTGTACTATGCACCACTGTATTCCTGCAGGATTAGGTCTAGTTGTGTACTATGCACCACTGTATTCCTGCAGGATTAGGTCTAGTCGTGTACTATGCACCACTGTATTCCTGCAGGATTAGGTCTAGTCGTGTACTATGCACCACTGTATTCCTGCAGGATTAGGTCTAGTTGTGTACTATGCACCACTGTATTCCTGCAGGATTAGGTCTAGTCGTGTACTATGCACCACTGTATTCCTGCAGGATTAGGTCTAGTTGTGTACTATGCACCACTGTATTCCTGCAGGATTAGGTCTAGTCGTGTACTATGCACCACTGTATTCCTGCTGGATTAGGTCTAGTCGTGTACTATGCACCACTGTATTCCTGCAGGATTAGGTCTAGTTGTGTACTATGCACCACTGTATTCCTGCAGGATTAGGTCTAGTTGTGTACTATGCACCACTGTATTCCTGCAGGATTAGGTCTAGTCGTGTACTATGCACCACTGTATTCCTGCAGGATTAGGTCTAGTCGTGTACTATGCACCACTGTATTCCTGCAGGATTAGGTCTAGTCGTGTACTACAGTATGCACCACTGTATTCCTGCAGGATTAGGTATAGTTGTGTACTAGTCGTGTCTATGCACCACTGTATTCCTGCAGGATTAGGTCTAGTTGTGTACTATGCACCACTGTATTCCTGCAGGATTAGATGTAGGCGTGTACTATGCACCACTGTATTCCTGCAGGATTAGGTCTAGGCGTGTACTATGCACCACTGTATTCCTGCAGGATTAGGTCTAGGCATGTACTGTATATACTGTACTATGCTACCAGGGCCCCGTTCCCCGTACCTGGATAACTGAGTTAGCCGGATAACTTTCGGGTAAGTCTGATTTAAGCCGGACTTTCCGATTCCCCGTACCTGGATTGTCCAAATCACCATGACAACAGATCCAAAAGTTTGAGCCTGGTCGAAAGCAGAGTTTAAGTTCAAGTTAGCCGGATCAAGCACAGCCACGCCCCCGCAAAGAAAGTGACAGCTCGTTTCCTGAAATTATTCCCACAGCCTAGGATCTGCGTTATACCATTCTGAATTACGTTTTTGTGCTCCATTCTTCCAGAGGGGTCTTTTGAAATGTAAAATAGACCCAAAATGCTGATACTAAATTCACTTTGTCCTAAATAATGCACGTTATATATACCGTGGCGCTCGCTCGGTGCGATGTACACATTATATGGTTATTTTAACAACGCGCAGCATTGCAAATGTGAATCCCGCGGGGATATTTTTAATGATTGAAACCTATCGCTCGTTTGGCTCTGATTCCTTTCATATTCTCCGCTGTGGATGTTTAATGGAGCGCCTGGATTGTGTTTCATTCAAGCATAAAATTGAAGTGTCTATGCGTGGATTGTGGATCTTGTCTCGTTCATTAATGTATAAACAATGAATTTATCCCATCTGGCACAGTGGCTCAGCGGTAGTGCTCAATCCTGGCAACCCAGCGACCGGTGTTCAAAACCCCGTGTTTCCAATATAATTTTTTTGAATATAATATTAATGATTATACGCCAAAGTAGCCTAGTTTCAAGTTAAAATATTAGAAATCTACATGCATTGAGGATGTCATTCTTTATATAGCTCTCAACGTGCACCAAATTGAATTATTCCTATATTGCAAAAAGAAGGAGACGACTGGGTTTCGAACCCCGGTCGTCTGCATGAAAGTCAAAAGAAGAACCCGTTACACCACAGTGGAGATAAGTAAAAGATCGACTATACATCAATCAATGGGAAGAGAACCGTATCGTTATTTTGTATAACAGTTTAACTAATTATTTTCGCTAGCAAGATCTCATTTGATTATTCAATCCAGCAGGCAAGTTCAAAGAAATATAATCTGATTGATTGAGGTAATGAGGGACTTAAAATTAGCCTATAGATAACGCATTTAACTTGTCGGCGAGGCGATTGAGCCGTACTGCAATATGTTACTAAAGTTTTAAATCAATTAATCAATCAATGCCGCTAGAGAATCAGGATCTCTGCTCTCGACACTTGCTGCCTTCTCGGCTGAGGCGGGCACGCGCACTTATCCTGGGTCTCAAGTCTGGCTTGAGTTAACGAGACTGAATCCACCTTCGAGGAACAGGAAAATCCCGGCTTCAAACATCGGGTTAACTGAATCTGGATAATGACATCTTGATCGACTTAGTTGAACCAGGTACGGGGAACGGGGCCCAGGGCCCTGTTTCTTGTACGTGGTTCAACTAAGTCGATCAAGATGTCATTATCCAGCTTCAGTTAACCCGATGTTTGAAGCCGGGATTTTCCTGTTCCACGAAGGTGGATTCAGTCTCGTTAACTCAAGCCAGACTTGCGACTCAGGCTAAATGCGCGCGGCCGCTTTAGGTGAAAAGCCAGCACGTATCGATGGCAGAGATCCTGATTCTCTAACGGCATTGATTGATTAATTGATTTAAGACTTTATTGACAGATTGCAATACGGCTCAATCGCCTCGCCGACAAGTTAAATGCGTTATCTATAGGCTAATTTTAAGTCCCTCATTACCTCAATCAATCAGATTATATTTCTTTAAACTTGCCTGCTGGATTGAATAATCAAATGAGATCTTGCTAGCGAAAATAATTAGTTAACTGTTATACAGAATTACGATACGGCTCTCTTACCCATTGATTGATGTATAGTCAATCTTTAACTTATCTCCAATGTGGTCTGACGGGTTGTTCTTTTGACTTTCACACAGACGACCGGGGTTCGAGACCCTAGTCGTCTCCTTCTTTTTGCAATATAGGAATAATTCAATTTGGTGCACGTTGAGAGCTATATAAAGAATGACAACCTCAATGCATGTAGATTTATAATATTTTAACTTAAAACCAGGCTACTTTGGCGTATAATCATTAATATTATATTCAAAAAAATCATATTGGAAACACCGGGTTTTGAACCCCGGTCGCTGGGTTGGCAGGCTTGAGCACTACCGCTGCACCACTGTGCCAGATGGGATAAATTCATTGTTTATACATTAATGAACGAGAGACCCGTGTTTAAAATATCCTTTGTTTTGAATGAAGTTTATCTCTTTATCCTCATTCATTAATGTGACGTCAACGGCTCATTCAATTTCTCAAATCCGTCAAACAGCGCATCTCATCAGACATCTTAATCCCAGTTACAATTAAAATAACCACATAATGTGTACATCGCACGAGCGAGCGCCACCGTCGCCACGGTATATATAACGTGCATTATTTAGGACAAAGTGAATTTAGTATCAGCATTTTGGGTCTATTTTACATTTCAAAAGCCCCCTCTGGAAGAATGGAGCACAAAAACGTAATTCAGAATGGTATAATGCAGATCGTAGACTGTGGGAATAGTTTCAGGAAACGAGCTGTCACTTTCTTTGCGGGGGCGTGGCTCTGCGTGATCCGGCTAACTTGAACTTGAACTCTGCTTTCGACCAGGCTCAAACTTTTGGATCTGTTGTCATGGTGATTTGGAAAATCCACGAACATGGAACCGGAAAGTCCGGCTAACTCAGTTATCCAGTTAAAGTTATCCGGCTAACTCAGTTATCCAGGTACAAGAAACAGGGCCCAGGACAGTGTGATCAGTAAGCAAAGCCAGCTCCAAATAGTAAACAAAAGCAGCTTTGTCACAATGTCCTTGTTATTTCAAAACAAGCCAACACAGACACAGTGCTAAGAGGTATGCTGTATGCCTCTTAGTGCTACAACACTTTCCTCCTTGTGGTCCTGGGGTGGGAGTGGGGGAGGAAATGTCGTCTTTTGTGGCGTCTGTGATAATATAATTTGTTTTTATTTTTAGGTTCTGTATTTATTATTTTTGTTATTTCTATTGTCATGCTATCGTCATTATTGTTATTGTTATTATTATTATTGTCATGTGACATCTTGTTTATTATTATTATTATTATTATTATTATTATTATTATTATTATTATTATTATTATTATTATTATTATTATTATTATTATTATTATTATTATTATTATTATTATTATTATATTGTGTTGTCATGTTTTATGTTTCATGTAAAAGAAAAGAAGGAAAACAAAAAACTTAAAAAGAATATATATATATATATTCCTGCTTGTATTTGTATGGTAACAAATGTTTATTATGGTTTTCTCCATAATTAAATATGAATGAATATGTCCCCTTTAAAATGTGTTATTTGTAAGAATCGTTTGGAATGAGGACCATGTACAACCATAATAACAATAACATGGAATAAGCAAGAAAAAAAAGAGATGTCTCACACAATGAATTACGAGTTTTACAGCGCAATTTCGTCATTTTACAGATAGGCTAGCATAAAAGGGTACCTACTAATTCCTCAATATGTCTAGTTCCCAACGATACCTCTATCTTTGTTCTAGCTTTAAAATGAAGTCAACTACATTCTCCCAAAGATTGATGTTGGCCGTATCGTTGGTTCCTTGTTATTATTATTATTATTTTATATCTTGGCCTGTGCATCGATCAAAAGTATCCGGTTGGACTTTTCTTTGTCGGGCAAGTGGAGCGGTTGTCCCGATCGGATTGAGAAGCGGGAAATGCTCCCGATGCATGATGTGTGGCAGATTATGTTGGCGACACGATTGACACCAACACTGGGACTCGTGATCAGATAATTGGAATATTCTTTGTGGGGTACATCATGAAGAGCGCTATATAAATCCAATCCATTATTATTATTATTAGTGAAGGTAAGGGCTATATGGTAGCAATCCAACCATGACTTCACTTCGATCACAACATATGTGTGTAACGTTACTCCACAACGTGAGCCGTTGGTGGCGATCAAAGCTTAAAAAAAACACCCCCCCCCCACCCTTTCATGCATTCATGATGAAACATAATACCGATAATATGGATTTGATTTCGAAAATAGTAGCGTGTACAGGCGAGAAACTGCAAAGTTTTTAGTGAAATGCATGTATTGCTGCATAGCGTAGTTTTCTGGGATTAGACAGGATTACTCTAAAACTATACTCATATTCACCACGGTATAAAACGGGAATTTATGTATGAAAAAAGTATTTCTTTAACACATATTGAATGATAGATAGTCGATGTCAAATGGGCCATAGTATTGTATCCATAGCTATAATATAGAATATAGTTATAGCCCTGCAAACACCACCGCTTATTCCTATCTCTTAGAGCTTGGCGTATTAAGTACAAACGATGCTCAACTGCGTGGCGTCCATTGAGTTAATATTAGCATCAACACTAGGCCAATCAGTGTTTTTTTTTGTTTTTGTTTTTTTTTAATGCTGGAACACAATGGTAAGATGCATCATCCCTTTGTTTGGTCAAAATTGGACCAGTAGTGTCTGAGATATAGGGAGGTGCAGTGGTTACATCATTGTTGTTGGTCCACCCCGCTTGAAATTGCTAAATGTATTTCCAATGGACACATTTCTAAATCGTCTCGTTTAAAACAAATAAAGCATGAACATTGGCATGGTGTACCTTTCTGTGTGTATTCATCCACAATCTATAGCTCAACATGAAACAAATACGCAATTAATCATAAAATAATTCTGTATAATTTTATTTCAATCAAAAATGCTTAAACAATAATGTTAGTGATAGAAGGGAACTCGTTTTGAGCTTGCCAATGTTCATGAGGTAGAATTATTACAATAGCCGATAATACATTTTCCCAATGATAAATCCCTATACGGGTGGACCGCACGGGGAACTAAAGTGACGTCAGACTACACCTCCCTATTGTGCATGACATAGAGATGGTCAGATGGTCATTGTCCCCCCCCCTGAAATGTCCTCATCTGGGGGACAAAAATGCCATCAAATATTGCACTGTGGCCTGACATGTAATGCTATCCCAATAACCAAGTGCTTCAAAGCCGGCCATGTCACTATTCAGGTTGGCCCAATGACATAACTGACTCATAACGAACTGAACCCTAATGGCAAACATGGAATAATCTCCTTGAGATAAACAAGTGTGTGCGTGTTCCCTCACCTGGTGAAAGACAGGCTCCTTCCATTGTAAGTAAACCTACAAAAAAAATGTATATGAATTTCATCAAGTATGTGGATTTGACACTTAATTTACCACATTGAGAGTAAAAGTAAATACTGTACAGCAAATATAGCCACTCACCACACTGACTGAGACACTGAAGATTAATAACAATGCAATAGGAAATAAACTGATGGTGTTCTCCTGCTTGAAGCACTCATATCTGAAACAGAAATCAGATAAAACTTGGTAAACCGGGTGGAGTACAACTTGTTCTAACAAATGCTTACAGATAAAGATACTGTAGATGGGGCACTAGAAAAGGGCGGAGAGGAAATAATAGAAAGAGAAAAAAAAAAAATATCCTTCATATCAGGTCGACTGCACACACTGGCTGTTCTTGGAACTGATATATTGGGGGGATTGTTTAATTTTACTACCTGACTTGCCACCACAATACATTTTTCTCAGTATTTTGGTAAATATCCAACAGCAATGACAAAACAAAAGCTTGAAGATTAAAATCTAAAAAGGCTGGGGCCACTTACAGGCAGTAGACAAAGACACAGGTGCTGTAGATCATGGGTAACTCGTCCAGTAACTGCAGGTGAGGGTAGAGATACACATACAACACACAAGATCAATGCGGTGTGTGATACTCAGCATGGCAGCATATACTGTAGATTGACTGTCTCAATACAATTGTCTTGGTTATAGACACAAGTTATCTACTCTGATGTGATCTGTGTTGATTGTTGATTTTTTTGTTTGTTTGTTTGTTTGTTTGTTTGTTTGTTTGTTTTATTTTGCAAACTTTAACTTTTTTGAATTTGTTTTTGAATTAGGGGTAGGTTGCTCTATAAGCCTTTTGGCTTCAAACCTATCCTTTTCGCTTGTTTATTTGTAAACATTTCGAAAAGATTTTTGTTTATTGTTTATTTATTTTGTAAACATTCGAAATAAAATAATTCATTCATTCATTCATTCATTCACTTAACCCAGTCAGTAAGAAATTAGGAAATAAAGAAACTAAGGTTATTCTATAACCCAAGTTATATGATTACTGGCAAAGCGTCTTGCTTCGCCTATTAGACTATGCTCACGCCTATTGCGCACGTTGAAAGACCTTTTTTCATGCACCTTAAATCTACCTAGCCACGCCCACTTGCGTAGTATACGCAAAAAAAAGACAGGGGTCCTCAGGGCCGAAAAAGCAAGACGCTTTGCCAGTAATCATATAACGCGCGTTAGTTTGAATGCGTTCCGCGACTTGCTGTCCCACCGGATCAGCACCCTCTCTAAGCAAAGATGCAAAACAAAACAAAGCAATGAAGTCGACAAGGAATTGATATCCAATGCAAGCAACTGGTCGGAAGTTAATCCAATTCTCCAGTAATGCAGAGTGAGTGTAGCTTTAGCTAATGGCAGAAATGCACTATACCTACTGTATGTGATAAGTGAACGTGATATGCATGTAGCTTTATTTTGCCTCAACCAAAGTTGGCATTTATTCATGTGATCGACCATTATACAGAATATGCAGTTTTCACGAGTTTGTGTGGCTCCATTGTGGTCTGATTGATTGATTGATTGAAAACTTTATTAACAGATTGCAGAATGGGTACAATACAGTACAGCTCAATACACACAATTGTTAAGGGGATGCAGACCAGAGAAAGACTTTCGTCTTGTTTACATCAGGGTCCCCCATTTTCAATTCATCAGGACATATATGACATACATGACATACAGATAGTCAGTACTGCTACATCTGCTACGTCTGATACCTACTACAGCTCAACAGACACTCACACCTGTGTGTTTACAAAAGGTAGATGCTAGATCCCATTGTACCAAATGTTTCCATTAATAGGTAGCGGGAGTGGTTAAAGGAACATGCCAACATTATGGGAAATGCGCTTACTGTCTTCTCCAGAGTCAGACGAGATAGATACCAATTTCCTCTCTTGTGCGTTCAGTAGAAAGCTATCCGGCTCACGCATGCGTGTTTCAACAATGCGGAGTCAGTCAGTCAGTAAGGGACATTCGCTGTTGTAGGCCGGCTCTTTGGGTCCGGCAATAAACTGCCTCAGCAGCCACCCAAGTCCATGAGTGAGTATACAGTAATATCAATAAGGCTGAAACCACTTATCGATGTATCGATAACTGCGTGAAATCGATAAGTGGCATCACTTATCGATTTTTTTGCATTTTTTTTTATACTTTATACTACACTAAAATACTAGGTCTTGTGTCATGTTTTAGTTAAAACATCCCCATTTCATGTACATTCAGTTGAATTGCAACTCTGCACTGTGCATTCAATATGCAGTGCACTCCTCCATCACATCCAGAGCCCACAGACTATAAAATGAGAAGGATCACTGTGGTAGTTTTGAATGGGGAAATCTGTAACACTAAAGATGGCGGCAACGACAAAGAATTGCTGCAAAATAAACATAAATTTGTTGTTTAAATAATAATTAAATTTATATATATATATATATATATATATATATATATATATATATATATATATATATATATATATATATACAGTATATACAAATATCGATATGTATCGATAATTTTTGTCCCGATTTAGCGATTCTTCCAAATGGCATATCATCTCAGCCTTAGTAATATCAATTATTACAGTCATAACTCAGCCCACCTGCATCTCATACAGCAGCGTCATGTGGAAGCACCAGGAACCAACTCCAACAGCTGGGAGACACAGACAGATCAATCAGACAGTAAGTACTCAGTAATCCGATCGGCAAATCAAGCTGTCGGGATGCCAACACTTAAATGACATCAACTTTTCCGGTGGGGAGGAAGAATGTCAGCAGTGTGGTGATACTGTGGAGGTCAATGAATATGATGCTAAAAAACTGCCAGCTCTGCCAAGCTAACGTGTCTCGTGTGGGGTCGAATTTTTTATTAGTGAAAATCGTCTTACATTTCCCTTAGCCTATTTTGAGAGCTCAAAACTCTCAAATTAAACTCTAAAAACAGAACAATGGGAAATAAACTAGGCAGACTTTAGTAAAAAAAAATCTACTTTTGCAGAATTACAACCTAGAAATTACATTTCAGTTGAATTAATCTTATTAAAGAAAATCTGGTATCAGTACACCATTCAAATGTGAAGTAAAGGCAAACTACCTTCTGACATAAATAGGAATTGGTCATGATATACAATAAGGTATCTGAGAGTTCATAAATTATGTTCTTTGAAAATACATCAAATTGTGTTTAATAACATGTGCATAGCATAACCAGACAAACCTGCCAGTCCTAAAAAAGAGCAGATGTAGCGGAACTCGAGGCCATCTTTAAATGTTTGAATGGCACCAAAAATGGGAGGAAGGATCATAATCAGGTTACTAACAGTGTTCCCTAGAGAGAGAGGGAGGGAGAGGGAGAGAGAGAGAGGGGGAGAGAGAGAGAGAGAGAGAGAGAGAGAGAGAGAGAGAGAGAGAGAGAGAGAGAGAGAGAGAGAGAGAGAGAGAGAGAGAGAGAGAGAGAGAGAGAGAGAGAGAGAGAGAGAGAGAGAGAGAGAGAGAGAGAGAGAGAGAGAGAGAGAGAATATAATAGTTGTATTATTATTACAAATGTAATGCAAACAAATTGCAATACCAAGTGGGGCTCCTTTGACCAGAGGTCACTGTTTGATGACATTACAAATGCTACCTTTAAAAGAACACGCCAACTTTTTGGGAAATTTGCTTATTTGCCATGAGTTAGACAAGCAGATACATACCCTTACTAGGCTTAGGGAACAGCCGCACCATTAGCCTAACTTAGCGTCATTCACTGGAAGTAGGTGTGTCAGGGTAGCCTAGTTCCAAATACACTGCAAATACAACTCCAAAACTTTCCTGTAAACATGTTGTGACCTGTGTATTTACCACGTGGAGAAAAAAAATGTTGTAGCCTAGACATTTTCGTTTTCTAAGCAGCTATATGCCCGGAACTATTTTTTGCCGAACCACTGCTGCCTGGGCGCAGTGATTTCATGCATCACCTGAAAAACCCTGCTTGATATCCACTTCACTCAATGAAAGCACGTTTCCTGGTTAACTCATTCACTGCCAGCTATTATCCTTATTCTGTTCTAGCTAGGCCACGCTTTAAAAGATAGGAGTGCGTCACCTTGTTTGTAGAGCTATATCTATATTCTATATTATAGCTATGGATACAATACTATGGATACAGTAACTATCTTCTGTCCAAGATGCAAAAAAATAAAAAATTCATGAATACGTTTGTGCGTTATCCCGTGGTGAATATAAGTATCGTTTCGGAGTGATCCGGGCTAATTCCTGGGATGCTGAGTTATTGGGCGCAACGTGAATTCTACTAAAAGCATTGGTGTTTCATCCCTGGACACACGCTACTATTTCCAAATCAAATGTATATAATAGGTATTATGTTTCATCATGAATGCATGAAAGGGGAGGGGGTCGTTTCTGATGCTTTGATTGCCAGTAATGGCATTCGTTGTGAACACTACACAAGCTGATCAGCTGCACAGCTGTTGACTGAAACGTTGGTACAGTAAAGGTATTAATAAATTCACATAAAGGTGAAGAAGCAGGAATGCCAGTGTGTGCACGACTATCTTTTCCACATTCAAACCTGTATTGCACAGAACATGGAGCACATGGAGTACTATGGAGTAGATGAGTGTGCAAACTTTTAAATGCATTGGGCTGTCACCAGGGATGCAGTCGTAATATCAGAACTGCCTGGACGCCAAGTGCACGTGCGCTCCTGCGCACGCGCATGCGCATACATGTTCCCTCGCGGTCGCACAGAACAGATGATTATTATGCATAAATAGTAGGAAACATGTTTGTATAGGAAATTACTAGTTTTAGTTTAGTTTTTGTAAATATTGCCTTGAAATAGAGAAGCTGAAAAAGGTAGCAGGATGTAGCCTTCAATATATAAAGAAATTATATTGTCAACAGATATGGTTGAAAAACAAACAATGTTTTAAATGTAATTGTAGATACAATATTGTAGTTACAATTTCTTTAATTGAATTAACTTAAACTAGACAAGTAAATACAAACTAAATTAACAATGTAACTTACAGTTTATAGAAGGACAGTTTCCTTCTGAAGCACAACTTAATGCCTCATCCTTCCAGTCGGGACCATTTGTCACAGTGAGAGTTCCACAGATCATCTCTTTCTTTGTTATGTTAGTATTGGTATCCTATTATTATGCAAAGTCTAGGTGATAGATAAGTGCCGGGTAGTGTAGTTGAAGACACCTGACAACCTGCGCTATTGTTATAAGATGGTGGGTACTTAGTATGAAATGAAATGAATGAATGAATAAATGAATGAAAAACTTTATTTAACAGATTGCAGAATGGGTACAATACAGTACGGCTCAATACATACAATTGTTAAGGGGATGCAGACCTGAGAAAGACGTTTGTCTTGTTTCCATCAGGGTCCCCCATTTTCAATTCATATAGACATTTATGACATACACAACATACATGACATTTATGGCATAGGGACATATAGGTATTTAGTACTGATACATTTGTGACATAAACGGTATTCAAATATACAGTACTGTTACCCCTAGATCCTGACAGAGTATATACATATGATGGGGAGGGGACTGTACATTAGGAGTGGGTGGGTGGGTGGGAGAGAAATATACATACGGCGGGGAGGGAATATATACATGCGGTGGGGAGGAGACTGTCTATTAGGAGGTGGTGGGGGTTTTGGGCATTTACGGTGGCCAGTTTCTAATTGCAGCCTCCCGTAGGTGCTCTTTAAGAGCGGTTTTGAATGTGGGCAGGGATTCACATTCCTTTACAGCTTTGGGTAGGGCATTCCACATTGTTGTGGCATAATTGCGAAACGTGTTTAGTCCCTTGTTTGAGCCGAATCTGGGTTTAACATGATTTGTTGAGCTTCCTCTGGTGTAGTGGTTGTGGTATTCACTGACCTTTGGGAAGTATTTATTTAAGTATATATATGTACATGGGCACCCCGGTCGTATAGTGTATCTTGTAGACCAGGCCCATTGCAAGTTGCTGTACTCTGTCGTCTACTCTAAGCCATCCTAGGTTGTCAAAGTGGGCAGGGGTGAGGTGGGTTCTGGGGTTCAGGTCAAGTAGTAGTCTGACCAGTTTGTTTTGTGATGTTTGTAATTTTGTTTTAAGCGCCTTTGAGGTGCTTTGGTACCATGAGGTGCACGCATAGTCATAGTACCCTTGAATGAGTGCTCCTGCCAGAGTCTTCAGGGTATTCTTGTTTACCAGAGAGGAGATCCGGTACAAGAATCTAGTTCGTTGGTTGACTTTTTTTATTACATTGGATGCCATTTTGTCACAGGAAAGATTTGCCTCTAGGATGGAACCCAGGTAGGTAATTTCGTCTTTCCTTGTGACAATATTGTCACCCACTGTAACTGAGAAGCCGTCGGTCTTGCTGAGTTTGTTATTTGAACCGAATAGAATGGACTCTGTTTTGCCCATGTGTAATGATAGTTTGTTATCAGCGAGCCATATGCAGATTTTGCCTAGTTCCGAGCTGAGGGTTTTTTCAACCTGCAACTTGTTCTTGTCAGAGACCAGCAGGGCTGAGTCGTCCGCAAACAGGAACAAGTTGCAGTCACAGGCTGACGACATGTCATTTGCATAAATTAGGAAGAGTAGCGGTCCTAGTATGCTTCCTTGTGGAACACCACAGCTCACTGTGAGGGGGGGGGGATAGAGTACCGTTTACCTCTACCATCTGTTCTCTCCCCTCCAGGTAGGATTGCATCCAGCTCACTGATAAGCTATCAAAACCAATTGCTTTTAGCTTGTCCATCAGAATGGAGTGATTGACAGTGTCGAAGGCCTTTTGTAGGTCCAGCATGACCATGCCGCAGTATTTGCCCGCGTCCACCTCTTGTTTGATGTGGTCGTTCAAATAGAGGAGGCATGTGTCAGTGGAGTGGGACGTTCTGAAGCCAGATTGGAATTCGTAGATTAGATTTTTTTCCGCCAGGTACTTTTCGACCTGTTAGAGTACTGAGTGGAGCGCGTACTTCTGCTCAGAAAACTGCTAGGACGGCGTGGTACCCCGTGGGACCACCACTGCATCACTGGCTGTCACATCATTGACCTATATGACTTCAACTTTATCTACTGGATTGGCATTATTAGACTGTTGTTTGGACTTTGAACTGTGTTAAAAAAAAACACACTTGCTAAGACACAATAACGCCTTAAATAACAGTAAACATCCAAATGTGTAGACCGTGTTTGACAAACCACTCCCTCTTTGTTGGCCCTCTATTGTCCTCATCTGCTGAGGTTTTGAAAACTGAGATAGCATACAAAAGCACATGACAAATAATAAGGGTTCAAATTATGGCGTCTCCTTTCTTTGTGTCCCCTACCAACATGATTACAGAACATGACCAACATTTGTTCTCCCAATGTAAGCCACCATTTTAAAAGTAGGCCTATTTGTCTTTAGTCTATGTATAAAAATGACTATTCTACACAATCTCTTAAAACCTGAGGGTTTTTTGGAAAGATTTTCAGAATTGTCAATCTTCACTAAAACCTTTTATATCTCAGCCTCTGGAGCAGGTAGAAACATGAAATGAAAACCATTTGATAGATTACAACTTGGGCTTTTATTTGAACATCATTAATTTACTATAATGTGCATTGACATTTATAAAAAAATATCTATAAACAACAACAAATATAAAATACTAAATATAAGATACTGCCACCTAGCATGATTCGGCCGACATTGCAATCTCGATGTCTCAGAATGAGTCCCAATGAATGATACACCGAGGTCTGTGAGACTGTATAGAATATTAAAATCAAATAAAAGAAAAAATTATGAAAACGATCGAAAACCCGAGATTTCTCTGGTTCTGGTGCTCAACTGCTGGCGAGAAATGTCGGGCCTGGCGCTGAAAGTGTTAATAAAAAAATAAAAATAATAATTAAAATCCCAAAGCATTCCCCCACATGTATTTCAGCGAATCACAGCACTTTTCATTACTCACATACCTTGAAAATGGCGACACTGTCTGAAATGACCTAAACGTTGCATCAGGTCTTAAAGGAAAACTCCAACATTTTGGGAAACATCTTCCCTGGAGTTAGACAAGAAGATACATACCTTTTTTGTCTCTGTGCGTGCATTTAGCTTAGGGAACAGTCGCTCCGTTAGCATAGCTTAGCTTCATCACTGGAAGTGAGGCGGGGCCGGAGCCTGGCGTTCCCTTACAGTGTATAGTTTGATTGATTGATTGAAAAGTTTATTAACAGATTGCAGAATACACTCCAAATACAACTCCAAAACGTTCATGTAAACATGTTGTGACCTGTGTATTCACCACATGGAGAAATAAAAAATAATTGAATTAGACAATTACGTTTTATAAGCAAATATACTTTGCCCAACCACTCCTCTCTGAGCGCAGCCAGTGATTTCAACGTGTCGTCGTGATTGTTGACATTCTCATTCATTCAAATGATCCGAACCGATTGAAGTTTATGGATACC
Organism: Notolepis coatsorum; assembly: GCF_963971535.1. Taxonomy (NCBI): domain Eukaryota; kingdom Metazoa; phylum Chordata; class Actinopteri; order Aulopiformes; family Paralepididae; genus Notolepis; species Notolepis coatsorum. Next base: position 92,711,675 of record NC_140172.1, on the reverse strand, counting down.
ATGACTTGAAATCCTCTTACCTTGACGATTAAAAGCCTCCCCAATTTAGAAAACAGTAATCCAATGGCTGGTATTGTTATACCGGACGCTCTGAGCTAACCGGAGCTAACGCAGATCAGGATGGTAAAGCATATATAATGACTTCCTTTCTGGGGTTGTCAAAATAAAAGTGCAACGTTTATAGCAGCGGAAAACATTTATTTTGTACATTATCTAACGTTAGGTTAGTTGTAACGTTAGTTTAGGTTCGTGTTAACGTTAGATAATGTACAAAATAAACGTTTTCCGCTGCTATAAACGTTGCACTTTTATTTTGACAACCCCAGAAAGGAAGTCATTATATATGCTTTACCATCCTGATCTGCGTTAGCTCCGGTTAGCTCAGAGCGTCTGGTATAACAATACCAGCCATTGGATTACTGTTTTCTAAATTGGGGAGGCTTTTAATCGTCAAGGTAAGAGGATTTCAAGTCATGGTATCCATAAACTTCAATCGGTTCGGATCATTTGAATGAATGAGAATGTCAACAATCACACGACACGTTGAAATCACTGGCTGCGCTCAGAGAGGAGTGGTTGGGCAAAAAAATAGTTCAGAGTATATTTGCTTATAAAACGTAATTGTCTAATTCAATTATTTTTTATTTCTCCACGTGGTGAATACACAGGTCACAACATGTTTACATGAACGTTTTGGAGTTGTATTTGGAGGGTATTCTGCAATCTGTTAATAAACTTTTCAATCAATCAATCAAACTATACACTGTAAGGGAACGCCAGGCTCCGGCCCCGCCTCACTTCCAGTGATGAAGCTAAGCTATGCTAACCAGTGGTGCAGTCGTAATATGGGAACTGGTAACACGCCACGCCACGTGCACGCGCGCGCGGGTACGTGCATGCGCACAGAACTGATTTATACACACACACACACACACACACGCACGCACACACACACGCACACACACACACACAAGCGCATATACGCAAGTGCAATCTTTCTATCATACAAGCTCTTCTTGCTCTCTATTTGTGTGAATGTGCGCGTGAAAAGCTGGCGCGCAGCACAGACGCTTGATTCAATATCATAAGCAGGTAGACCCCCATCACGAATTCCGAGCCACATTAGTATTCACCTCCACTGCCTGTGTCACACAGAATGAAGGGGGAGATGCATTCAGATAGCCAACACCCAGACACTTAGTCTACCTGCGCTTTTTGTTATGTAAAACGGTGGCCGGGTACTTAGTCACAACGAATGGATACAGCGCATTTTTGTGTGCGCGTACACACGAGTACACATCCGTGCGCGATTACGCGTACTTCTGCCTCAGTGATCTGGTAACACGGCGTGTAACCGCGTGTGACCACGACTGCACCACTGATGCTAACGGAGCGACTGTTCCCTAAGCTAAATGCACGCACAGAGACAAAAAAGGTATGTATCTTCTTGTCTAACTCCAGGGAAGATGTTAAATAAGCTAATTTCCCAAAATGTTGGAGTTTTCCTTTAACACATTCCCTGCCACACTATTTGAGCATCTTATACCATTCTCTGCCAGCACTGTAATTCTATGGAGATGTTCACCTTCTTTGCAGGGCTATAACTTTTTAAATCGTATTGCTAAATTGACATTACTATGGCCCATTCAACATCGATTATCTATCGTTCAGGATGTAGGAACGTTTTACTTTTTCATGCATACATTCATACGAAAATACAGTCTAGAATATAAATATGTTTTTATCGTTTTCTGCAGTAATTCCTAGAACGTGATATAGGCATAAACGCATATATAGATTATCAAATGCTGTTTGTTGCCGATCCACGCTATATAAAAAATGTCAACTGTACATGATCCTAAACGTTATGACTGATCATGCGCGGATGAACGGAGGGGGGGGGGGGTCGTTTATAATTCTGTGATTGTCGTTAAATGCTTTATGTAGTATGGGTGATATATTGATCAGAGCAGTTTGCATGGATAATAATAAACAAACAGGCTGAAAGTAACGTCAGCGTACTCTTACCATTTGGCGATGAGACTGGAGCAAAAAGATCCCACTTATTTGACGGTGATCGAGTCGATCCATTTCCGGTTTGTATAATAATAATACATGCCCAAATCATGTCGATTATTGAGTTATGGCAGCGATCCATATCCACAGTGTGTGGCTAGAGTCCCGCAACAATATGCGAGTGCCGGACGCATTTCAGAGACGCACCGAGGTCGACTCGGCCATTTCCGGTTTGGCAACTCGCCGATCATCCACCAGGCAGTATTGAAGCGTTGCAGAGTTGTGCCGAGTCCCACTGCATCAGACCAGGCTCCGTGAGGGAATTATGAACATGGCGAAAAAATGAAATATGATCTCAATAACGTTGTACGCCGTGGATTGGCAGAATTCGCATGAACTTGAAACACGTCGTACAACGGTATTGGCGCAGGATGTGTTAAAGCTAAATACACGCACAAATAGCATCCAGCCTTAAAGGTATAAACACACACACACACACACAGCATCCGGTCTAAATGGGTTAAGCAGGGCCTTTGTCACAAAGGCTTTGTGTGTGTTATTTCAGATTGGGTGCAGAAACAGAAAATGCTGTATTGATAGATCTGCTTTAATCGGTAAGGCTATAGTGCTGTTGCATCTGAATGACAAGTGACCATCTTTTTGTGATCCAACTGGCTTGTTGGAGCAATATTATATTTTCAAATAATAATATTAGCCTAGATTACCATACTGTAATACTGTAATATGAGTCAAATAAGAGGTGAACGTAGTAGTCTAAGCAATCTCTGATCCACTTGGCTTGGCTCTACCATAGGCTAACTGTTGCATCATTTTGTGCCCTTAGAAGACTTGTAGACGTACGGTACTATAGACGTATAGAGGTTAATATATTTAAAATTTTATATTTAGGCCAAACATCAATTATATACAGTTGAATAGACATGGCTACTATCCTATACGAAATGCCAAAAGGAAAGGAATCATGTTGCGTTAATAATACATCTTGTAAACCTAAACCAAATACCCCCATAAGTCCAGTTGGAGTTCAACTTGGGGAAAAAAAGTGTTTAGAGATTAGGCTAACATGCCAAACAAAGCATAAATATAGCATCCAAATAAAACTTAGAGAGAAACCAGTTCTGTTAAATATCTCGACGCGAAAGAATGAGGCGCTTGATAATATCAGAGTTAGAAGAACGCGGTGCACGTGCCAACGGGCAATGCCATTTTGCTCAAAATGCACCTGCCAAGTTCCAACTGCCAAGTTCAATGTACGGGATACAACGCTGACATGGTGTTCGAAACAATAGAGCTTGTATTATTATCATTACTGCAAGGTTATCGTTGTGCTATCTATGACAAACGGGCAAAATAAAGGTTCGTGGAAGAGTCCAGACTAAAGTAGACTGCCTGGAGCAAAAACAGCGCTGTGTTACATCATGTGTGTAGTCTATTAACGTAACAGTATGCAATCGTGGTTTACAGCCATGTATATGGACACTACTGACAGTAACATTCAAATCAATCGAGCTGGCATAATCCATATTTTAACCTACTGAACGGGCGCAGTTTATGCTTGTGTTTGTGTTATTCATAAACGGCCTTTCATAGCTACGCTATCTCCTGCCAATACTATCGACATGTATAAGCGGTCTCTATAAACTATACAAAGGGTACATGTATTATACTCACAGAATTCTGCGATGTAGAACGAGACAACATAATTATCTTCACACCAATCCAGTGTTGAAGTCGGCCGCCCCCAGTATCCTTGCCTGTCTATCGAGGGAGCCATGATGGAAGCAGACCGGAATAGTTGAATGAGGGAGGAGGCTGAATCTTTATAGTAACGGATTTATGGCCTCACCACAACCTGATCAGATCACTACTCACAGACGGCTACTGTACATAGTACAGCCTACTCAAACGTGTCAACCCTCCCGTTTTCCCCGGGATTCTCCCGTATTTCAACCGTATCTCCCGCCGTCCTCCCGTTAAAATATTTCCCCGTATTCATCCAAAACAAGACTGATTGATTGATTGATTGATTGCTTGATTGATTGATTGATTGATTGATTGATTGAAACGTTTATTAACAGATTGCAGAATGGGTACAGTACAGTACAGCTCAATACATACAATTGTTAAGAGGATGCAGACCTGAGAAAGACTTTCGTCTTGTTTCCATCAGGGTCCCCCATTTTCAATTCATCATATGACACACACGACATACATATAGACAGTACTGCTACATCTATACATTTATGACATACCAGATTTTCAAATACAGTACTGTTTGTGATACTAAAAAAAATCCAGAAAAAGAGTGTATATACATTTGACATAGAAACTGTGCATTGGGGGAGGTTGGGTAGGTGGGGTGGGGCTGTACATTGGAGGTGTGGGGCTGGGGGGGGGGGGTTGGGTAGGGCCCGGGGGGGGACACTGTACATTGGAATACTGACATACATTTGACATAGAAACTGTACATTGGAGGAGGTTGGGTAGGTGGGGTGGGGTTGGGTGGGGCTGTACATTGGAATACTGACAAAGCCATGCTTGGTCTTTATTGTACAACTGGGTTAGGCCATTTGTAGGGGCCAGTTTTGAATTGCAGTCTCCCGTAGGTGTTCTTTGAGAGTGTTTTTGAAGGTGGGTAGTGATTCACATTCCTTTACAGCTTTTGGTAGGGCGTTCCACATTGTTGTGGCATAATTGCGAAACGTGTTTAGTCCCTTGTTTGAGCCGAATCTGGGTTTTACATGATTTGTGGAGCTCCCTCTGGTGTTGTGATCGTGGTATTCACTGACCTTTGGGAAGTATTTTGACATGTACATGGGTACCTTGGTCGTGTAGTGTATCTTGTAGACCAGGCCCATTGCAAGTTGCTGTACTCTGTCGTCTACTCTAAGCCATCCTAGGTTGGCAAAGTGTGCAGGGGTGAGGTGGGTTCTAGGAGTCAGGTCAAGCAGTAGTCTGACTAGTTTGTTTTGAGATGTTTGTAATTTGGTTTTTAGTGCCTTTGAGGTGCTTTGGTACCATGAGGTGCAAGCATAGTCGTAGTACCCTTGAATGAGTGCTCCTGCCAGAGTCTTCAGGGTATTCTTGTTTACCAGGGAGGAGATCCGGTACAAGAATCGAGTTTGTTGATTGACTTTTTTTATTACATTGGATGCCATTTTGTCACAGGAAAGATTAGCCCTCTTCTGCATGCACCGGGAGAATTGAGCTCATAGGACAGATTTGGAGTTGATAGAATGGACATTGCTGTTCTTGGGAAATGTTGCACATGGTGGAAATAATGGAAATTAACATTTCTAACATTAACATTTAGTGTATGTTTAAAGTTGATACATTGAGGCATGGTAGAATTTCACTTTATATTACAGCAGTATCCGTTTTTAACATTACAATTAGTGTCTGACACTATAGACACATGTTTTTTTGATATTTAATTTTTTTTTTTATTTTTCTCAAACAAGACAATACATACATGACAAAACAAGACAAGAAATTATAATAATAACAATAACAACAAGGGGCAAGGGGGGGGGGGGGGGGGGGGTTGCAGAGCATTACAAAGGTTCAGTAGACAAACTTATTCCAGATAGTGATCTAATAAAGTTCAGGGGACCTTGAAGGCCATCGGGCCTATCACTCTCTTGAAGAGACAGAGCAGCCTGTTCCATCGATAGCAAGTCCATGAAGTCCTTGCGCCAGTTCTCCATACTGAAGCAGTTCGGTTTGCGTTCTTTCCAGTTCATTAAAATAATCCGTTTGCATGCTAGAAAAGCCAGTGCTACAGTATTATTTACAATCTTTGCTTGAGCAGTGTCCATTTTTACACCCAATATACACATTATAGGGCAAGGATTAATGTCAATTTGGAGAGTAACTGACAGGTCCTCAGCAATGTCCAACCAAAATGTCCTAACAAGCGGGCATGTCTCGCTCCCATTGGACTTTAGTTTGGGTATTGGTATCAGGGGTGGTTGAACATGATAGTTTATACATTGCAGAAACAATGCCTTTCCTGCCTGTAATTCCCCTTAATGTCTCTTCCAAGACTCTGTTTGTTCCTATAGCTATGCCTTTAGACAACAATGATTTAATAACTGATTGTATTTGTAAATAAGATAAAAATTCTGTGTCTTTCAGCCCAAACTGTGTTTTAAGTTCATTAAAAGGTATCATATTTCCCCTTTCGATCACTTGGCCCACCTGTGTTATATTATGTTGTTGCCATACATTATTTTTAAGGATTTTACCTCCTGCAGAGAGCAAAGGGTTTTTCCATAATGGACATGATGGTAAGGAATATCCACTAAAGGTCAGGCGTTTATGTAAGATTTTCACTATTTCACATGAAAATTCTAAAAGCGGATTGTCCAGTCTGGGAGTGATTTTTGGGTTATACCACAACATTGAAAGAGATAGATCTTTGTTATGTTCTTCTATAATTTGTTCTTCAAGCCATTCCCAGACACATGTTAAAAGTCAAAGTCAACTTTGTCATTTTCCAATTTGTGCAAGACATACAGAAAAGTTCAATTACGTGCACCCCTTCCCACGGTGTATATAGAAAGAGACAAACACAAAAGTAACATAGGACACAATATACAACACACAGGACTATGTACAATATAAACAGTACCTACAATTAAATGAATGAATGAAGGGTGCCCCAGTGGCGAACCACATAGCATGCTCAGCCCCCGAACCCGTCGTTATTTGCCGAATGTCTTCCCCCCACTCTGTCTCCCATTCCTCCTCTGTCTCTCTCTACTGGACTGCCCAGTAGCAATAAAGCGATAAAACGCCAAAATATAAATCTTTAAAAAATAAATGAATGAATGAATTAAATAAGAGGTAAAAAGAGAACTTAGTGTAAATATTCCTTCATTTGTGTCAACGTTATAAAAATCCTATTGTATTCAACAAATTAATTAGATACACCACAATGTGCCCTTTCTATCTATTCTAAATCTATGGCCTTGCGATTCCACGGCTGTGCAGTGCCGACAAGAGCAGGCGTTCCATCTCCTCTACAGAACTGACACTGACACTTCCATTCATTTAATGCAGGGATGTACACAGCATTTCACTTTAAACCAGGTATCTGATTAATTAGTAGTTCACCCAGTCCTTGGGTACATACAGGTTTTGACCAGCAGATGGCAGCGACGAGGCAGCTCAGCAGAGAGCAGCTGTCAACAGGGCCGGACTGGGGAAATAATTCATACCGGGAGATATAGCCCGAAATATAGCCCCAATCAGGCCACTTTTTAAGCGGGGGGTCTGGGGGTCCCCCACCAGGACATTTTTTGTTACAAAGACTTAATTTCCTGCATTCTGCTGTGGCACTAGCAATGCTACTCTCTCCACCTTCAAAAACAAAAAAGCAAGAGCACAACATATGTATCTATTTACTATTATAATACAGTTAACTACTCTCTCCACCTATTCAAACAGAGCAAGAGCACAATACCATATTCACTTTACTGATGCACTACCCATCAACAGTTAAAATAGCCCTTTACACAAACATTAAATAACAGACCTTACATTACAATACTATAATAACAGTAGCCACTGCCAGAATAGTGACACATGTATCGCGTGTGGTGAGCACACACATGCATGCACAACGAAGACAGAAGATTGTGTTGTCTCAATCATTTTAACTATAAAATGAGCTCAAAGTATGAGCTCACTGACTGAAATTTCCAACAAAAAGCATCAATTGTCAAATAATATTGATCACATTAACTAGACTAGATGTTTTTGAGGAAATTAGAAAGGGAACAACAACTTAACCCTTGTGTCTGATCAGATTATTATTTTTTTGATAACTTTGCAGTCAAGTCAAGTCAAGAGTTTTATTTGTCACGGCATACAAGTATACAATAAAATGCAGGGGGTCTTGCCCGCAACGATGTGCATAATACAATAGTAATATATAATAAGAATCCAATAGAATGACATTGTGCAATAAAACAAGTAAACAAAGTAGGGCATATCGGTATATGTACATGAGTTATTTACAGAGCATGGTAGGACATGCTAGGTCCTGTGGTAGTGCAATACACTGTTAGCTACGGATGAGGCACTGGGTCTTTATGTACACTGTTATACATGCTATATTATACAATCTCAAGTTATACTATACTATTCTTAAAGTGACCTTTCCTTTTGTAAAGTGGCCATAAGTGTGAGCGTGTGCAGTGATTATGTTTGTAGCCAATATATGTGGCAAAGGTGTGTAATCTTTGAATTATCTTGGAATTATTTAGACTTTCTCTTTCATAAATTGTTTATTCAACTTCAGCCCCAATCATAACCACCACATATTGTTTTTTGTAATGTCAGATTTAACAACTCCTTTCAGAAAAGTGGGAGTATTTCATTTTTAATCTGAAGTTGAATAAAATATTTATGGAAAAGAAAGTGGGAAATTATTTTAACATATAATCTTTTTATGGCGTTTTTCAATTTAGTCCCCTAATATGGTAAGAGTATAACACTTTAGTTTTCAGACACAAGGGTTAAATTATTTATTTGTTTCTTGGCAGATTTAACATTGGTCTTTTGACAGGGGAGATGTTGCATTGCATGGTAACGTTAGCTAGCTAACATCCACATGTTTATTTTTATCACTGACTAACCTGCTGGTTCCTTGACCTTGGTGCAAGAAAACATTTGATAAATGTTGCCGGATTTAGCAGCATCTCCTGTAAGGGCCTTTCTTTTTCTTTGTTTTATCCCTCTCTCCTCCACCCTTTCTCTTTCTTCCACTGTCCATCTTGACATCAACGTTAATTGACTTTCGCTCTACTGTATCTCTCCCGAGTCCCTCACTACCTGGCTCAATGCCTGGCTGTTATTCTGCATCTGAGTGCCATCTGCCATTCCATTCGCCGCCTCCGCTGTCAATCAGTTGTATCGCCTGGTCCCGCCTCCACCAATCACATCAAAACAAACTAGTCAGACTACTGCTTGACCTGACTCCTAGAACCCACCTCACCCCAGCCCACTTTGACAACCTAGGATGGCTTAGAGTAGATGACAGAGTACAGCAACTTGCAATGGGCCTGGTCTACAAGATACACTACACGACCAAGGTACCCATGTACATTTCAAAATACTTCCCAAAGGTCAGTGAATACCACGATCACAACACCAGAGGGAGCTCCACAAATCATGTTAAACCCAGATTCGGCTCAAACAAGGGGCTAAACATGTTTAGCAATTATGCCACATCAATGTGGAACGCCCTACCCAAAGCTGTAAAGGAATGTGAATCACTACCCACTTTCAAAAACACTCTCAAAGAACACCTATGGGAGACTGCAATTCGAAACTGGCCCCTACAAATGTCCTAACCCAGTTGTACAGTAAATTACCAAGTATGGCTTTGTCAGTATTCCAATGTACAGTGTACAGTGTCCCCCACCCACCCCTACCCAACCCCCCCCCCCACCTCCAATGTTCAGTGTCCCCCACCCAACCCCACCCCACCTACCCAACCTCCTCCAATGTAGTTTCTACGTCAAATGTATATACACTCTTTTCTGGACACTTTTTGTATCACAAACAGTACTGTACTTGCAAATCTGGTATGTCATAAATGTATAGATGTAGCAGTACTGTCTATCTGTATGTCGTGTGTGTCATATATGTTATGATCAGGGGTGCAGTGCTGGGCATACGCGGTCAAACGACGTTTGGGCTTCGTCACTGAGGCCGAAGTGCGCGCATCCTATTATTATGCAAAGTCTAGGTGATAAGTGCCGGCGCGACGACACAAAAATGACTCGTCGCCGGCACTTATCACCTAGACTTTGCATAATAATAGGATACCGACAACCAAATACAAGCCCTGTAGGTGGGGGGTTGCTTGATCTCTCGACTGGAAGGATGAGACAAGGTGTATCATCTGTTCTGTGCGCAACCGAGGGAACATGTATGCGCGTGCACGGGCGTTTGGCCTTCGCCCATATTACGACTGCACCCCTGGTTATGATGAATTGAAAATGGGGGACCCTGATGTAAACAAGACGAAAGTCTTTCTCTGGTCTGCATCCCCTTAACAATTGTATGTATTGAGCTGTACTGTATTGTACCCATTCTGCAATCTGTTAATAAACTTTTCAATCAATCAAGCACGGCTCCATTGTGTGTGTGTGATCCGCGAGAGGGGAGAGAGTCAGATAGTTCTCCAACTCTGTCGCAGACAGTGAAATCCTGGTTGTTCCCCACCCACCTAGGTTATCTAACTATCGCGCAGCGCCGCTGCCACAACTAGAGACAATGGCCTGGCAAAAATAAATAAAAAATTATAATACAAAAAATGTATCCTTTTTTTTTTATATATATATTTTTTTATCTGTGCAGGCCGCGTGAATATTAAAGGCAACCAACTTGTGTTCGGCTTTTCTCTGATTGGCCGCGGCCCCCACGCGCAGGCAAGCGCAGTCGTCCCACGTCCCAAATGAAATCCAAGGAGCGCGCGCGAGCGGCAGCGCGGGCAACCAACTTGTGGCTGCTGTTCCAACGCACTTGTGTTGGGCTGCGGTAGCAGTGGAGCGCTATGAAATGCGCTGAACTAGAAAGCGTAACGTTATTATGTTTCGCGTTTTTAACAACCAACTACCAGATTCACTCGTGTATAAACAAAGCCCATACAGTTATGAAATGCGCTGAACTAGAAAGCGTAACGTTATTATGTTTCGCATTCCATTGATTAACGCCATTACCTGCTGTGCTGTAGGAAGCAGAGGTACAGTAAGTTACAGTAGGTGTAGGACATGTTTAATCAAAGCCCATACAATTTTTTAGATGAATGATTGTGGATATAATATAGAAAACACATCATTATGATATTATGTCTCTATGATACACAGCGTGGATGGGCTTTCAGAGGGAGAGGCATGACTTTGCGACAGCCATATTAGACACTCACTGTACATCAGTGTGGAACTGTAACGTTATATGTTATTTCGCCCGTGGAGGCTGCTGAGCCTGAAGCGCCAGCGGGGCGACGCGGTTGTTTATCCCCGGCTTCCGTGCGCCGCCGCCGGCTTGACTCGGTCCAGCTCCAGCAGCAGCGGCCGTGCTCCGTTGTAGAACGAAGCCCTTCAATGACAGAGCTCTCATATTTTGCGAATGCATAAACTATATCTTAAATTATGGCTATGTGTCTAATATGGCTGTCGCTTATCAATGACTTCGCGACAGCCATATTAGACACATCGCCATAATTTAAGATATAGTTTATGCATTCGCAAATATGAGAGCTCTGTCATTGAAGTGGGTGGTGGCAGCATTACTAACAGTAGCGATTTTTATTGTTTTGTCATGACCAAACATAATCCCAACATAGATAGGAGGTGTATATGTCAAATGTCGGTCATGTGGTGGAAGAGTTTAGAATAGTCACACAACAGAACACTGCTGTAGTACAGTCACACAACAGAACACCGCTGGTTCGACCAGCGCTTCTGCCGCGCCGCAAGGGCGTGTGCTAGTGGATTGATTGATTGGCCGTGTGGCCAATCAGAGAAACGCTGAACGAAAAGCTGAACACAAGTTGGTTGCCTTTAATATTCACGCGTGCAGGCCAGGCCACCAGGAAAACTCCCGGTGCTCCCGATGGCCAGTCCGGGCCTGGCTGTCAACAAACATCCTAACAGAAAATATATGCATTCCCTGTTGTCCCAAATTACTTCTCCTTAATGATGATGATTCTTTAGCTTTAAGTATTGTTCAGAGACGATTTTGGCTGGCAGGAAGTACTGCTGCAAAAAATAAAATGGCGCTGCGATGGCAAGCTCCACACTCTCTGCCCTTTAATCACTGGAAACAGTTATTAGCTGATGTTGTAACAATGGAGCTTTCTACAGCTAGATTAAATGGTGCAAGCTGTCAAACAATAGATACCTGGAACCATATTCTCTATCAAGTTAGGACCTTCACTATATAGCTAGCAGGACATGACTAATTATATCTGTATAATTCCTTTTATTTTTTATTTTCTTGGTCTTTGTTGAAATTTGTGTTCAATTAATTTTCTTCTCAGGCCTATGACGGGGTGGGTTGGGGGGGGGTTACTATTACTATTATTATTATTATTATTATTATTATTATTATTATTATTATTATTATTATTATTATTATTATTATTATTATTATTATTATTATTATTATTATTATTATTATTATTATTATTATTATTATTATTATTATTATTATTATTATTATTATTATTATTATTTTATTTATTTTTTGTCAACGGTGGTTGGTGCAGGGGTTAGGGAGTTTTTATTTTAAATGAGGCAAGGGGCAAGCCAATGCATGTAATTGGCAAATAATTTAAATGTATGTTTTATGTGCATTGTATGCCTGTACCTGTGCCTTTTCTTCCAAAAAATGAAATAAAAATATATACAAAAAAAAATATATATATATATATATATATATATATATATATATATATATATATATATATATATATATATATATATATATATATATATATATATATATATATATGCATACGAGGGGGAGGAGACTACATTGGGAGGGGGCAGGGGAGGGGGGCGGGGCAAAATCTCCAGTTTTTTCAAATCCCAATGTTGACAGCTATGGTTTCAGCTACGTTTACATTTGTATCAATATAATGGGATTTATTATAGCCCATTCATAGTCCATTCAGAGGCCTAATCATAGTGGATGGTGATCCATAATAGAATAGTAATGGGACTATTGATAAGTAGACACTAGAAACTAGATAGTATTTATACTGGTCTAGGACAGTCGTAACAACTCAGACAACATCACACGTTTTAGTCAAGCTGGTTGCCTTCATCATCTTCAACTATAGGAATGAGGAATAATATGAATTCTTAAATGGAGCGGTATTCCTCTTTAGGGGCAGGATGAAAACTCAAAGCAGCAGTTTTGCCGAGAAGCATCCAGGTGCAGACCCGCAGAGCCAGCGGCGCTCTCAAGGCCGCGCTCTCAGGGCCGCGTGTAGCTTATTCCCAGCGGAAGAGTGCGTCGCGTTTCTCTGATTGGCCATGACGCCCATGTGACCGCGGCAGCGCGAGAGAAGGCAGTGCGGAAATAGGCTGCATCCTCCACGTCAAGAAAGACAGACAGGCATTCTCTGTGACAAACCCTAACCTTAACCAACTCCGAAATAATGCCTAACCTTAACCCTCCCTAACCTTAACTTAACCCTAACCTTAACCAACTCCGAAATAATGCCTAACCTTAACTTAACCCTAACCTTAACCAATTCCGAAAGAATGCCTAACCTTAACCCTCCCTAACCTTAACTTAACCCTAACCTTAACCAACTCCGAAATAATGCCTAACCTTAACTTAACCCTAACCTTAACCAACTCCGAAAGAATGCCTAAACTTAACTAGCGGAAGAATGCACGTTTATAGCGAGAGATGATAAACGTAAAAAATTAAAAAAAAATTAAATTGAAGTGATTCAAACTTGTGACCAACCGCACCGCAGGCTCCACAGCACGGCGGCATACCAGTTGAGCCAAGCGTCGAATGAAAAACATCGGGGATTACGGCTACACAATGCCGCAAGCTCTGCCGCTCCGCTCCGCGGCTCCGCTCTGCGGCTGCCGCGCTGCCGCGGGGCGTGTCACAGCCAATCAGGGAAAACGCGGAAGCACTCGGCAGCACTCTTCGGCTCCGAATAAAGAATAGGCCTCAGGGCCGCGCTCTGACGGCCCTGCCGTGAGGGCCACTCAGCAGCGCCACCCACCCAATGGCTGAATTGGAGTATTGCGACTGGACAGCGATGTTTAAAGAAGACGTGTCCGGCCCATGGGGAGGGGACATTAACGTGTGTTGTCGGGCCTTACAAATAAATTAGATTTAGATTTGATTATCAATAAGGTAGGATATCTGGAACACACAAACACACTATTTTTTAAATCACATGCCATGAAACTCGGGGACCTGGCTGAATTTAAGACAGCATAAATCATGTTTTAAAGCACGAAACAATTCACTCCCGGGTAACATCCAAACAATTCTGTGATAGAGAGGGGGGTTACAATTTAGAGGAGAGTCTAACTTCAAGAAACAGGCTGTTCATTCAACAATGTATTTATATTTCAGTTTGTGGAGTGAATATGAGTTGCATAAGATAATAGAGTGTGAAGGGGGTAGGAATACATACGTTTACACTTCATCCTACTCCTGCTTGTTTGTTTTTAATCTGTTTATTACTTGTTTTTTATTATTATTTATTTTCAATTTATGTTCGAAATAAATAAACTCATTCATTCAGGATATTGTGTGAGCAAAAGTATAGTTAATTTACTCATACAGCTCACAGCGCGGCACGCCCGCACAGTGCAATACTTCAATTCAGCCATTGGGTGGGTGGCGCTGCTGAGCGGCCCTCACAGCTGTTATGGTTTGACACCGACCCCAAACGCAACGACACAAGAGAGTAGGATTCAGAGTTGCCAAAAACAAGGGCTTGTTTATTTACACTAAAATAAACAGCATAGACTTGGTAGAGTTCAAACAAAGACTGGAATACAAGCAAGGATGAATGTTGCTGCTCTGCAGCTTCTCCCGGGATGGTAGTCTGGGGAAGCAGACGATGACGTCAGAGCCGCTCTGCAGACTTCTCTCGGCAGAATCTCCGAGGTGGTTGCGGGACCGAGAGGGAGAGAGGGAGCGAGTTAGCTCAGAGTGCAGTTGGAACAGAGCAGGTGACAGGAGAGGTGACTTGTACCCAAAAACAGAGTTATCCAAGTGACTGAATCTTCGGTGTATATACACACTGTGAGTAACGTTCCAAACACAATCCCACGTGATAGAAATCTTCGGTGCAAAATAAACACTGTGAGCGAAGTCCCAAAATACAAATCCAAGTGATAATATCTTCGGTGTGTAAACACACAGTGGGCGATGTTAGGCCAAAATATTATCCCAATGAAACAATCCAAAAAGGGCTAAATGCTGGGTGAGTGACTGTCTGATAAAAAGCAGGAAATCTTCAGTGTTATATAAACACACGAAAAACGGAATAGGATCAAAGACAGTCATAAAAACTCACCCAGGCGCTGTGCGTAAAGAGCGTTGGAACAGAACGGAGCGAGCGCGTCGCCACGGGAAAAGGGTGTCCAAGAGGAATGGTCCTTGAATATCCTGGAGGCAAAGCACAGGGAAAAAACAGCAGGCAAGGCAGGAACGGCGAATGCAACTGAAATATCAAAACGATCCAACAAAACTTGAGTGGGGAAAAGGGGTATAAATAATCAGGGAATGCTTAATTGACAAGCAGTGACAGCTGAGGGATGTGATTGACAAGCGTGTGGTTGGGGGAGAACCAATCAACGACGTCTATGGGAAGAAGCGTGTGAATAGGGGAATGCAATGATTAACAGAAAAACTAAAGGAAACAGAGCGAGTAGGCTTAAAGGAACAGAGCGAGTAAGTGAGCAAATGGACAAAAACCTCACAGTACCCCCCCCTCCACGGGAGCCACCCGGCGACCAGGCCGACCCGGCTCGTCAGGATGGGCACGATGGAAGTCAGTGATCAAGCCGGGATCGACGATGAGCTGCCGGGAGACCCAGCTACGCTCCTCAGGGCCGTAACCCTCCCAGTCCACCAGGTATTGGAACCCCCGGCCCCGCCGACGAACGCCCATCAACCGGCGGACCTGCCACTGGGGGTGACCATCCACCAACACGGGAGGCGGAGGATCAGGAGCTGGAGGCATCAGGGGACTGAGGGAGACGGGCTTAACCCGGGAGACATGGAACACGGGGTGAATGTGCATGGACGCAGGAAGTTTCAGGCGTAGGGCCGCCGGACTGAGTACCTTCAGGACCTCGAAAGGTCCGACGAAACGGGGGTTGAGCTTCTTGGCCGAGGATCGAAGCGGGAGGTCTCTTGCGGAGAGTCACACCCTCTGCCCAGGGCGGTAAGTCGGCGCAAGAACCCGGCGCCGGTCGGCCCCACGACAGGCGCGCTCAGATGTCCGGAGCAGGGCGGTCCTGGTGATCTCCCAAACTCGTCGGCAGCGGTCGAGGTGGTCCTGCACGGAGGGAACTGCCACTTCCGCCTCCTGTGCGGGGAAAAGAGGGGGCTGGTAGCCCAGTGAAACCTCAAATGGTGAGAGGCCGGTGGCGGAACTGACCATTGAATTGATGGAGTACTCAACCCAGGGAAGGAAACGGCTCCAGGATGCCGGTCTCTCGGCTGCCACACACCGAAGAGCAGACTCCACGCTCTGGTTCATCCTCTCCGTCTGTCCGTTAGTCTGGGGATGATAACCAGAGGAAAGACTGACCGTCGCCCCCAATCCCTTGCAAAAGGCCCGCCATACCTGGGAGGTGAACTGGGGCCCCCGGTCAGAGACGATGTCCTGGGGAAACCCATGAAGGCGGAACACGTGGTGAGTCAGGAGGTTCGCCGTCTCGGCCGCCGAGGGAAGCTTGGAAAGGGCCACGAGGTGAACCCCCTTGCTGAATCGATCCACCACGGTCAGAAGGCAAGTGTTCCCCTGGGAGGAGGGAAGACCGGTGACGAAGTCTAGCGCCACATGAGACCAAGGGCGGCTTGGAACGGGAAGTGGCTGTAAGAGCCCGGAGGGTGCCTGGTGCGAGGCCTTGCTGCGGGCACAGACCGCGCAGGCCAATACGAACTCCTTGACGTCGTTCCGCATGGTGGGCCACCAGAAACGACGAGCCAGGAAGGAGAACGTGCGATGGACGCCCGGGTGGCAGGCGAACCGGCTGGTATGGCCCCAAAGCAGCACCCGGGACCGGACAGAGTCGGGGACGAAGAGACGATGAATCGGAACGTTGCTTGGAGCACGCTGGAAGCGTAGGGCACGTCTAACCACACCCTCGATGCCCAAGGTGATGGCTCCAACCACTCGGGCCTCCGGGAGGATGGGAGTCGGGTCCTCAGAGGGTGGAGCCCCCTTGGAGTGTAACCGGGACAGGGAGTCGGCCTTCGTGTTGCGGGAACCGGGGCGGAAGGTCAGCGAGAAGTCGAACCGACTGAGGAAGCTGGCCCATCTCGCCTGCCGACCGTTGAGGCGCCTGGAAGCGCGGATGAACGTCAGGTTCTTGTGGTCCGTCCAGATGGTAAAAGGCTCCTCGGCCCCCTCTAGCCAATGACGCCACTCCTCCAACGCAGCCATGACCGCCAGCAGCTCCCGATTGCCGGTGTCGTAGTTCCTCTCGGCAGGGAGGAACCGACGCGAGTAGAAGGCGCAAGGATGTACCTTCTGGTCCGAAAGCGAACGTTGGGATAAGACAGCGCCCAGTCCAGTATCCGAGGCGTCCACCTCTACAATGAACTGTCTCTTGGGGTCAGGGTGGAGCAGGATAGGGGCGGAAGTGAACCTCTTCTTGAGGGAGCGGAACGCAGCACATGCCGCTGGGGACCAGTCGAACGGCAGAGCGGGAGAGGTCAGTCTGGTAAGTGGCTCCGCCACTTGACTGTAGTTCCGGATGAACCTTCGGTAGAAGTTGGCGAACCCGAGGAAACTCTGTAACTCCTTCCGAGTGGTGGGTTCAGGCCAATCCTCCACAGCTTGGATCTTGCGAGGATCCGCTCGGGTCAAGCCCTTCTCAACGATGAAGCCCAGGTAGTCGACGGAGTCGGAGTGGAAACGGCACTTCTCCGCCTTGACGAAGAGCCGATTGTGGAGGAGGCGCTCCAGCACACGGCGGACATGCTGGATGTGTTCCTCGAGGGTCCTGGAGAAGATGAGGATGTCGTCCAGGTACACCACCACGAACACCTCCAGCATGTCACAAAGGACGTCGTTCATGAGTGCCTGGAATACCGCCGGGGCGTTGGTGAGGCCGAACGGCATCACTAGGTACTCGTAGTGGCCCCTGGGGGTCTTGAAGGCAGTCTTCCATTCATCGCCCTCACGGATACGGACAAGATGGTAGGCACTCCGGAGGTCCAGCTTGGTGAAGACGGTAGCCTGGGTCAGTGGCTCGAAGGTGGAGTTCATGAGAGGTAGAGGGTACTTGTTCTTGATGGTGATCTCGTTGAGCTGGCGATAGTCGATGCAGGGTCGCAGGTCCCCATCCTTCTTCCCAACAAAGAAGAAACCGGCCGCCACCGGGGAGGAGGAAGGCCGAATGAGTCCTGCTTCCAATGACTCAGAGATGTACAGATCCATCGCCTTCTTAAAGGCGGCTGTAAAGGCGGCTGCCGGGAAGGGGAGCCCCTTGGCGGAGGTCGATGGCGCAGTCGTAGGGGCGGTGAGGTGGAAGGGCCTGAGCCCTGGATTTACTAAAAACCTCCAAGAGGTCGTGGTACTCGGGAGGTATGGACGAGAGGTCCGGAGGCGACTCACCAGCGGGCCTCCGGGGCGGGGGACAGGACGCCGCCTGCAGACACAGGGCGTGACAGGAGGAGCTCCAGCCCTTGATGGTACCGGAGGACCAGGCGATGTGGGGCTCGTGCAGCGCGAGCCAGGACCTACCCAGGACCACCGGGACAAGGGGGGATCGGGTGATGAGGAACTGGATTCTCTCGACGTGGTTCCTAGCGATGGTCAGCACGACTGGGCCGGTGCGTTGAGAGATGTCGGCCAGGCGGTGTTGGTCCAACGCAAAGATCTCCAAGGGCCTCACAAGGTCCTCAAGTGGAATGTTGGCTCGGGTAGCAAACTCGAAGTCGAGGAAATTCTCGTCTGCCCCAGAGTCGATGAGGGCCTCCACCGTGGCTCGTTGGTCCCCCCAGGCCAGGGTGACGCTCATCAGATGGCCAGGTGGTGCGCGGCTCTGGGAATGGGAAAAACGGCTCACCAGGATTTCCCGGGGTCTCGGCGAGCCAGATCTTTTGGCCGGGTGGGGCAGTTGGCGATTCGGTGTCCCTCCCTTCCGCAGTAGAGGCAGAGACCGGACCTGAGCCTTGCCTCACGTTCAGCCTGGCTCAGATGAGAGCGTCCCAGCTGCATGGGTTCCTCCTCGCGAACCGAACGGGAGGATCCGCTACCACCAGTCGTGTTGTGGGCAGGGCGTCCAGGAGTGACGTCATGCGTCCGGGGAATCCGGGGTACCTCAGGAGGTAACAGTCGGGTCCTCTCGCGCCTTCTCTCCTGGAGGCGTCCGTCGATGCGGATGACGAGGCTAAACAGGTCCTCGAGGGAGTCGGGCACCTCCCGGGTAGCGAGCTGGTCCCTGACCGCGTCACTGAGCCCCCTCAGGAAGGTTAGGCGAAGTGCAGGGTCGTTCCATCCACTCTCCACCGCCGCCAGTTGAAACTCCAGGACGTAGTCAGTCACCCCGCCGCTCCCCTGTCGGAAGGTCCCCAACCGGGCTCCAGGGTCCAGACCACGGGCTGGATGGTGGAACACTCTGCGGAGCTCCGCCACGAAGTCTGGATAGGAGAAAACAAAATCTGCATCCATTGCCCAGGAGGAAGTGACCCACTGGGCAGCCCGGCCTGAAAGCAAGTTTGTCATATAGGCCACTTGGGACCCTCTAGAAGTAAATCGGCTTGGTTGATGACGGAAAACCAACTCACATTGCATGATGAATGTGGCACACTCCTCGGGATTGCCGTCGAACAGCCGTGGGACGGAGAGACGGGGTTCCCGAGGTGCGGGATCGGGGTACGTGGGAACTGCTGGGGCTGCGGGGAATGCTCCTGAAGGAAGTGAGGGGAGTAAAGCGTTAACGGTGTCGCTCAGCGAGTGAAGCTGAACGAGAATACCAGATTGTTGTCCTGCCAGAGCGGCCAGTGACCCTTGAATAGGCTGGACTTGTTCCCTGAGATCCTGCACCGCAGCCGCAGCCCTCTCTAGTTGGTGACTGTGATCCTTGGTCAACTCGATCTGATTAGCTAGTGCGGTTCTGACCCTCTCTGTGTCGGCTGGGGTCGTCATTTTGGTTGGATCGTAATGTTATGGTTTGACACCGACCCCAAACGCAACGACACAAGAGAGTAGGATTCAGAGTTGCCAAAAACAAGGGCTTGTTTATTTACACTAAAATAAACAGCATAGACTTGGTAGAGTTCAAACAAAGACTGGAATACAAGCAAGGATGAATGTTGCTGCTCTGCAGCTTCTCCCGGGATGGTAGTCTGGGGAAGCAGACGATGACGTCAGAGCCGCTCTGCAGACTTCTCTCGGCAGAATCTCCGAGGTGGTTGCGGGACCGAGAGGGAGAGAGGGAGCGAGTTAGCTCAGAGTGCAGTTGGAACAGAGCAGGTGACAGGAGAGGTGACTTGTACCCAAAAACAGAGTTATCCAAGTGACTGAATCTTCGGTGTATATACACACTGTGAGTAACGTTCCAAACACAATCCCACGTGATAGAAATCTTCGGTGCAAAATAAACACTGTGAGCGAAGTCCCAAAATACAAATCCAAGTGATAATATCTTCGGTGTGTAAACACACAGTGGGCGATGTTAGGCCAAAATATTATCCCAATGAAACAATCCAAAAAGGGCTAAACGCTGGGTGAGTGACTGTCTGATAAAAAGCAGGAAATCTTCAGTGTTATATAAACACACGAAAAACGGAATAGGATCAAAGACAGTCATAAAAACTCACCCAGGCGCTGTGCGTAAAGAGCGTTGGAACAGAACGGAGCGAGCGCGTCGCCACGGGAAAAAGGTGTCCAAGAGGAATGCTTCTTG
This sequence comes from Notolepis coatsorum, assembly GCF_963971535.1. NCBI lineage: Eukaryota > Metazoa > Chordata > Actinopteri > Aulopiformes > Paralepididae > Notolepis > Notolepis coatsorum. Next base: position 92,690,985 of record NC_140172.1, on the reverse strand, counting down.
AATATCCTGGAGGCAAAGCACAGGGAAAAAACAGCAGGCAAGGCAGGAACGGCGAATGCAACTGAAATATCAAAACGATCCAACAAAACTTGAGTGGGGAAAAGGGGTATAAATAATCAGGGAATGCTTAATTGACAAGCAGTGACAGCTGAGGGATGTGATTGACAAGCGTGTGGTTGGGGGAGAACCAATCAACGACATCTATGGGAAGAAGCGTGTGAATAGGGGAATGCAATGATTAACAGAAAAACTAAAGGAAACAGAGCGAGTAGGCTTAAAGGAACAGAGCGAGTAAGTGAGCAAATGGACAAAAACCTCACAACAGCGAGGCCGTCAGAGCGCGGCCCTGAGAGCGCCGCTCACACTTCGGTTCTGCAGCTGCATACTATTGGTTTTGCATGTGAATCTTAAAGAAACACACCAACATAATGGGAAATGCGCTGTGGGAGAGAAATTACATTTCTCTAATCAATACACTGAATATACACTACTGTAGTGCTGAGAGATGGGAGTCGGAGGCGGTGTCTCGAAGCTGAACGTAACTCCTTTAATATTCATCAGTACAACAACATGTACGTTACCAGCAAATCAGAAGCCCATAGGGTGGTCAAGTGTGACATTTTATCTATTACATTATCTGACCATGCGCCAGTGGCTCTGGTCTGGAACATAGGAGACTGTCGCTCATCCAGGAGATGACGCTTCGACACAGGGCTGCTAAATGACAAGAATTTTGTCCAATTTGTTGAAGAGGAAATGCAACAATACCTTGAATTCAACATGACACCTGAAATTTCTCCTGTGACACTGTGGGAGCGTGCCAAAGCTTATTTGAGGGGTCACATAATAGCTTTCGCATCTGCTAAAAAGAAAATAAATGATACATACAGAGTTAGTTTAGAAAATAAAATTAAAAGGCTGGAATACCAGCACAAAATGCAGCAGCTCCCGGAGGTACTGAAGGAACTTAAAGAGGCGCATCAAGCACTCAATAAACTAACATCTGAAAAGGTAGAGCGTGATTTAAGGTTTATGAAGCAGACATCTTATGAAAGTGGGGACAGAGCTAGCCGCCTGCTGGCATACCGCATAAGGAAACAACAAGCCCTGTCTACTGTAGCCAAAATTAAGTCAACCAAAGAAGGGAACACCTCGTACCTAGCAAAACCAGAGGAAATATCCTCAGCCTTCGCAGAGTTTTATAAAATGCTTTATAAGAACACCGGTACCTGTAATGAAGTGAATGAGATAAAAACCTTTTTGCAAAATATTAATCTCCCAAATCTGTCAGAATCGGCAAGAGACGAAATGGAAGCACCTATTACAGATTTTGAAATCAGAGAAGTAATTAGAAATCTCAAAAATAATAAAAGTCCAGGTCCGGATGGTTTTTCTAACGATTTCTATAAGACATTTGTGGACATTTTAGCCCCCTTGTTACTGAAGGCATACGACCACTCATTCCAGACAAAAACACTCCCTGAGACGTGGGGGGATGCTATTACCACAGTAATACACAAAGAAGGGAAAGACGCAACACTATGTGGGTCCTACCGTCCAATAAGTTTGTTCAACTGTGATTTAAAGGTGCTCACCACTATTTTAGCCCGGAGGATGAACTCAGTTATAAAAGAAATTATACACCCTGATCAAACAGGATTCATCACAGGCAGATATTCTGGTAATAATATACGAAGGCTCTTGAATGTGATGGCGTTTTCCCAGAAGGGTCAAGACGAAGCAATGGTCTTAGGGCTGGATGCCGAAAAGGCTTTTGACCGGGTCTCATGGGAATTTTTATTTCAAACTTTAGAAATTTTTTGTTTTGGCCCAATATTTATTAATTATATTAGAGTATTATATTCAGATTTGAAGTCCTCTGTGCATGTGAATGGCAACATTTCTACTCCCTTCAGCCTACAACGGGGAGTTAGGCAGGGTTGCAGTCTTTCTCCTCTACTGTACGATATTTCAATAGAAGTGCTGGCCCAATTGATAAGGGAAGAGGTGAATATCAGGGGAGTGAACATGGGAGGGGAAGAACATAAGATTTCATTGTATGCGGACAATGTCCTCCTCTACCTATCCGACCCAGTGAGGTCGATTCCATGCCTTATGAGTCAAATTAAAACATTTGGTTATTACTCTGGATACAAAATTAACATAGACAAAACAGAGGCACTGGCTATTGGGGGGAACATTTCTCAACAGGCCAGATCCCTCTTCCATTTTAAATGGCCAAGCACTGGTATTAAATATTTAGGCATTACCATAACACCCACATTTGACCAATTGTATAAAGCCAACTACACAAGGCTTATCAATAAGATCAGAGAGGACGTGGATAGATGGACTGTTCTGCCTCTTTCCTTGATAGGGATGGTGGAAATAATCAGAATGAACATACTCCATAGACTACTGTATCCGTTTCAAATGCTGCCCATCCCAATTGATAACCCCACTTTTAGCTTACTAAATCGATTACTCTCACGTTTAATATGGCAGGGGAAATTACCTAGAGTGCGTTTCAAAACATTACAGCTGGCCAAAACTGCTGGCGGTTTGGCCCTCCCTAACCTCAAATATTATTTTTAGGCTGCTCAACTTAGACCCTTGCACACCTGGATTACAGATGATTTGTCATCAAGATGGTTAAAAATGGAAAAAGACTTATCTACACAGAAACAACTTACTACCTTATTATTCTCTGGACATAAGATAAGGGAGGACTCAATAGGTGTGTGCTCCAGATTTACGATACAAATATGGAGAGAGGTCCAGAAAGAGTTCAGGTTGCCTTCAACATCGGGCCTGACCTCAATCGGTTTCATTGGGGACTTTACACCATCAACTTTGGATGCAGGATTCAGTGGATGGAGGACAAAGGGTCTGAAATTTGTTCACCAACTTATTCACTCCGGCCAGCTTAAATCTTTCGAATAACTCAGAGTGGAGTTTAGCCTTCCTAGTACTAACTTTTTCAGATGTCTCCAATTAAGATTTTTTTTTGAAAACCAGGAAGATTGGGACAAAATTCGACACCCTTCTGCTATAGAACGCTTTATAGCTAATATCCAAATTGATGCTTCAATACAAAAAATTATTTCTAAATTATATCAAAACCTAATATCAATGAACCCCAACGACTCGCTATACATTAAGTTGAAGTGGGAGGCTGAGCTCCAACAGGAGATCTCACAAGAGGAGTGGTTCGATGTTTGTACACTGTAAACCCGAATAAGTTTCCAGAACTTAAAAAAATTGAGGCCATACATGGCCTCAATTTTTTTAAGTTGATAAACTCAAATGTTTTCAGTTGGCTAAGACTTACAATTCTCAGTTAAGGCAACTCAAATATGGTCTGTTACTGTGACTTAAGGTTCTCAGTTAAGTCAAATCAAATATGGTCAGTTACTCTGACTTACAGTTCTCAAGTGGAGTCAACTCAAATATGTTCAGTTACTGTGACTTACAGTTCTCAGTTAAGGCAATTCAAATATATTCAGTTACTGTGACTTAAGGTTCTCAAGTGGTGTCAACTCAAATATGTTCAGTTACTGTGACTTACAGTTCTCAGTTAAGGCAATTCAAATATATTCAGTTACTGTGACTTAAGGTTCTCAAGTGGTGTCAACTCAAATATGTTCAGTTACTGTGACTTACAGTTCTCAGTTAAGGCAGTTCAAATATGTTCAGTTACTGTGACTTAAGGTTCTCAAGTGGTGTCAACTCAAATATGTTCAGTTACTGTGACTTACAGTTCTCAGTTAAGGCAATGCAAATATATTCAGTTACTGTGACTTAAGGTTCTCAAGTGGTGTCAACTCAAATATGTTCAGTTACTGTGACTTACAGTTCTCAGTTAAGGCAGTTCAAATATGTTCAGTTACTGTGACTTAAGGTTCTCAAGTGGTGTCAACTCAAATATGTTCAGTTACTGTGACTTACAGTTCTCAGTTAAGGCAGTTCAAATATGTTCAGTTACTGTGACTTAAGGTTCTCAAGTGGTGTCAACTCAAATATGTTCAGTTACTGTGACTTACAGTTCTCAGTTAAGGCAGTTCAAATATGTTCAGTTACTGTGACTTAAGGTTCTAAAGTGGTGTCAACTCAAATATGTTCAGTTACTGTGACTTACAGTTCTCAGTTAAGGCAATGCAAATATATTCAGTTACTGTGACTTAAGGTTCTCAAGTGGTGTCAACTCAAATATGTTCAGTTACTGTGACTTACAGTTCTCAGTTAAGGCAGTTCAAATATGTTCAGTTACTGTGACTTAAGGTTCTCAAGTGGAGGCAACTCAAATATGTTCAGTTACTGTGACTTAAGGTTCAACCTTAAATCCATGTGATTAAGTTAACAGAACTCAACGACATTGAGGCCATGGATGGCCTCAATGTCGTTAAGTTAATCAAGTTCAAGTTCAAGTTCAAGTTCTTTAATAGTTGTCATACAGAAGTACAGAATACTTTCATACAAAATGCTTCTTACTGTTACGCTCCAGAGACTGTGCTAGACAAGATAGTATCAAATAACATAATAACATAATATAGCATGAATTTAGAAGAAGAAAATGAGGTCACAGTGTTCGGTATAGACATATGTACAATGTTCTGAGTTACCATATAATATACAATACACAATACTATGCAGTGTACTAATGTACAGTACTATCTAGTGCAAAGCAGAAATGGGATGAGGTACAATTTTAGGTACAATTTACAGTAAGGTGTACGAGTTGTAGTGCAATCCTTCATCCATAAATATAAAGTGTGGGGAGTGGGTGCTACAGTGTGTTTGTTTAAAGTGGGTGTGTGCTATAAGTGTGTGGAGTGGGTGCTACAGTGTGTTTGTTTAAAGTGAGTGTGTGCGTGTGGATGTGTGTGCTATGTGCGTTTGGTGGTTGTTGTTGTGTAGTGTTCATTCATTGTTCGTTTAGCAGCCTGATGGCCTGGGGATAGAAGCTTCTTCTGAGTCTTTCTGTGCTCGCCTTGAGACTCCTGTATCGCTTGCCTGACCGCAGCAGTTCAAAGAGGCAGTTGTTCGGGTGACTGGAGTCTTTAATGATTCTCTTAGCCTTGCCCTTGCAACGCTTGTAGTAAATGTTCTGGAGGGTGGGGAGCCCCCCTCCAATTGTGCGTTCGGCTGAACGTGTCACTCTTTGTAGTCTGCTTTGGTCTTGTGCAGTGCTATTCCCAAACCAGGAGGTGATGTTGCCGGTCAAGATGCTCTCTATTGTACATGAGTAGAAGTTCTTAAGGATCTTCTGGCTGACTTGGAACTTCCTTAGGCGCCTGAGGAAGTAGAGGCGTTGTCGTGCCTTCTTCACAACACTGTTAATGTGTGTGGTCCATGTCAAGTCCTCGGATATGTAGGCTCCGAGGTACTTAAAGCTGTTGACTCTCTCAACCGGTGCCCCGTCGATGCTGAGGGGGCTGTAGTCCTGTAGTCAACTCAAATTTCTAAGTTAATCAACTCAAATATTTGCAGTTACTATAACTTAAGGTTCAGTTTTAAAATCCATGTGAAAAAGTTAACAGAAAAATAACTACACAAGCACATTATATCAACTTCAAACAACTCTTTTATTTTTTTCTATTCAAAGAGTATAAAAGAGTATACATATATAATCTGTATGTTAGCAATGTACAATAACACTGTAAACACCGTACACTGTTTTTGGACTATATATGTTAACAATACCGACCAGGTATTAGTGCCTTGCAAAGTGCAGATATGAAGTTTTCCCCTTTTTTTGTATGCATTTAGGAGGTTTTGTTCTTCATCGAAACTATTTATCTTACAAAAACATTGTGTTACAACTTCAAACTCTTTATATTTATTTCTATTCAAAGAGTATACATCTATTTATCTTACAAAAACATTGTGTTGCCCTCTCCAACATTATGGCAATGTTAAAATTGAAAATATATATATATAGAAAATATATATAGAAAATAAATACATGCATGTTATAACATGTACATACAATGTAATGTATATTACACATTTAATCCCTCTGGTCACAATAGTGTAATAATGTTTGTTATAAGGCTCTGAAAATGTTACTGAATGATGTATCAATGTATTTCCAGCAAATATTGAAATAATAAAGGGTCTCAATATGTGCAGTGCACATGACCAGAGCCGTTTACATCCTGGCTGAATTACTCAAATTTGTATAGTGTGGTCATAGAATGAGCAAACATGTTGACGGCAACTATTGTGACCGTTGGGATAACACAGTGTATCTATGTACAGTACAGAATAAAATGTATAGATTATCTGAAAATTGTCAATCCGCTTGGCACATGTAAAATTCACAAACGTTGTGCTGTATATTGGGTCCTGCCAATGTGGAACCAAAATACCAATCCACATTACATGCTATACAGCTGGCAATACTGTTAATAGTGCACATACCTACATATGGAAATGCAGCTGCATGTATTTGCTCCATGATGTATCATGGAACAAGATGGTGTTTTCATTGAAAGAGTTAGTCAGAATGTCAGAGGCACCATCCGTCATTTAGAGCAGGCTATGTTTGCAGAATGATAACTAGAACACTACAGTACTCTGTACTAAGAACACTATACAGTACACTAACTATACTGCCCTGTCAAGGCAGACCGCAGTAACTTCCAAACAGTGAAACTGAGAAAAATGGCTTTAAAGTTTTTTGACTTGCCATCCAAAATGTGTTATAGGTAGATAGATGATAGTACCCAGATTTAACATGTATTAATGAAGTAATCTTTAGGCATACAAAAATATGACGTAGTTATTTTAATTAACCCCAAAAAAGCAGATACTGCACTCTGCTGCACGATTTCCTTAAATAATTATACAGGTAATGTACAGGCAAAGTGCAGTAACTTCAAATGCAATGTTGTTTTCCATCCAGCTTTCATAACTTCACCTAGCCATTTTATTTGGATCATCATCATTCCAATATATTCAGGTATTAAATTTCATTTTCAAAATGGCTAGGTTAAGTTATGAAAGCTGGAGGGAAAACAACATTGTATTTGAAGTTACTGCACTTTGCCTGTACATTACCTGTATAATTATTTAAGGAAATCGTGCAGCAGAGTGCAATATCTGCTTTTTTGGGGTTAATTAAAATAATTTTGTCATATTTTTGTATGCCTAAAGATTACTTCATTAATACATGTTAAATCTGGGTACTATCATCTATTTACCTATAACACATTTTGGATGGCAAGTCAAAACACTTTAAAGCCATTTTTCACTGTTTGGAAGTTACTGCCTGGGTTTTGAGTGTGATTTTGTAGTTACTGCAGTTTTTAAAACCCCATATCTCCAAAACTGAGCGACATTAACATCTGAAACTTGGTCACAAGATAAAACATTTATTGACAAGGTCAATTTCACTCATAACTAAATTTTTACTTTTTTCAAGTTACTGCGGTTAGCCCTTGACAGGGCAGTATACTACTGCCTACAAGGTCTCAAGGATACAGTCCCACTCTCAGCATACAAGATCGATGGTCTGCTGCTGCTGACTCCCAAGCGATTCATTCAAGTGAAACGGAACTGAGTCCAGCTAATGGTGAATAGTTATTTTATTAATCAATTATTGTGTCTTTATTCACTCTAGTTGTGTAATTGACCAGTTCATATTCTGTATAAGTTCATATTCTGTATATGTTAATAATAACGCTTCTGTGTTGCGTTTATGGCTCCTGGTATATCGCCTTGTACTCTGTACTGAGAACACTAACTCTACCACTGCCTACAAGCAATGGAAGCAGTCAGAGCAGAGTGGCATTTATGCCCATTGCCTCCTATTGTTCCTCGAGAAACAAACGTTTGGGACTTGGATGTTGCCTTTGAGATTCTGATAAACTCTTTCAACTCTAAAACTTACTTGGATGAAATTACAATAATGCCAGCTATAGACGATTAAGAAAATTCAAACTGTAAAACTCTCAAATGTAAACATATTACATAAAAAATAAAGAACAAGGTACATTGAGTAGTTTGGACCTATTGGCTGAACATCTGCAAAGTAGTACAGCAACTTTTGAAGGTATTATTTTGACATGACAAGACATTTCAGATGAGTTTCTATAGACACACTTTTGAGGTGTTGGTAAGTGCTTTGGGGTAGTGCATAGATTAGTCCAAACATTACAGGAAGGAATCACCAAATCTGGGGAAGCTGATCATGATATGACTTTCAATGACAATAGAGATTGTCACAGGCTGGTAGTGAACTGGACTTGTGTCATGATCACTGATTACAGTAAGGAATAGAAACTCATCTGAAAGAAGGATGTGGGGTGAGGTATTAATTTCCAACGCTTCTGTGTTGCGTTTATGGCTCCTGGTATATCGCCTTGTACTCTGTACTGAGAACACTAACTCTACCACTGCCTACAAGCAATGGAAGCAGTCAGAGCAGAGTGGCATTTATGCCCATTGCCTCCTATTGTTCCTCGAGAAACAAACGTTTGGGACTTGGATGTTGCCTTTGAGATTCTGATAAACTCTTTCAACTCTAAAACTTACTTGGATGAAATTACAATAATGCCAGCTATAGACGGTTAAGAAAATTCGAACTGTAAAACTCTCAAATGTAAACATATTACATAAAAAATAAAGAACAAGGTACATTGAGTAGTTTGGACCTATTTGGCTGAACATCTGCAAAGTAGTACAGCAACTTTTTAAGGTATTATTTTGACATGACAAGACATTTCAGATGAGTTTCTATAGACACACTTTTGAGGTGTTGGTAAGTGCTTTGGGGTAGTGCATAGATTAGTCCAAACATTACAGGAAGGAATCACCAAATCTGGGGAAGCTGATCATGATATGACTTTCAATGACAATAGAGATTGTCACAGGCTGGTAGTGAACTGGACTTGTGTCATGATCACTGATTACAGTAAGGAATAGAAACTCATCTGAAAGAAGGATGTGGGGTGAGGTATTAATTTCCTTGTCATGTCAAAATAATACCTTCAAAAGTTTAATGCAAGAGCGGTCAGGTGACGTAGCGGAGATTGCGTTCGTCACCAACGCTGGAGACACTGGATTCGCGTGTTCGAATCCAACTCCCTGCGTTGTCACCAGCTTGGCTGGCCGTTCACACTAATACAATTCGGCAGTATTAGGGGGTGGGGAAGCTGGCGGGTGGGAATCTGGCGTTGTGGACAGCGACGCCTACAGGTCAGGTCTCGGCGCTTGCTAAGCGGGGCAGGACTTGGTGGAGATAGCGTGCCCTCCCACACGTTACACTTCACCAATGAGAGCCCTCGCTGCCAAGTGAAAAGACGTCACTGGCTGTCGGCGCATGTCTCGGGGGAAGCGTGCGATCGACTCGGGACGCCCTTATACCGACTCGTAGGAGAACATGCATACAGCACCAGGTAGGGGAGGGGGGTGGGGGGGGGGGGGGATTGGCACAACGACTAATTGGGACGGGGAGAAAATCCATTGAAAAATCAGAAGAAAAAAAAATTATTGCATCAAGTCATTCTTGAGAGTCTGCAACCTGGGCGACAGTTTACCAGCTTCTAGACCTAGTAAAATCTTCTGAATGAATTCAAAAGTGTTGGTAAGTCCCTTGGGGTAGCTGAGGTGTAGTGCATAGATTAGTCCAAACATTACCAGGAAGGAATCACCAAATCTGGGGAGGCTGATCATGATGTGACTTTCAATGACAACAGAGATTGTCACAGGCTGGTAGTGAACTGGACTTGTGTCATGGTCGTCACTGATGAAAGTAAGGAGGGCCACTGCAACACCCTGAGGCTCTGGCTCATCAGACGTGTCCTGAAGGAATGAAAGAGACATAATAATCACAAATAAATCCATGGTTTCTACAAAGTGCAGCACAACGCTAAGTATATGGAGTTGTGTTTGTAAGTTGTTTATATTTTAGTTAGAACAATTTTTTTGGTGAGAAGGTTATTTTTATTTAACCAGGTTAGTCCCGTCGAGATCAAATATCTCTTTCACAAGGGAGACCTGGAAGGAAGGAAGACTGATACTTAGCATTTTGATTAACTGTTCACTTAATATACAGTTGTACTGTAAATTATTTTTACTCTGACTCACTGTGCAGGTTTTGAAAAATCCAGCGACTTCCACATGCAGATACACAGGCAGGGCATGGAGAACAGTGGTACGCCTGGTGTGAACATCATGGATTTCCTATTAAGATGTAAGATTAAGAAGAAGAAAAATAATTGTATTATATGGAAATGTTTACTGAACAAAGCGGATTTTAAACAGTCCAATCAGATATGTCCACAAATAACATGTTCACATCTTTAATGCAATCAGAAAAATGGCAAACACAATGGTGGACTAATTGTAAAATTCAAATGCTCATTTGAATCATTGAACCTGTTCAATGTTACAGAGGTTCGACCTATGACATGTATAATAATCTATTCACCTGTTCATCGTGGATTTTTTAAATGTGAGCCAAAGCATCTGCTGTGTTCCCAGTTTTGGACGCCTTCTGTCTGAATAACGTCATCAGTCGAGGAAGATGGCGGTCAAGCTCAGCGTAGAATGTGTTGGGCAGGTTCTGGTTGGTAATCAGCTGGAACTCTGCATACACCTATATTTAAAAACAGCAGGACAATATAGTATATCAACATCAATTAGTCACTTCAACTTGGTGGATCTCTTACTTTGTTTGGTTTGGGCTTCAGAGCATGACGGCGGGATTTCTGGTCAACCATGTCATTACATGCTTTGCGGAATCGGTCGCTGATGACTAGCTCGCGGGGGCGCACAGAACACACGCAGATGCGCCGCTAGAGTATATAAACCAGGCTTAAGAATCACAAGTTTCACTTTAAAACACACAGAATGTGCCAAATGTTAACACAGGAAAGAGAGAGCTGATCTATATTACCTCAGACTCCATTTTGAGAGCAGGCCAGAGGTCCATGAGCTCTTTCACTGGTGGGCTGGACTTCACTATGGTCTGTCGGCGCAGGGCAAATGTGGTCTGCATCAGCTTTCTAATGAGGGGCAGGTTCTTCTCAGTCTTCTTGACTTCTTCAGCAATTGTCTGCCTCAACTGCTCAAGCCTCAAGGAATCCTCTCCTTGGGGATAGTTGGGTAGGAAGTTTACTTCTGCTCGCTTGGGTCTTTTAATGTTGGAATGTGAAGGTTCGCCATCAGGATTGCTTCTACCTCTTTTTCCAGCATTTACAGTGACCTCCTCACATCCTGCCCGTCTCAGCTTGTTCCTGAAATTGCCCATCTTGAATTTGATGCTGTTCTTCCATCCAATGCAGCCGGTCTCAGATCCTGCTTCCTTCAAGTAGGGATGTTTGGCGACAAGAGCCGCAGAAGCCACTGCTATCTCTTTATCACTTGGATAAGCCTTGAAAGCATACATTGTAGATGCAAGCTTTTCTAAGATGTCGTGCTTTAGGTCTCTTGTCAACTTAAGGTGTCTCTTGTTCTTCTCAAATTCGTTGTTTCCGTCTCTAAGTTTCAGCTCAACATCGAATGCAAATGTAGGAACTGGAAAAGGACCTGGAGGCCATCTGCTTAGACGTTCTGGAGATGATATATCTGAAAGTATATCAGTAGATGCGAGAGAGCTGGAGTCGAGCAAAAGTGAAATGTGCACAACAGCTTTTTGTGGCAATTCCGTAATGTCATCAAGGGAAGTAAGTTTCCCATCAAAGTCTGGATCTTCATACAGCAAACTGAAGTCAAGGTCTATTTCCAACTGTTCTTTTATAATCGTGATCAGTGCATCAACAGAGGCGGGTCGTGAACTGAGTTTTAATTTTCTAGCCCGGTCTGGCTCAACAACACGAAGGATCATGGGTTGTGGGGAGGCAGCTGCCATTGTGCTATGGAAACTTGAATGAATCGCTTGGGAGTCAGCAGCAGCAGCAGCAGACCATCGATCTTGTATGCTGAGAGTGGGACTGTTTCGTTGTGACCAGACTGCAGGTAGATGGACAGTGGACAGATGTGGTCCGGTCGACAGACAGCAGCTCAAGGACCTAAGGAGTAATCATAAACACAACACAGAAAGCGTCATTATTAACATATACAGAATATGAACTTATACAGAATATAAACTGGTAAATTACACAACGAGTGAATAAAGACACAATAATTGATTAATAAAATAACTATTCACCATTAGCTGGACTCAGTTCCGTTTCACTTGAATGAATCGCTTGGGAGTCAGCAGCAGCAGACCATCGATCTTGTATGCTGAGAGTGGGACTGTATCATTGAGACCAGACTGTAGGTAGATGGACAGATGTGGTTGTGTGGTTGACAGCTCATAGGACCTAAGATGTTCTATATACCAGGAGTCATAGTCTCGACACAGAAAAGAAACCTCGTTATTCACAAGGTAGATCTGTTCTATTTGGCTAAATGTAGACAGTCCACCACTGACTCTGACGGAGAGAAACATTCCACAGACATAGTCTGTGCCATGAATGGTTACCTTTGATGTCTGGTAGATTGTGTCACTAACTGTGTGTCCTCTAATGTGTACCTGAGCTACTGCTGGTAGAGATGAAACCAGAACAGAGTCAACCCTGGATGCCTGGGTTTTTGGCTTGAAATATGATGGTGAAGCAAGATGATATGCCATCATGTGTTGGTGTCTGATTGCCATCGTCTTCAAGATATTTTTGAAGTTTTGAGTGTCATGCACCACTCTTTTGAAAAAGCGGTGCTTGGCCTCAAATCGCATGGTCCAAACATGCAGCAGGGGTCCAAAGCACTTAACTAGAGCGGGATAATGCTCCACATAGTGATGTTTAGGACGGAGTTTAACTGCAGGGAAAACCTCTAATAGTACCTGTCTATGATCACTGATTTTGCACTGAAAATAGTCTAAGGTTTCATCAGTATATGATGGGCACAATGCTAACTCTAGCACCTCTTTCAGCTCCATCAAAACTGCCCATGCTGCATCACCCACTGGTACTACACTGCCTACAAGTAATGGAAGCAGTCGGAGCAGAGTGGCATTTTCATGCCCATTGCCTCCTATTGTTCCTCGAGAAACAAATGTTTGGGGAATTGGGTGAGGTCTATCCACTTTATCAGCGTGCTGATACGGGAATGATGCAATCTTTTTGTTCAAATACTCTAAAGTGAAGTACTTTCGCCGAATCATCTCTTTAACACAGAGAGAAAGCTCCACGGGAACCATACCTTCCAGAAGATCGTGAAGTATATCTGGAGGAAATCCTGTGATTGTATGAAAGTAATTCAGGGATTCACGTAAGACACAGCCACCTTTAACACCAAAATGGCTGCTCGAAGTGTCATGTGCAGTTTGTACATGCAGGTCATGGCTGACTTTGGTTCTTAGAGAAAACTCTCCCTCTCTGACTTCAGTTGTTTGAAACTGTTCACTTGTGGCCAGACAGAATCTGCAAACATAGCCTGCTCTAAATGACTCCACAAAGCCACCGAATCCATGAGCGCCCAGATTGTCGGCAGAAACACACCAGATTGTGCCTTTGACATTCTGACCAACTCTTTCAATGAAAACACCATCTTGTTCCAGAGTATGAACATCACGCAGCAATGGAGCAAGTACAGCTGCATATCCATACCTACGGAGGTCTGTCACTTTTACCAGCATTGCCAGCTGTATAGCGTGTAATGCTGATCGGTATTTTGGTGGCACATTGGCAAGGACCCAATATATAGCACAAAGTTTGTGAATTTTACGTGATGTGCCAAGCGGATTGGCAATTTCCAGATCATCTATATATAGCTGAAGTGGTAGGATGAGATTCCCTGTTGACAGTAACTCATTTTCAAGGAAATGGGAGCCATCAGAGCATGACACATATTGACCAGATGTAGTATTTGGTTCTGTAATCTTGTCAAGGATGTCTGTGTTTTTAAACAACTCTTGAATCATTGAAAGGATGGGAACATACATGCTGGTATGTCCTGGTTGCTCCAACTGATACTCTACTGGCATTACACATGGATAGTTGCGCTCCATAAAGCTTTTTCTGCGCTTGGTTGAACACAACTCTGCACCTTCAGAGGTAGATGTAGACAGAACATTGCAGTTCATGACAGCGCCAACAACTTCATCCAGTGTAGGTTCTGCAATATTGTGACCATTTCTCTGCAATATGTCATTAACTGACTCCTTGATCAATGGCTGAGATAAGGAGAAGACCTGATTCAAGTGGTCTACTATTTCTTGAATAGCTGTGTTTGAGACATGGAGGATAGCCTGCATCTTTAGGAACAAGGAAGATAGGTTCATTTTAAGTTGATTTCTTAGATTGTCAGTGTCACATTGATCATCATCATCCACCACTTCTATGCTCTGGCCTGGACATTCTTCATGCAAATCACTAGTGACCTCAGAAATCCTGTCTTGGGGATCCTCAACAACGACAGCTTTTAAGTCTGATGCAAGACTTAATTGGTGTACTCTGTTTTTATGGCAATTGAATGAAGAGTAAACATTTGTGCTATAGCTACAATCCTTATATGGGCATGTCACTGTTTCATTATTTTTTAAATGCTTTCTGAGATGACTTAAGAAAATTGATTTAGAAAAGGGTTCCCGAAATGCGCACAAAGGGCATTTTATTACCACAGGGCTCAGACTCTGTTCTGGTCTACTGCTAAGTTGTGCAGTATGATATCTTGACAAATGAGTACTTAATGCATTTAGCGTATTAAATTTACAGATACAATCAGTATGGAGGCATGGAAGAGGACTGACTCTGGAAAAGTGGCTGTGTTGCAGTCTGTAGTGTTTAAATAACTGTATTCTAGAAGTCAAAGAAGCTGCACACAATTTACACTGCCAGACTACCATATTGGAACTATGAGAAAAAACTGAGCTCTGTGGAAACAGATTAATAAACTATGTTCTGGTCTCAACGATACAGTCCCATCTCACAAATGTGTTTTTATATTTAAAAATAATCAGCTTACTGTTTGGCTCATTTGAATATTTCCCAGCAGCACTTGCTACCTGAAAGGCAAGGGAAAAAATACAACGTTTAGACCTCCATGAAACATATACCAGAATAACTTACAACTCAATATAACAAGTTCATACTATATATTAGCTTACAAAAACATGATCATAATTTTCACAGTTTGAATGTTTAACCATCAATCAGAAGGAGATAGAGAGAGAGCGAGAGAGAGGAGATAGAGAGAGCGAGAGAGAGGAGATAGAGAGAGAGAGGAGATAGAGAGAGAGGGAGGGAGGGAGAGAGAGAGCGGAGATGAATGAGAGCGTGAATTAATATCTCTCTCAAACCTCCTTTTGTCAAAAATATATATCTATTACAAACATCAATTTACAAGCTCAAAGAAATGGAGATATGTGGCTTCGACCATGCATGCCATGAGGACGCGACGCCTGCATGACACTCAACCTAACCAAATTAATCTCCCTCAAACCCGATAATAGGACATAATGTGCAAACAAACCTAAAATGGAGATGCGGCTTGACATGCATGGCACGCACGAGGGCGACGCCATGTTTACCTGCACTATAACTCACACTTGCACTTGACCCAATATCGAACACTTAATATTTTGCATGAAACAACATCATTTCGGTGTGCCATAATATTTTAATTGCACACAGCATGCATGCACGCATGGCGACGCCATGTTTACCTGCACTATAACTCACACTTGCACTTGACCCAATATCGAACACTTAATATTTTGCATGAAACAACATCATTTCGGTGTGCCATAATATTTTAATTGCACACAGCATGCATGCAGGCAGTTGTTTAAGAAGACAATGGAGACCGAGTTAGCTTAATTATACTGAACAGCCATTAACTATAAAAGATGCGCTAGCAGCTCACGCAATTTGCATCTACAAATTGCATATCCAAACAGATTAAATGACCACAGATAACCGCAAATTGGCAAATTTATAAAAAAAATAT